>NW_026623008.1:28331250-28663125 GCF_023065955.2 Ursus arctos
AAGATTCCCATCCAGCTGGAGGCAGTTGCCTGAGGCTGACGCTTGGCAGCACTCCTGGTAGCAAGGCTGAGCCACAGCCCCGGGACCCCCGGGGGTCCCTGCCATGCAGGCGTGGCTGCAGCCTGCACTGTAGCCTGAGCTGGACCAGTTCAGTTGCAAGAAGAGATGGGACCATTCATACTCCACTTGCCCCTGCCCCCCACTCACCGAGGCAGAAAGTGTTAAGTGGGCTATAGACTGAGCTGAACCTCCCTGGACCCCCAGCTCCCTCCCCACTAGGTCAGCTGGCCAGTCCCCAGAGAACATACAGGGTGACCAGAAACAAGGAAGCATGTCATGGAGAGTTGGAAAATCCCAGCTGCTGCCCCGGATTTGGTATAATGCAGAGCTGAGAGGGCCAAGCATGCTGGACCCCAAGCAGCCTGGCTCCCGGCAGGTCTAACTGCAGCCAGATTCAGCTGCTGACCTGCTCTGTGCAGATGGGAGGAGAAAGGCATGCAGTTCTGAGGAAGGACAGCACCGCAATCTTTGGAGCACTCCAAGGGCTCACCTCACAGAAGTCCAAGCCCTCAGGACACATGGTCACAGCTTTCTGCCCTTTGAAGCAGTCACTACCTTAGCAGGAGAAGGTGGCACAGATTTTCCCCTGCAAGACAAAGTGGAGGGCAGGCTGAGGGGCGGGGAACTCTGTTCAGACTGAACAGGGAGTGAATGCCGCGAAGCGAGGCTGGAGCCTCACATGTCTGTCCACTGGTGCTGGCCCCCACTCTGTCCCTGCCTCTGCCTCCCAGAGCAGGCAGGTGTGAAGGAGACACGTTCCTCTGGGGGGCTGGCAGGGTGGTGGTCACCAGGAGTGTAGCGGGAAGCAGCTTGTCCTCTGGGATGGTCGGGTGGCCTAGGCCTGGGAGCAGAGCAGGGCTGCCTGGGGAAGTGCTGTGACACCTCCGCTGCAGGGGGAGTAGGGTGGGGTGGGAACCCCTCTGCAAAGTCCCAGCCCCCACCCCAGAAATGGCTCGTGTGTGTGTGTGGGGGGGGGGGGGGCAATCACAACCTGAAACTCCCCTCCGTGCTGCCACCCTGGACCAGCCCTGGAGCTCGCTCAGCTTCTGTGGAGCTGGTGGGGAGAGGGGGAAAGGGGGGGGCTGGGAGGGGAATCTGGAGGGGGTGGGGCACCAAAGGTACAAAACACAGACCTGGGGAGTGATGAGGAGAGTAGATCTCAAAGGTAAGGGTCAGCCTGACCAGGCTGAGGTTAGGGTGTTGCTAGAGGCTGAGGGTTGGTGAAAACTGAGCTCAGACTTGAGGGCCTTTCAGAGTGGGGGTTTAGAGTTGGGAGCTAGTGGGTGAGCAAGGCTCGGGGGCTGGGGAGCAGCGGGGTGGGGCCAATGGGAGAAGTCAGGGTCGGGGCAGTGGAGGAGGGGCTCTGGCCCCAGGCTGGTGGGGCTGCCCAGCATTAAGTGCCAAGCAGAGTGGGCTGCCACTGCAGCCCCGCAGAGAGCAAGGGCTTGGGCTGGCGGTCCAGTTTTTGGCCCGCAGGCAAGAGCTGGGACTGGTTTCTATTTCCCTGTTGTAACTGAGGCTGCACTGTGGGCCGCATAGTGGGCAGCACTGAGTCGAATCAGCTGGAAGAGGAGAGTGCTGGGAGTGTAGGAGGAGTAGGGACAGCCAGCCTGGACCAAGCTCAACGCCCTGCCCCAACCCCACTGACTCCTCTCCCTCTGCTCAGCATCTCTCCCAGCACCTTACTGCACACAGTCGCCCCTCCCCTGGCAGCCATGCTCCCCGCGCTCTGCTGCATGCTTGGAGAACTTTGCCTCCTGCTACCACATCTCTCCGAAGCAGTAGAAGCTGTGCATATCTGCGGACAGGTGTGACCACTGTGGCTCCATTCCCATGGGGTGAAGGCATCAGGAGGCTCTCTCCTCCTGGACAGGAGCAGGGGTCAGCTGACTTCACCCCAGGTTCTGGGCTACCAGTAAGATCAGCAGGAGAGGAGGAAAAGAAGAGAGGGGACCACTGCAGGGAGCAACCAGCTCAAGGGTCACAGTCAAGGAAAGGCCAAGTGAAAGAGGTTATGACGTCAGGGAAAAGGAGGGGTAGTCCAGGGTCCAGCACGAGTCATGAGTTAGGGTTGATCGGAGAGTCCAGGAAGGACTGGGGTCCCTGGGCTGAGGACAGCCACTTCTGAGCAAAGCAGTCCCCTGGCTACTGTTGGCCACAGGCATCTTCTGCTGAGGTGCCACGGGAGCCAGAGAGTGAAGGATGCAGCTGAGGGCTGCACAAATGGGGCAGTGCTTGGGGTCCAAGGTGCTGACGTGAGGCTTGGCCGTAGGGGACACGTCCCTCCCTCACCCCTTGTAATTTTGTTTTCCTTTTGTAAGTCATCTCCACTCCCAACATGGGGTTCGAACTCACGACCTTGAGATCAAGTCACATGCTCTGGGTACTAAGCCAGCCAGCTGCCCCTCCCCTCACCTCTTCTTACCACCAGGCGCCTCAGCCCCTCTGTTGCTCCCTCCCTTCCAAAACCACAAGCAAGAAGCAGTTCCCCCATCGACACCTCTCCAAGGGGAACTGTTTCCAAAAGTGAACAGGTCAAGAGAAGGGCCCAGAGGCTCTCCAGACGTCTGTCCATGTGAAAGGGAGGGCCTCCCACATAAGCCTCTTTTTCTCCTGCCTGTTTGGGTAGATGAGGCTGGTGGGACAGCTCGAGAGTGTGAGTGGCCAGACACTCAACGGAATCAGAAAGCCTCCCTGGTTAGCTCCTAATCAGCATTACTCTCGGCTCTTGCCCATCCACTTTAGTTTGTGCACCTCTCCATGGCTAGAGAGAACATTCCCAATATTCCCTGTGCCCCACCACTCTCCCAGCCACGGACCTAGCTGCACACCTGAGGCTATGGAGGGCAGGGAGCATGTGTGCATGAGGCAGCCCCTGGAATCACCTGTCCGCTCTGGGAATTCCTTCCGACATTGCCGCCACTGGGCACACACAGGGGCCACAGACACAGAAAGGAAGCACAGCCGAAGGATGTCGAGACTGTAGCCGGAGGGAGAGATTAAAGCTAACTGGCAGTGTGGGCGGATTGAAGGACCCCCATCCCAAGGTCCCAGCGGGACATGCCTATTTGTGTAGATCAGAAATCTGGCAGGTAGAGAGGGCTCTCAGGAGGGACAGAAAGGAGGGGAGGCCGTGTCCTTCCAGAACCCACCCGGAATGGGAGAACTCAGGCTGGCTGGTAGTAGAAAGGGTGGTGTGCAGGGAGAAGCCATAGGTCCATTCCCACCATGAGAACTCTGAGGCGAGACTGCTAGCAGGATCTGAACAATGAGGGGTAGCCATCGTCCCAAGGATAAAATAATGCAGAGGGAGGAGAAAAATCCCAGCGCTACGTCTGCTCCTCACTTCCCAACACATTGGTTACACTTAGGGTACTCTTCTCTGTGAAGCCTTCCGGCTCACGTTGACCTCAGGGAAGGGAACAAAAGGAAAGTGGAGGAAAGGGATGGCCAGTTGGGTCTAGATACACTTCAGTGGGCTTTCCTCTCAGAGGTGGGACTGAGGAGACTCCTGTTTCTGGGAGTTCCGTCCCAGGATCAGCCTCTGGGTTCAGCAGGACCAGTCTGGGGGACAAGCCCAGGAATGACTCCTTGGCAGCTTCCTGCCTGGCCTTCCTTCCCTGAAGAGCAGCCTTTCTTCTTGAAGGGGGAGCTGAGTCACCTGCTCTCAGCAGGAAGCGCCCTGGTCTCCACCAGGAGGTGGAGGTTCAGACCCCACGTCCAAGGAAGGGATTCTAAGACTCAGGAACCACGAATGGACTTCTGGGCATTCATGAACCCTTAAAATGGCATGCACAAGTATCTGTGCACATGTATTTTCCTGAGGAGAAAGTCCACAATTTGTATCTTTGTATTTCCAAAGGAATCTAGGATCCCGGAAAGATTAAGGACTACTGCTTCTGTAAGCCGAGAAGGAACCATGTGCTCCTGCCCGAGCTTGTCAGGGCGCTGAGTGGGAACCCTGTTCTTGCTACGGCAGAGCCCCTGAAGTCCAGATTTCACGGAGTCACCTCTGGGAGAACCACTTCTGCCAGTCTGCCTGCACCTCCGCTGATAGCTCCGTGCCCCTCGGGCCTGGTGGAGTTGGCTGGAGGGCTTTCTCCCTGTCCAGGTTCACTGAGCTTCCATACCTCTGGTTCTGCTCCCACTCACTGTCTCACGTCCACCCAATCCTCAAGGTTTTTAAACCCAGCTGGGACACAGAAGGCACTAAAGAAATATTTGAACGAATGTAACAAAAAAGAAAAGAATCCTTGGCTGTGACAGGGAAGAGCCCCAGGGTTCCTCCAAGGCCGCTGTGGTGCACAGTTCACTGGGCGGTGGTTACCTGGGCGAGGGTGACGGCAGGACTCCTCAGAACCTGGTCCCGCCTCCCCTCCACGCGGTAGAATACAGGTTCTTGCACCGACCCCGGAATCCAGGTACCCACCCCTAAGGAGGAGGTACCCGCACACTCACTTCTGAGGGGTGTGACAGTTGGAAATAGCAGGTACATCCCTTGGGAGCCCCAATGCCACTACCGCGCCAACAGGAAGGCTGGACAGACACGCCCTCCCCACGTTTCCCACTCCCAAGGCTTTGTTCCACTATCTTCCCAAATGGCAGGGTCTCCTTGCACTTTGGGCCAGTTTTTGGTATTCAGTGCTTCTAGCTGCTCCATTAGATTTAGTTATCTGCTCACTGTGCTTCAGAAGCTCAGTCCCTGGAAAGGTTGTCTAACTGGGGTTTGAACAGGAGTCGTCAAAGCACAAACGAATGGCTGAGGAGCTGCCCGAAGGGATGGTTAAACCGGAAGGGAAAACACCTACCCAGAGTGACGTGCCACTAGGGCAGGGGTGGTTAGAGCTTACTGCTGTGGAGATGACCAGGGCAACACAGGAACGAGAGGGAAACCGCCAGTTCCGGAGCTGGGATTTTTACAAGCGGAGAGATGACAGACAAATTGAAGGTCTGAGTGCTGAGGGCCAAAGGAGGCCTCCGGAGAAATCCTGTTTCGGAGCAGGCTCCGGCTTTCAGACAATCGTGCCTGTGGGCAGATCACGGCCTCCTTGGCTCCCCTAGGTCTTTCCATTTGGGATACCAGATCCAGATCTCAGGGCAGCTGCTCAACGCCATCCAAATCTTGGCTACCAGGGGTTGGTGTACACGAGCATATTAGCCACTTCTTAGTCAAGTAGGGATCTTGCAGAAGAAACAGACAGGATCACCAAAGACTTGTTCTGAACAAGCAAGCAGGTGAAGTCACAGGTGGTCATAGAGCCACTGTACGCCACACTGCTGAGGCATGGGGCCCATTCCAGAACAGCTCAACTCCTTCCTTTATGCAAATAAAGAAGGCAAATCTTGGTGCCACAATCTTGTCCTTAGCAGAGGCCCTGGCTCACCCTCCCCATCTTTGTCTAATACGTGCATAACTGGCTGACTCAACTAGGGCAGGACTTATATCCTGGGGTGATGAGCCTTTGGGGGCACCGAAGCAAATGGGCCTGGGGAAAGAGGTTAGGTCAGATCCACCTAAGAGAATAAATGTAACATAACCAGTGCTCCTCAAACCTTGGCTGCTACTTAAATTGATGAGAAAGAGGTAGGGAAGTATTAAGAACTAAAGGACTGAGTTAGTCCATAATACTGGGCTTCAGAATAAAACACATTCTCAAGAAGGGCTGGGTTTATTTTCTGACAGAATCTTTTAATATAAAACAAAGATAAAACACATCTCAACCCTGCAATCTGCCAGCATGCCTTGTTGTTTTTTTTTTTACAAGATGCACGCTAGACCTTAAGACTAAGTAGCAGAGTCTTTAGGAGCATTTGGTTGGGAGAAATAGAAAAAGCAGATTTCAGGTAAGCCTGGGCAAGCCCAAAAGCTGAGATACGTCCCTGAACACTAGAGCAGTCCTTGTCTTTTCAGATCCTCATAGGTCTTCTTATTCACAACATTCCCACTGGAGTCTTCATATTCTTCCTGAAAGGAAAGGGGAACACTATCAGCTATGCCTCCTGGGAGAAATGTCTGGAACCAGCCTCTGGGTACCTGAGCTCACCCTGGCTTGATTTCACGGCATTCATCTAAGACAACCTTTCTCAACTGGGGTTCTGCAAGAGAATCAAACTTGACTGCTCTAAGGCATCCACTGTATGTCATGAACCAACACATCCTAGGCATCGAGAATGGTACGATTTATGACCTATCTTTAGGACACCTGAGAAAATAGTCCGTTCCAATCACTCTCTGTGTCTAAAATGATGAACGCTAGTTGAGAAAGGGTGACCTAAGATAATAGTTCTCAAATTCCCAAGACCCTAGGTTTCTGTCCTTTCTACCCAAGGCTGCTGAGGAGTTGAAAGGAGAGGCCAAGAAGGCTGAGCTTCCTCATTTCCAGTAAAATTCTCCTGTATTTTATATACCGGAATTCTACATTACAGTTTGTAAAGGGCTTTTTTGCTGCTTTAAAAAAAAAAGTGGGGGGGATAGTTACCACACCTCACATACGTGTCACTCCTCATCTCTGAAATCCGCTCTTTGGGATGACTATCTCTAGACCAACAAGGATGCCTCCCCACCCCATGAGACAGGCTTCTCTCTCACTGGATGCTTTCCTCTAAGAAGACCCAACCTATGATATGGATTCACAACTCCTTAGCCTATGAGTCCTCACACAGGGCAAGACATTGGGTACTCCCGCTTGCCGCTTCAGCATTTCAAGAGCAGAATACAACCTGTCTTAAGACACACATTTCAAGTCTGACACATGTAATATCACAAATAAACTAGGCTTCCATGTCAAGAGCCAATTCAGATATTGGCACATAATACTGGCCACTACAGTGAACCAGGGGACTGCCTTTCCTCTCCCGTCTACAGGGTGAGGGAGCAGTCACTTGACACTCCCATGACGCTACACGAGCACCCACCTCGGTGTCAGGCTGCCATCGTTCTGATGCCTTCTGCAGTTTCAGCTTGGCCCACACTGCAGGAAGAGAAATGAGCAGCAGTCAAGACTGGCCCGAGTATCCATCAGGCAGACAAGTGTTACAACATTCCTGTCCCCATTAAGATCCCCCTGGATGACCCTGTGCTTTAGACTTTTGCCTGCCCCACACTAGAATTTCAGTTCTGGACCACCTACAGACAGAAACCCCCTCCATGGCAAAACTTACCATAATCTTTGCTTTGCTGTAAAAGAAAAGTTGGACCAAATATAACCAGAGACCTCTTGGAAGAGAGAACTGATATACCCTCAAAGAAAGAAGTTAATGTGGTACAACCCAACGGAATTATGGGAGAAAGTGACCTTATGGTCTTAACGTTCATTACAGAAGAGAAAGGGAATACTAGGCATGGTCAAGTATGTTTATTTAAAGCCTGGTGTGCAGATTTCAAAAGCTTCAGAGGAGGAAAAAAAAAAAAAAGGTGAAATATCACAGCCAAAGAACCCGAAAGATGTCTGGCTCAACGAACACTGGAGATATTAAAACAAGAACTCTGACAGTTCAGTAAAAGCATCCCTACAAAGATGAAAGGGAGCAGACGCTTCCAGAAATGACCACAGCTTCACACATACACAAAGCAGGACAGGCACTGAACCAGGAAAGAGAGACCTAACTCTGTAAGACTGGTGTCAGAAGGTGCACTCTCAGAACAGAGATCCACACAGAACAGCTAGGACAGGTCCACTGAGGGAGAGAGGTAAAGTATTACCAGTATTAGGAATATTGATTTCTAAATGCTTCCAGAGTTCCCATCAAGTGGAGCAACTCTAAACCTGACAAGATTATATTGTGCTGAGCAGTGGGTATTATATGTAAGAGATGAATCACTAAATTCTACTCCTGAAACTACTTTAAATGCTGTGTTAACGAACTAAAATTTAAATAAAAACTTGAAATATTAAAAAAAAATACTTGACAAGAACAGAATACCACAGAAAGCAAGCTAAATCCTATGATGGGGGATGAAACGCAGATGATATATGAGAAGTGCTTAGCTCTGTGCCCGGTATACACATGCTCGCCCCAGCACCCTTTCCTTCCTTGCTCACTGCTTCAAAAGAGCTAAGGCTTCAGGCCCAGACAATATGCACATCACAAGCAAACAGAAAATTTATCATGTGCTGCAAGGAACCAGAGCAGAGTCTTGTCACGTCTATGTCCAGGCCACTCAGGAATTCAATCAGGCTGGTACTAAAATACTGGAGATTGAAAATGCTGCTGTGATTGCTTTTTCTTTTTTTGAGGCTGTCATGATTTTTGTTTTAAGGGAAAAAAAATGGATGTAGAAAATTTTGGAGCAATAAGGGGGATACTGTTTTTCAGAGGGATCTGGAAACAATTAGAAAAGAATGGGATCACCTCTGGGCGCCAGCGTGGATTCACTAAGGGTAACTGAAGCGAACGAATTGAATTTCCTGTTTTTGATGAGCTAGCTGACCCAGTAAAAAGCCAGAGACATAGGATATCATGATTTTAGCAAAGTCATTGCTCTCATTGGCAATGTCCACAGAGTTCACTACAACGTTTAAATTTCTTATGCTATTATTGTAGACAACATTGTGGTAACTGACCTTGATGCTATTAGTTTATCAGTTAGATAAATTTATACCTAGTGAATACCAGTCAATGGTGACCACCCACCTAACTCATGGGGACCCCTGGTGGCAATTTCACAGGGCTCTTAGCTGTTTTTTCTTCAACTTAACAAAAATAGGGGAGCCTGGGTGGCTCAGTTGGTTAAGTGACTGGCTCGTGTTTTTGGCTCAGGTCATGATATCAGGGTCTTGAGATCAAGCCCCGCATCGGGTTCCATGTGCAGAGCCTGCTTAAGATTCTCGCTCTTCCTCTCGCTCTACCCCCACCCCACCGTGTGTGCATGTATGCGTGCTTGTGCGCATGCACGCTCTCTCTCATAGTAATGATAATGATAAAAATAAAAGTTAGATTAAAAACAAATAACTATAGTTTAAATGACAGTGCTGAATCCCTCCCTCCTGTCTAAAAACCCCAAAAGAAAAACTTCAACAGAATGATCCAAAACAAAAACCAACAAGTAAATCCAGTATAAAAGCTTTCCAACAGGAAATGAAGAAAAATTTCAGAAACTCTACGCCATAACAGAATTAACCTCCATTCAGTAATTAATTGCTTACCACTAGTGAGACACCTGAGATAAAGCCTGTCACAATTCAGTGGGAACCACTATGTGTACAATCACTGATCCACTATGGAAGTCTGAAAGGAAGCCGGAGAGTTAATCTAGGATACTCAAAAGGAGGAACAATGCCTGGGGAAATGAGAGGGGAGAGGTGATGATGAATTTGTGGTAAATCTATGATCTATTGAGGGTGGGGGAAGAAAGTGAAAGGACAAAATGATATTGAGATAAAAGTAAAAGTATAAATGTTACACAGAGAAACAAAATATTAAAGAAAAGTCATGATGGATGGAAATGATAAAACAAATCCAAGAGGTGGCAGTAATCAAATGTGTATGAGAGAAATTGATTAACTGAGACGTCTGAATCAAAGAGAGATTCTGGGGGCGCCTGGGTGGCTTAGTTGGTTAAGCATTCAGCTCTTGATCTCAGCTCAGGTCATGATCTTAGGGTAGGGAGACTGAGCCCTGAATTGGGCTCTGCACTGGGTGCGGCATCTGCTCAGGATTCTTTCTCTCCTTCTGCCTGACCGCCCCCCCTCCGGCCCGGCACTTGGCACTGTCTCTCTCAAAAAAAAAAAAAAAAAAAAAAAAAAGAGATAGATCTGAAAATAATTTGGATAATGGAAGAATCATGAACCTGCCAACAATGTTCTGGAAAAAAATAAGTTTTTCTAAAAATCTAGGTATGGCCAAGGAGAGAATACATGGCATTTCTTCCTGGAAGCAGCTTAATGATCAACTATTTTCATTTTTTAAAAATTTATTTATTTATTTAAGTAATCTCTACACCCAACGGGGGCTGAAACTCACAATCCCGAGATCACATGCTCTTCTGACGGAGAGCCAGCCAGGTGCCCTGATGGTCAACTCTAAAAAAATCTACTTGGTGAGGCTGATTGAAAGGCAGTATAGCATTGTGGAAAGAGAAAAGACTCTGCTGTAGGACAGACATGGGTTCGATCCCTGGCTTTTTTCCATTTACAAGCTACGGGACCTTGAAAAAGTTACCTAACTTTCCTCTTCTGAAAATGTGGGTGACCTACTACCTCAATGCTTGTTCTCAAAGTTCAATGAATGTAAAATACCTCCCATTTCCCCGGCACAAAGGGGGCACTTGATAAATGGTAGCTAGCAATTTGAAAATTAAACCCTGAGTGAAAAGGTGAAGGTGACTGGATCCCTCCCTCGGGACCTCAGAGGCCCCCCAAAGGGAGTTGATGAGGGTGGGGGCGGTTTATGCCTCCTCACAGAGTATCCTCTGCACGGTCATCAGCCATGGTTGTAAGCACTGTGCCTACATTATCTCATTTCGAAACAGCTCTGTTAAGCGAATGTATTATTATCACCCACTTTTGATAGATAAGGAAACGGAGGCACTGAGAGAGGTTAGTAACCTGCCCGGTGTCCCATAAGCTAGCAAGTGGTGGAGCCACGATTTGAACACTGACATGTTACCTCTCCTGCACTCTTAACCACCGCAAGAAGCTACACTGGGAATGTGGTTCTGAACCAACCTTACCCTTGAAGTGGAACATACCAAAACGTAAAGAACTTGACAGAATCAATCAACCAAGTCCCAGGGTAAAAGATCATGACAAGAGATGACATAAATCTGAAAGCAGAAAAGCCACTTTTTATAAACAAGGTGATAAGAATATTGATAAACAGGATAAGATCAAAGACACAAAATAAAATCTGCTCACTGGATCATTATGAGAGTAAGAAATAAGTATAAAATTTTCAGTGCTTCAGGCCATCAAGATCTGATCAACTCCTATAAATAATATGACTAAATTATATTTATAATAGCTAATAAAAATTTGTAATAGAAATAAACTATCAGTTAAAACCTGAAGTTAGAAATATTAGGAAAACATCTGTCTAAAAGGAATAGATACAAGTCTACTATTTAATCCATGTAAATGAGCAATCTAACAAAAAATAAGATAACCTTTCCAGCAAAAGAGTTAAATACAAATACATTAATTAATACAATGAAATGTAAAAGGCTTAACATGCCTATACAGTGGTGAGTATTGATGACCGGGGTAGAAAATGGCCACATCTGCTGCCCAACTTTTGATAATGGGAAATGGTCTAAGGCCATCACAAGAGAACAAACAAGCTATCAGATAAAGGGAATTTCAAAAAGAAAATGGGAGTAATCAGTAAGGTTATAATACAATATTGAGTTTATGTGGTTCAAACACCACAATAAATACAAAACTGGTAGAAATGCAAGAGACAAATTTAATTGTAACTGAGAATGTCAACATACCCCTAGCAGGATGTGAAACAAATATAAGAACGAAATTAAGGGCCTGAACACGGCAAGAAGATTAAATAGCCCATGGGTGGAGAGAAGCACCCCCTTCTTAGACGTACAGAAATCTTTAATGAATCAGACTATATTCCTGATACAAAGATACAGTATACTGTAAAGGTAGAAATTCTTTATGTTACTGCATGGGCCAAGAAAAATAGGAATAAATAAAACAGAGTTCAAAGGTGGTTAATCGACTATATATAATTAAAAATACTCTTTTAAATAATTTCTTAAAAATGAGAAATAACCTCTTTAATAAAGCTCTAAATATATCAATAATGGATACGCTTAATGGATTTCTAGAAGAATAACGTTCTAAGTGCCTGTATTACAAAGAATAAAGAAACAAAAAGAAGAAAGTTCTCATCTAAAGACTTAAGAAAGGAATAAAAAAAACCCTACGAGGACAGAAGTATTGGCAGGAAAAAGAAAACAGAAGAGAAATGAAGCACTTGGTTTCCACTGTGTCATAATAAATCAAGAAATTGTATGGGTTAACTGGCGAATCTTTTTAGGCTGCTTCCTTTGTATGAAGAAGTAATCTCTATTTAAATATGTTTCAAATGACAGAAGAGAATGTAGCGTGTAATCCCATCCATTTTACGTCTAAATACGGATTTGATCCCTAAACCTGACAAGTGATTCGAAGGAAAACAAGAAGCACATCTTTTACTTATGAACATAAATATAAAACTTCTGAATAGAATTCCAATAGGATAAATAACTGCGTTAAAAGAGTATCTACCAGTATGAAAGTATCTAGGAATGCTGTTTAACCCGATGCCCAATAAAAGAAAAAGTGGTAAAATGTGATCTTGTCTCTCGTGGAATGTGATTAATAAAACCATGAGCCCATCTTAACATCAGTGTAGATGCACAAGCACCCTTTCCTCTGAAAACAGCAGCCAGGTAAGGATGACCTGTCACCTACTTCTATTTAATTTAACATAAGACTTGGGGGAAATGCTTGCGACACTATCCACAAAACAAACACACACAAAACAAAACTAATGGAAGTATCACTTTTGTTTTAGCAGTTGGCATGACTGTAAGCCTAAAATGATGTCAACACCAATCTCAAGGTATCAGAAGTAATAAATTAAGTGAGGCCAACTGCAGGACATAAAAAATACACAAAACATGAACTGTGACCCTACTTACTAGGGGTACGCACATCTGGAAAATACATTTTAAAATGAGACTGCATTCGAAATACAGTGTTATGATTCTAGACATTTCATTACTATTTTAATTTCCTCCAAAATAGTGAAGGGCAAAAATAAAAGTAAATTAGAAGTGAACTGGATGATCTGATAATGAAACACAGTGTAATTCTGACTGGAGCTACTCTATGATCCTGACTTGCAAATGAGTAAGGAAAGACGAAGTGGGAAGTCCCCAAAGCTGACTGCACGTAAAAAACTCAATAAAGAAAGTCCCCCAAATCCACAGGTTAAACCGGTATCAGGGAGGTCTTTCTTTTGGTACGACTCTAGTATAACTGTATAACTGACATACGACATGCTGTTAGCCTCAGGTGTACGACATACGGATTCGACAATTCTGCGTCACTCAATGCGCACCACGGGTAAGCGCAGTCCCCACTGTTCAGGGAGCTTTAGGTGGTCATTTCTAATTTGCCTCTGTAATGGACGTGAACCACCCCAGAGAAGGGGCCAAAGGAGTCAGCTGGCCAACCAGCTGAGCAATGTGATATGCACCTGGGGGGGGGGACTGCCCAAAATTTCACAAAGCGGAGTGGTAGTACTCCTTTCTTCTCAGTCTAGCCAGCTGAGAGCGAAAACACGACAAAAAGACAAACTAGAAAGAAACAGAAAGTTTTAGAGGATAATGGCTAATGGCAGGAAAAGTTACCGCTGTCAGGCCAACAGGGAGCATGACTGAGGTCCCCGAGTGCTTTAACAACACATTTCCCGACATGCACTCTGCTCTGCTCTTTCTGCAAAAGCTATTTTGCTACCCTGTTTCCGTGCATCTGCCCTGTCACCTCAGAAGTAAGCTTACTGATGGGGCGCCTCGGTGGCACAGAGGTTAAGCGTATGCCTTCGGCTCAGGGCATGACCTGGCGTTATGGGATCGAGCCCCACGTCAGGCTCCTCCGCTACGAGCCTGCTTCTTCCTCTCCCACTCCCCCTGCTCTTGTGTTCCCTCTCTCGCTGGCTGTCTCTATCTCTGTCGAATAAATAAATAAAATCTTTAAAAAAAAAAAAAAAGTAAGCTTACTGAGACCATTTCTATTTTTCCCTTAATATCTGCAGTTCCTAACCATTAAATCAGTTCAGAAAAACATATATACCCATTCACTCAAAATCTTGCATAGAGAGGAGCTCAAAGGCCCCAGTGAAAAGGCCTGTCTTGCAGTCAGCGAAGGGCTCTCGTCAAGAGGGAAACAATCAGTATGCTGACCAACCCATGCCCCTCAAAAATGTAGTTACTGTGTGACTGTAGCAGCCTTTCCATCTCCACAGCCTGCTGCCCCGAGACCTGGGTACGCCAGGGCGCTGCGGGCGGTGAGCCGTAGGAGCGGCCACGTGATCTAGCGCCTAGGGAACGGTAAACAAAGCATACTTACAGGAGACAGCATCTTCGATCTGGGTCACGTTAGCGAAGTGGGCAGTGTTCGGGATGCCCAAACACCTCATGCCATGAGCATGACGCCACTCCTGGGAGGAGAGAAAGAGAAGGACCATGTGAAATGGGAATAACTGCATACGGAGCACAAACTCCATTCAGTTCATAAACCCTAACCTGACCCTTTGAAAAAGACTCCGCCTAATGGTAGCATTCCTTCTGTGGCTCACGTTTGTAAACAGCTGGCCACGACTGATAAGAGGTGGTTATTTCAAAGCAGCACTGCATTGTTTTCCTCACTGGGCTGGTTTCTCAAACCAAGATCCAGATCCAATAATAGTCCAGACAAGACCTGTGTCAAGACCACAGAAAAACACCACAACTCTAATTAACCAGTGACCTCCCACGCAGCCCCCACCTCCAGCATGAGTAAGCATCACTGATGGCAGGTCACTTCTGTAAGTAAGGGGGAAGACTGCTCACAGGTATAAGCAAGGACGTGAAAGATAGCAGGGACAGACAACGAGTTTGGGCTAGGGGATGGCAAATGGCATGGGCTCTATCCTGCCCACAAATTCCAATGCATTTGGAGGTAGTACTGAGAAAAATTCAGAGATGACTCAAGGGCCCAACAGAAAAGACCCAGGATCAGTTAGTGATATGGATGTCTGAGGGAGGAAGGGAGAAGTTCATATACGTTCTCTACCCTTAGTCTAGCAAATCTTTTCCATTTGTAAAACTTCCTTCCAAGTACTAAGAATCAAAGGGGGAAACTCAACAAGGGTGAATCCACTTCCTGGATTACTACCCACATAATGCCTTGTCTCAAGAATGACTTAATAAATGTTACCCTTAGTTCCTATTTTTCAAAGAGGAAAAGGCCCATTTAAGACACAAAAGAGGAGGCAGTCAGTCCCTTCTTTGGTCCTGTGTACTAGCAGTGGGTAGAGAAGTGAGCAAGGATTCAGAGGATGGTCTAAGATGCTGGCAGAAAGATAAACGAGAGAAATGCATGAACAAGCAAGAGCAAAAGGAAATGAAGTTCAAATAGCAGAGTGCCAGAATGCCTCCAGAAACCATCTTAGGCATTATTCTAGGCTAGCACGGTGCCAAAGGTCAAATGCCATGTGCTTGACTTTAGATCCACTCCTTCTTGCTTCTTAAGCTCTGGACGCTAGTGCTCCTCTCTGAAAGCTGCGTGTTTCACGCTTCAATTTCCAGGAGAAATGGCTCTGAGTTCCTTACAGCAAAGTGCCGCTGGAATGCCTTGGGACCTCGGTAGGTGTAATTTCCACAAATCTCACAGTTATAGTTGATGTTTAGACCGTGAAGCTTATACAGCCAGTAGGGAATAGGCTAAAAGAAATCAGATAAGAAACAGTATTAGACTCGTGTCTGCATCTGCTTCCTGAACAGGCGATGGGAAGGAAGGTGGTAATGCTGGCACATACTTTGCCATCCCAGCCGAGGGGCAGGTTCTTGGGGTTGTAAATGATCTCATTCTCTTCATCTTCACTTTCACTCTCACTGATCTGCTCTTCCTCTTCTTCTTCTCGCTCCTCCCCGGTCCTTGCCTGCTTACGTTGTACATTTTCATGAGTGAGATGTCGCTGTTCCTGTCAGTTCCAGAGATGAAAAGGGAAGTCAGAGGAAAGTAGTGCAGAACAAGGGCAATTTTCTTTTTCTTTCTTTCTTTCTTTTTTTTGAGAGAGGGGGGTGGGGCGAGACAAGCAGGGAGGAGGGTCAGAGAGAGAGGGAGAAACAGACTCTCTGCTGAGCAGGGAGCCCAATGTGGGGCTCGATCCCAGGACCCTGAGAGGATGACCTGAGCCGAAGGCAGACGCTTAACCAACTGAGCCACCCAGGCGCCCCCAAGAAGGGCAATTTTCTACAACCCTTGCTGACCCCTCACTTCCAAGGATACGGTTTTCTTACTTGTACAACAAAGGGCAAATCTTGCCTTCATATCAAAACTCCTTATCAATAGGCTCTCCCTGATCCTGAAGGAAAAAGCCAAAGGTTTTAGGTCACTTGCCTAAGATACTCATCTGAGGCCACGGACTACTGCAGAACAACAGAGAACAAAGTCCTTTCTGTCTCTAAAAATACTTCCTTACCCAGTCCTTTATTCTCCTTCCTCACCAAGATTACAACCTTCTAACTTACCCTGAGTCTCTCCTCATTCCAGGCCAACTTCCATTTTTTCCCCAAATTTATGTACTTTTAAATAACCCCCATCTAATGGTACACTCTGTTTAAAAAATTTATTGTCTTTTTTTTTTTTTAAGATTTTTTTTGTTTATTTGACAGAGACAGCCAGCGAGAGAGGGAACACAGGCAAGGGGAGTGGAAGAGGAAGAAGCAGGCTCCTACCGGAGAAGGCTGACGTGGGGCTCGATCCCAGAACACCGGGATAAAGCCCTGAGCCAAAGGCAGACGCTTAACGACTGAGCCACCCAGGCGCCCCTGAGCCACTCAGGCGCCCCTGTCTTTCTTCTATTTAAAGAACAAAGTCCAAATCTCCAACATAACTCTCCAAATTATTCTCTGACCACTCCCTCCCTTATAAGGCACCCTCCACACACACTGGTTTTCTTCTCATTATTTCTTAGTATCCACTTTCTCTCCATGATGTTTTACCTTCACCCTTCTTGTTTCTTCTTCCTAGAACATTCTTTCTCCCTCTTTCTACTTAGAAGACTCAGTCTCAGTATGTCACAGCATGCATTTGACTGTGCCGTGGTCATTTATTTTCCCCAACCGCAAAGTGGCCTTTTCAAGGTCAAGAGGCATTTCATATTCACTATCGTATCCAAGGACTGAGCACAATGTCTGGAAACCAACAGGTATCAATAAATGGTGAGATAATAGTAAAAGTCTTATCAGTGCATAATAGGAGCAACTTCTGAAAACCATTCTGGCCGAATTCTAGAGAGTGGTGCCACCTCCTGGCAGGGAGGGCAAAGTGCTCTCAAAGAAGGGAGAAAGTAGAGGGTACATCTTAGGTCATGGGTACAAATTAGCCTCCCAATCACCTTCAGAGGACTAGCAACCCAGACTGCTGTCCATACTAGCACAGCCAAGTTCACTGTGGAAATTAACTAGTGCCCCCAGTGTCCAACATTCTAGCCAGCCCTTTCCTGAAAGCAGTTGGGAACCAAAAGGTGACTAGTTTTATAGCTATTATACGCATGGTCCTCACACAAAGGCAGAACAAAAACATCCATGCAACTGACAGAGACATGTAAACAAGCTATCTGAGCCAGAACCATCACTCAAAATGCCATCTGAGCATCTATAAAGGGAAAGGCTATGAGAGATGAGCACTGTACAAAGTAGACACTCTCTGAAAGGCTGATCTTCTGCAGGACTCCCAGAGACACTGGCCATCTTCTTTGGATGAGTGCTGCCCTTTCTTCTACCTTCTCTTCCCTGAAAGAGTGATTTCCCTTGTATTCCTCCCCCTTTCCTTCTGAGATAAGCATCCTGTCTGGTGAGGCCTTTCGCCACTCCCAACCCACCCTTCAGCTCCTTCTTGAAAGAATATTCAAGCAGCGGCTTGTAG
Organism: Ursus arctos; assembly: GCF_023065955.2. Lineage (NCBI taxonomy): Eukaryota > Metazoa > Chordata > Mammalia > Carnivora > Ursidae > Ursus > Ursus arctos. Next base: position 28,348,947 of record NW_026623008.1, read on the forward strand.
CCAGCTTTGTACCACTAACATTCTAGTCCTAGCAAATTCGTTATCTTCTGAACGCTTACGTAATGTCTTTTCGTAATAAGTTATACCTGAAAAGCTGCTGTGAGTAGACTTTCTCCTAATGCCTTTTGAGTATATGCTTCCATCTTCTAGGTACATTTGGGGACTTCTAGGTATATTCTGGAACGCAAAGAAACTACACCATTCTGGATACCGCATTGAGAGGGGAGTCTATTCTCTCCGCTTGGCCTTGTGGAAATTGGGCAACCTTGAGAACATCACCTAACAGGCACCTATGAACAGAACGGGACCTCACTGAAGGGTCAAGTGCCTGAGAGAACCCTATGCTCTGCTGAACCAGTTTAACGTCTACCCTTCCTCTTTCGCCCCTAAAAACAATCCCACGAGTTCACATTTCTCTGATTCCCATACCCTGCAGTATTTACTGCTCTAAGCAGAGTCCATACTTACCCCAAGAATCTCTACATATTCATAGATCTGGGCTTCTAGGAAGGCAATGTCTTTGTTCCTCTCAGTGTCTCTGGAAACAAGAAAACAAGCTGTATCACTCAAGGATTCTTTTACCCAATGCCTCATCCCCTGTGTCTGGGAACATTTATTCCAAGGGTGCATTAAAAACTACAAGCATGTGACAAATGTCTTGCTGTGAAAGCAAATGCTCTGTTCAGCTCAGGACTTGCTGACATAAGTATTAAGGTTATTTCTTGGAATGCATGCTTCCTTTCTGACCTCATTCTAGAAGACATAAAAACACATCAAGATACTTAAATATCCATCATTACAATCTACAAAGGAAATGTGGTATAGGAGACAAGCTCTGGGACAGGCAGACTTAGGCCCAAATCCTGACCTGCTACTTAGTAACTATGAATAGTGGGCACATTCCATAACTTTTCTGAGTCCTTATCTGCAAAAAATCAGGGTAACAACTACTTCTCAGAATTATAAAGGACATAAAAAAAAAAAAACAAAAAAACCCTGTACAAACATGTGGCTCAAGAAGAGATTCAACTACAGGGATGAAAGTTACAGCATAGGGGGACGCCTGGGTGGCGCAGTCATTAAAGCGTCTGCCTTCGGCTCAGGGCGTGATCCCGGCGTACCGGGATCGAGTCCCACATCGGGCTCCTCCGCTATGAGCCTGCTTCTTCCTCTCCCACTCCCCCTGCTGTGTTCCCTCTCTCGCTGGCTGTCTCTCTGTCACATAAATAAATAAAATCTTTAAAAAAAAAAAAAAAGAAAGTTACAGCATAGGGAACATAGCCAATGGCACTAACACTGTTCTATGGTGACGGACAGTAGGTCTGCTCGTGATGTGCACAGCATAACGCACAGACTTGTCAAATCACTACACTGTACATCTCAAACTACTGTAATTAATGTAACACTATGTGTCAACTATACTTCAATTAAAAGAAGATTAAATTGTCACTAGTAAAAATAAACTTAGAAAAAAATTCTGGAACCTATTTAGCCTCCATAGCCTCCCAAGATACCAAAAAGTACCTTGAGCCGTCTCAACATTAGGCTTGACCTGCTCTCAATCACCGGAGCACAGACCGCCCTTGCTGTGTAACAGCGACGGCGCTCTCCACCGGATGCAGAGAAAAAGTGCCGACACTGGATCTCTCTGAATCAATAGTGGCGGTAAAACAGGTTGCTGTGGTAAAAATTCTGCATGGGAATAAAATCTTAAAACTGTCCACAGAAGTGCCACCCCAGCCACTTACCGCTTGGTGCCCTTTGACTTGGGATTTTTGGCAAACAGGGAGGTGTCAAGTGACTCCAGGGACTTTCCTTTGGTGCTGAAGAGCCTCTGGGCTCGCTCTTCTAGGGTCCTAAGGAGATAGGAGGGGTAAAGGGTTTCAGAGTTACTCTACCATACAGGTCTGCGTATTTGTGCAGTGTGGGATAATGGAAAGAATGGAATCAGAGTCAGTTATTGTGCAAACATACAGTAAAATGGGACAGTTCTGATAGAAAAAGCAGTCTCTTACCCACCACACTTCAATCCTAAAGCTAAGAGTGCAGATTTCAATCTGTCCAGACCCAGGGAGGCCAACTCCTATAAAAAAAAAGCCAAGTTACAATTTCATATAAATAGATTTGAGAAACAACAAATGCTTAAGCTTAGGTCTTTGCAGGCGGGTGTGTGGATGTTCTTGAAGCTATGAAAAAACCATATATTCCACAGCCAACACCTAGCACTAAGCTCAACCTCTCTAAAGGACTGACCCTGTGGTCAAGTTCGTATGTAATCAGACTGGTAGTGATTACCTCCACTATAGTTTAATATAGTTAGAATTACTTTACAGTTTCCAAAGTAGTTGGCTAAGTTTTTTTCTTTTAGCTTTACCTTTGCCTGTTCTTTGTAGATGTCTGGTTCTAGGAACTGGTGTCTTATCGTAATACATCCATGGCATTAGAAACAGGAGATTGAGAGGTTTCTCTGAGGAATGAACAGGCGAGACCAGTACAGTTGCTAAAGAAAACATACCTCCCAGGAGGAGAATGCAGAAAGGTCAAGATGGGCTCCAGCATGAGTCAGGGCACTGCTTGTCTCTTTCTGGCAAGAAGAACAGTAAGATCCAGGTTTAGAATGAAGACAAGGGAGCCATCTACCACCTATGTTACCAAGTGGTAGATGGCCTCTTATACGCATGCGTGACTATGAATCAAATTCCTGTTAAGAGCAGAGCCAAAGACAAGATGGTTCATTCTCTCTCTGAGAGTTCAGGAAAACTCAAGTTTATCACCAGGAGTAAAAATACATGATGGAGATTCTAGCACATAATCTTTTCAGTTTTGGGTCAGTAGGAACCACACAATAGTAGTGACACTAGTTGGCGAAAATGCTGGGCTCAGCCAATGGCACGGAGGCCCTGACAAATTTCATTCCAAAGTATGCATGGGAAGAAAACCAGACAGACGTGGCAGAGCTGGACACCTCACAGTCACAACCGATCCCGAGGGATCTGCACGTCCTCTCCCCAACCCCACTGGAGCTCACCGGCCATCCAGGAAAGGTACCATTCTCCCACTTCTTCTCAAATTCATTCTGAATCTTCCCAAAAAGTTCATTCTGATCTTGGAGGGGCTTCACTCGATCTGTGTAATCTTGAAGGTACTCAAGCAGCATCTCCAGGTATCTACAGAGGAACAATACAGAGAAAGCAGAGTTTGTATTTTTTATATATTGTTATGCCCTGTAAAATATAATTTCAGCGATACCAGTTTTTAAAAGTAATAATACTAATTTTTAGAATGAGCTTGCAACTGAATTTTTCCTGTCATCTTGATTCTGACCTTTCTGATCTCATTTCATCCTCATGACCTAATTTCAAATACTAAAATCTTAATTAACTCAAATAAAAGATTTTAGGTAAAAAGAAAATGAGAAAAATAGAGAAAGTCAGTAGTACAGATCACTAACCACAGGCATAAAAACACAAACAAAACTTTCCATCTATACATCAGAGCCAGGCACCTTACTTCACTCACAAGAGAAATGCTAATCTTTTTCTTGTTAAACGCCAAAGACACAGATCCCTGAGACTACCTTCTACAATGAGACAAATTTAAGAACACCATGGGCGTTAAGATCACAGATGTGCCAGAAGATGCACATTCTTCCAGAGCCAGAGTATTACAAAGGTTTAAAACTATGGCATTCAAAACCCCTATCCTCCAATAAACCTGGAAGTCACTTGTGTCCTTTCAGGCAATAAAATTTGTTAACTCTGCCATGAAATCTTTACATTAAATAACCTTCTAATCAAATCCAGGAGAGGCCTGGAAGCTAGCAATGCCTACCTCTTATATTCAGCATTCTTCCTTTCTTTAGGAATGTCAAATAACTGGTCAAAGATGGAGAGATATGTGATATAATCCAGCTTCTGAAAAGAGAAATGACAAGAGCACCAGTTAGGGGTTTGCACCAAGTTTCACTACAGTCTCCAATGAATGAGATCAAAACTGAGTGTTGTCTAATAAACTAACAAGGCCCGGCGGGTCTTAGTTTTTTTCCCCGCCCATCATTTAATTCCTACACTACCTGGGGTGTTAATTCCACTGCACTGAGTAGACTATTAGACATGTAACTAACTCTGCAAAATAAAGATCAAATCAATAAACAGTAAACGAAAGAAACATTTGTCAAACACTATTGCAGGCAAGGTAGAAGGCTCTGACACGCACTACATCCTAGGCTAAGGTCCTGAAGGTGCCATTTGTTCACTCATGCCATCACTTATTGAGCCTCTCTGGACCAAGTGCATGGATACAGACGAGAACAAGACAGGAACAGGACCGGCCCTCTTGGAGCTTAAAGTACAGTCACTGAACTTTTGGGACATTTCCTCACAACTCCATGAGGAACTTAATCATACACTTCCTGTGATCTTTCTGAGACTGTCACATTCAATCTCAACTCTTGTGATAAAAGACACTAAGTAGCCTTTGCTGGCAAAGATTATGTTTTTACATTTTTCACATACTTAGTACTACGGGTGCCTAACACAGGAGCTCGATATGTATTTTTGAGTTTTTTAAAACACTATTTTATGTTTATAAAAGCAAAATATGCTTATATTAATAAGCAATAAAATTCGTTAATAAAATAGTATGCTTGTGGCACCTGGCTGGCTCAGTCCCTAGAGCATGTGACTCTTTTTTTTTTTTTAAAGATTTTATTTATTTATTTGACAGAGATAGAGACAGCCAGCGAGAGAGGGAACACAAGCAGGGGGAGTGGGAGAGGAAGAAGCAGGCTCATAGCGGAAGAGCCCAATGTGGGGCTTGATCGCATAACGCCCGGGATCACACCCTGAGCCAAAGGCAGACGCTTAACGACTGAGCCACCCAGGCACCCCCTAGAGCATGTGACTCTTTTTTTTTTTTTTTTTTAAAGATTTTATTTATTTATTTGACAGAGAGAGAGACCGCCAGCGAGAGAGGGAACACAGGCAGGGGGAGTGGGAGAGGAAGAAGCAGGCTCCCAGCAGAGGAGCCCAATGTGGGGCTCGATCCCAGAACACCGGGATCACGCCCTGAGCCGAAGGCAGACGCCCAACGACTGCGCCACCCAGGCGCCCCATAGAGCATGTGACTCTTGATCACAGGGTCGTGAGTTAAAGGCCCATGTTGGGTGTGCAGTTTACTTAAAAAAATAAAAATAAATAGGGGCACCTAGGTGGCTCGGTGGGTTGAGTGTCTGACTCTTGGTTTCAGCTCAGGTCATGATCTCAAATTTGTGAGATCGAGCCCCGAGTCAGACTCTGTGCTCAGCTCAGCTCTGTCCCTACCCTGCGTGTGCATGCACACACGCATGTGCTCGCTCTCTAAATAAATATTTTTTAAAAATTTAAAAATTTATGGGGCGCCTGGGTGGCACAGCGGTTGAGCGTCTGCCTTCGGCTCAGGGCGTGATCCCGGCGTTGTGGGATCGAGCCCCACATCGGGCTCCTCCGCTGTGAGCCTGCTTCTTCCTCTCCCACTCCCCCTGCTTGTGTTCCCTCTCTCGCTGGCTGTCTCTATCTCTGTCAAATAAATAAATAAAATCTTTAAAAAAATAAAAAATAAAAAATAAAAAAATAAAAATTTAAAAATTTAAAATAAGGCTCTTGCATTCACTATAAAAACCTTTCATTTTACATACTGTTTTATTCCAAGAAAGCCCATTACTTCCTTATATTTACGTAATGGTCACAAAACACAAGGAAGGTAGTCTAATTGCTCTCTATCCAGAAGCCCCAGCCTGCCGTCCTGACCAACCCCTAGAATCAGAACCATTGTCATTTCGTGTGCCCTCTCCCACCTCGCCACCACTGGCCCTACCTCTGAGGCCTTCAGGTTAATGTATTTGAGGTAACAGTCATGAAGGTCGAGGTAACGACCATATCCCTCTTCATCTGTGAACTCGACCAAGTCTGAAAGAATCAAAGATACCAGTGATTCAGACATTAAAGACCACTTTCTTGGACGTAGCTTTTCAAATGGATTACTAGTTTTCTGTTTCATGACACAGTTCTTCACCCAAATGTCCTTCCTATGCTCACGAAGTGAACAGACCTGTTTTCCAGACCACTGATTTTGAGCAAGGGTAGTACAAAATGAATATTTTGTCCAAGGCCAATTTAGGATGTCAATCCGGCCCAGAACCAGCAAAGGGAGAACCTGGCTATAAATTTCTCTGGGGCTCTGCGGCAAAATCTGAGCTCTGTCATTAACCTTCCTTTCGTTAGTGCTTAAGATGCTGAGCCTACTTACTTTGTGCCTCTTCACTTGGATTCTCTCGAGCCTTCAGAAGCTCCTCAAATTCCACTGACATTGGCACACAGATCTGAGGGAAAAAAGAAAAAGTCAGGTGAATTTTTAACAAAAAAAGTTGCAATGTTGCAGAAATGGGCTGTATGCTAAGTTAGACTTCTGACATTTGAGACTTGGTTTTTCATTAGGAGCCTACTATTATTCTGCAATTACCTTGCTTTTTTCTTTTCCTTTTTTTGTACTGTTTGCCTAAAAACTCCTCTCGTAACGCATGCTCCCAAAAGCTCAAAAACACAAAATGAAAACCAAAGTCCCCCTTTCTGCTGCAAATAGGTAAGCACTGTTAAGAGACCTTTTTATACCACCTGTTTCCAATTTTTGCTCAACATTAGGATCACCTGGGAGTGTTTTAAAAAATCAAATCTTTAAAAAATAAAAATCCCCGGAGGATTCAAACACATTTTCGCAAAACTTGCAAACCGCTATTCTGGATATTTAAATATATGCGTATGTACAAGCACATACAGGCATATGCAAGGTGTTCATTTTTTCACATAACTGGACTTTTCTTTCTCATTTATTTTATCTTGGGCAGCCTTCCAATCATTTTTTAAAATGTATTTCTCATCACCTTTCTATCAAGGCTGGAATAAGGTTAATACATCCGAACGGTACTCATGTCTACTCTCTTGGCTAGCAAAGACTTCACACTTGATGCTGCGAAGGGGGGAAAACTTCTGCCTGCGTGAGAATGCACCCTCTTCTCCTTTCCCTTACCTTCAACATCTTATTTCTGGTATTTCCAGTCTCCTCCTCTCTCTACCTGCACCCTTAACACGCACATCTTCCTGAGCTTCCTCATGATCCTCCTGCCTCTCCTTTTCTCTGCCAGGCTTTTAAATACCTGTCCCCCCATCCATACTTCTGCTTCCCTATGACCCACTTTTGGCTCAGTAACCACATTTCCATTCCCACTGCTTCAATGAGGGAGCAATCCTGGCAGTTACCAGTCAACAGCTGATGCCAGTGGCCTCCTCTCGGAAACAGTTTTGCTTAGCTTCAGTAAGACATTACCTAGAGCTGTCGTTAGATCTCTGTGATGAAAGTACTCCCAGGCTCCATTTCACTCAAGTTACCTTGTCGTCGTCAGTATACCCTCACGGCACATGGAGAAGCTCTGAGTCTACCTTCGCATTGTCTCTTTCCCAGAACTCCACGGTTCACAGCTTCAACCACCAAGTCTATGAGATAATTCTCAGATCTAAATCATAAGCTTTTTTTTTTTAATCTCTTGCCTGACCCCAGTCACCTAACTTCTCTCACAGGACACTTTTACCTATGTAACATCACCTGAAAAACTACATATATAAAAATTCATTCCCACTGCAAGTGGGTTACCTCTTTTTTTTCCCCAAGGGAACAAACAACTTTCCAGTTACAAAGTCATGAAAGCTCAGAATAATCTATGACCCATCCCTCTCCACACACGCTGCAGCCATGGCCTTGCTCCCTTTCTCCCTAGAACTCCTTTCCCCCCTTGAACTCTGGTCAGCTGTTCAAGATGTTCAATGGCTTCTAGATAATTGGGATATAATCCCTGCTCCTTATACTATTACAATATAGTGGGGTACACATTCTTGGTCATAAAATACAATCAGATCATAAAGATTCACTGGAAGGGAGGAGTGGACTAGGAAAGATATTTTATGAGAGAGTTGGCCTCTGGGCTAAACCCTGACGGTGTGAGGATCACTGCAAGTGAGTGAAGCCTCTTTCTGAGTTGGATCCCCTAGGTAGCAGATTTCAAGACAGAGTTAGGAGTGCAAGGACTTTATTGGGGATAATGCTGTGAAAGATAAAAACCAGGAGAGAGCATGATTGGGCAGGGAGAGCCTACACTGTGATTCAGACAAAGCCTTTACCTTCCCAACGGGGAGCTGTGGAGCAAAGACTACTCATTACAAGAGTCTTGCACTGAATGGAAACAGCCAGGCCACAGTATGCTCATTTGTGCTCAGTCACTGGCTGGGGCTACCCAGGAAGAGTATGGCCTTGACCTAAAGATGAGGGGGAAACTGAAAGCATTGGAGTTGTAGGATGTCAGCTAAATATGCTCCCGGCAGGTTCTTTTGAAGGGACATCTGAATGGTGTATCTCCATTCTCCTTATGTCTTTCCTTTAGTATGCTCTTCAGGAAGGTTTGGAAAAAATACTTTGAGTACTGTACCTCATTTGGGTGTTTCCGATGGAATTCCTTTATTTGCTTGAGTCTATTATAAAACTCAGCAAATTCATTGGGTCCTGAAATTGCATTGAGTTCCTCTTTTCGTAACCTGCAATTTCAGGAAAAATCCAAAGAACATAGTGCACAAAATCAGTCCTTTAATTATGGCTCCTCAGAGGCACTAACTCCTGGACTAGAAGTGACTATCACTTACCCATCCTTATCATCGTACAAATCCCGCAGGTTCCCGCTGACTTCCATATACCTCTGAAAGGCAAACACAAAACCCATCAGAACAAAGCAATCTGTACAACTATAGGGCTAAGCAACCAACAGGGTACACTAGTCAAAGCCCAGGGAAACCCTGAGAGATGTGGTGTTAAAAGTTCCTGTAGCTTCTGGGGTCCCCCAGATGGTTCAGTCGCTTAAACGACTAACTCTTGATTTCGGCACAAGTCATGATCTCAGGATTGTAAGATCGAGCCTGTGTTGGGCTCTGCACTGGGCATGGAGCCTGCCTGGGATTCTCTCTGCCCCTACCCTCCTCAAAAAAAAAACCAAAAAACCAAAAAAACAAAAAAAACACATCTCTGTGCTTCTGGTAACTTTAATAGACAGTACTGGTTAGTTTTTAAAACAGGTCAAGGTGAAGACTACCTAAGTGACACCTCTTGAAAGGTGGAGTGTTCCTATATTTACTACTGATACTTAATTGTCTCCAGAAGAGTTACACAGCCACGTAAGAGTCACCCTCTCCTAAACAGCAGTTCTCACTCCCACCTAAGACCCTCAAAATTGAAGAGTAGCCCAAGATGATTTTCACTACTTGAAAAAGCTTAACGGAGTGCACAAGCTAAATAAAATCTCACAGCTAACTCTGAATTCAAACTCAAGATAGTACAGGGACCTAGTCCCTTTTTCAAAACTTTTGGGACCAGAATTGCTTCAGAATTCAAAAATTTTAAGTTGGGAAAGGTATTATATATCATGTAACATCCCTACTGGGATCTGGAACACATATTAATAATTCTGCAGTGAAAATTATGCATTATTCACAAAGTGGGATAAAGACCATAAAAAGCTTATCTGTTAAGGTCAGGGTTTTCCTGCCAAATGAGATCAAGTCAGATTTTGTCACCAAGTAATTACAACACCCCCCAACCCACAAAGAAACTCTTTGTTTTCACAGTATTTTGAATTTGGGAATTTAAATAAGGAACTAGGGGCTAATAATACTAATTATCTCCTGCAAATCAGAAACTCTGATTAGGTCTTTCAATCCTTTCTAAACAGATTTCAAATACATGGAAGAATAGAGAGCATTTTTGTATAATGAACCTTCATTTACCTATCATTCAGCAGTAAGTATTTTGATTCATTTCCTAAAAGTAAGAAACTGAACTATTACTAAGCAAAGGTAGTTTTGTAGGTAAAAATACTTCAAAACGGTATTCTAGGAGGTAAACACTAATACCCAGCATTCTGGGGAGGGGAGGGCGAGGGGATGGTACCTTTTGTGCCTGAGCCACTGACTCCTCGTAACTATTCTTTGCACATCATGAGCAAAGAATGGTATGAATAAGAGGTCCCGTTCACAGAGGCGAGGAAGGGCAGTTCAGCACCCTCGGGTTTGGCAGCCATGAGGACGTCTCCAGGCGGACAATCCGAGACTGGTCAATCTGGCTACCTTTGGCCAGGGCTCATGTTGAGACCCCGCACCCCGCCTCCCCTCTCTTTTCCAGCTTATCCCGACCCAAAGAGAAGCGGACAACGGGGCACTCACATCTTGCATGGCCCGTGTGCGGTGGTCAGAATTGATCTGGTCCCGGAGCTGGAGAAAAGCAAACGGTGACACAGGCGCCGTTAGCGGGAGTTCTGAAGGTGGAAAGGCCGCCCGAGGGCGGAGCTTACCCGTCCAGGTCTCCGCCGCAGCAGCCGAGGGCTCGGCGGGCGCTAGGCCTCGAAGGGGCGGTTACCAAGGCCGGAGCTCAGAGAGGGAGCCAGGGAGGGACCCGGGGGTGGGGCGCGGGAGGGTCTCGGGGCCAAAGCAAGCTCTCCGAGGTTAGACCCCGGGATGGGGCCCAGTCTCGACGTAGCCTTTGCCCAGGCCCCACTCACCGTGGACTTCTTAGTGAGCATCTCTTTGGCCATGACGTCCATGAGCCGTTCCTTTTCCTCATGATATCGCCGCTGCTGCTCCAGAATTGTCTCCATTTTTCCTCCGCCGCTGCACCTCGATTCAGACCACCGACACGGCCGGAAACGACTCCTGCCGCTTTGCGCGCCCGCGCCCCACGCTGAGCGTCCGGCTGCACCAAAGTTCCGCGGGTGCCGGAAGTGCCTCGGGGACTCGAAGAAAAGGGAGCATCAAAAGGTGAGCACAGTCTGCGCTATCGAGGTGGCAGCGGTGCCCTCTGCTGGCCGGAGGTGTAGTGGAGGGATGCAGAGCGATTTCCAGGTGCCTCTAGGGGGCGTAGAGAAATTCAGGAATCTGAGGTTAAGGGGCCGGCTTCCTGGGGTTTTGTGAGGCCGGCGGGGCAGGCAGGGACGTTAAAGACTGAGGAGTAGTTGAAGAACCTGTATGGGAGTTGGGTGACTGGACCTTGAGTCCTTAGCTTTCAGTGTGACTTCTGTCAACGTTTTTCCCTTCTCTAGACCTCTAGACCTCGTTGTCCTTGTAAGCAATCTTTTTTTTTTGTTTTTAATTTTTTTAAAGAAATTCACATGGAGGGGCTCCTGGGTGGCTCTGTCGGTTAAGCCTCTGCCTTTGGCTCAGGTTATGATCCCAAGAGCCCCGCATCAGGTTCTCTGCTCAGCAGAGAGTCGGCTTCTCCCTCTGCCCTCCCTCATGCCTGCTAGCGGGCGCATTCTCTCTCTCTCTCTCTCTGAAATAAATAAAAATCTTTAAAAAAAAAAAGTGCACATGTGGAGAAAACCCAATTGTTTGTAAGCAAGGGGACTGGTTAAATAAATGGTACATCCAAGCAGCGAAATGCTATACAGCCATAAAAAAAGAATGAAGCACGTTTCTAGGTACAGAAATTAAAACACATGTCTATATATTCAGAGGGTCATAGCAGTGTTATTTATAATCAACAAAACTGGTCTCAGCCCCAACACCCATTAACTGATGAATGGTTAAACAAAATGTAGGATATCCATACAGTGGGGTATCACTTAACAATAAAGGAATGCTACAATACGGACAAACCATGAAAACATCATGCTAAGTAAAAGAAACCGTACACAAAAAATGACATAGGGTATATTGAGATGAAATGTCCAGAAAGGGAAATCGATGGAGACAGAAAGTAGATGAGTGGTTGTCTGTGGCTGGAAATGAGATTGGAAATGACAGCAAATTTGGTGGTGATAGAAATGTTCTAAGATTGGATTGTGGTGATAGTTGTTCCACAACTCTATTAAGTTTGCGCAAAGTAATTGAATTGTACACTCGAAGTGGGTGAATTTTATGGTATGTAACTTATCCCTCAATAAAGCTGTTAAAAAAATCTGTATGAGCTCAATGGAAAGATGGCCACACAAAGTGAAAAAGATTTAGATGTGTAATGATGTGTATAGAAACAGACGCACAAAGAGATTATTTCCGTGAGGATATCCAAGTAACAGTAAACATTGGTTGCTCATGAGGAGATACCCCGGAAGATCTGGTGCAGGAGGGAAACTTTTCTTTGTGTATAACCATCATGAAAGGTTTTTTCTTAACATAGACATATATTACTTTTGCATTTTAAAAAATAAACTTAAAACTCAAAATGAAAATACATATATGCGCATGCATGCTTAACAAAAAGAACCAGGAGGCTATAAATATGTCAAGGAATTATTAGCGATTTACCTATTCTCTTTACTTTTTGTAACTCTCCAATTTTTCTACAATAAGAATGCGTTGCTTTTTGTTTTTTTGAAGTTTGAAAAATAACACAGGGGTAATGACTCTTGTCTTGCCTGCTCATGGGGTGTTGTGAGGGTTATATTTATACCTAAAAATTTAAGCAAGATCTCAACATTAGAGAGAGCACCCCTGGCAAAACTCACCAGAGGCCCCCCCCCCATCAGAAAGAGGTGGGAAATCTCCATTCAAGATTGGAGAGTGTGCGTGTGTGTGCGTGTGTGTGTGCGTGCGCGAGTGTGTGTGTGGTAGGGTTTGGGATCTACCTTATTTCATCAAATATGAGATGCCATCAAATGTTAACTCCATTATTTTATGTTCCACTAAGAAAGAAAGAAAAAATTGTTAAACTATGTCACATCTTCTATTATACAATGCATCTGGGTTTCCAAGATGTTAATCTGAAAAACATTTCTCTTGAAATCAATGACATGGTAACTGTGTATCTCTTCCTCTTAGGGGGGTGGACCACTTAAGCAAAAGCATTCACCTTCCTTCCCCTAAAACCTCCTTCTCCAGTCCCTCAAACCAGTCACCAAGTCCTCTCTTTTCCACCCTTGATGCCACTGGCCTCTTTATCTCTCTCCTCGACCAGTGCACCAGCTTCCAACAGAACTTGCTCATCTTACCCCTGCAATCCATTATTCATGCTGTAGTCAGAGTGATCACCTTATGCCCCTGCTTAAACATTTCCACTGGCTGCTTTACCTGCAGGGTGAGGTCTGTTTAACTCCGCATTTGATTTTTTGTGACCTGGGCTCTGCCTGCCATTTTAGTCTCTTGGCACTTCCTCCAAATGAAATTATTTGCTGCTTCCCCAAAGCGCCATATGTTTTTTTCAGGCCTCCCGTTCTTTGCACCAGCTGTTTTCTACGCTTGGACTACTCTTCCCAACAAGTATTTATTGAACAAGTAGTAAGTGCCGGGACCTGAGAATAGTAGGGTGAGCAAGGCAGGCGCGAGCCCAGTTCTCCTAGAAGCCGGTGGGAGAAAGACAAAAATGTAAACATGTAATTATTCATTATAAGCACACATGGTTGGTATTTGTAAAGGTTTGTTGAAAATGTCAACCACAGCCCCAGAAAGTTTAGGGTTCAAATCAAGCCCGAGAGGCATTCTGAAAGGGATCCACCTGTGATTACCTAGGTGATTTTGGGGAACTGACAAGTGGAGTCTCCACCTCTGTGAAATGGAAAAATGCCCGCCCCATAAGGTTTCTGGGAGGATTTAGTGTGAGATACAGATGATCACGCGGGTCCGCCGGACCGTAGGGCCCCTCCCCGAGGGGACGCCAGGGTCCTCCCCCAGGGGACGCCAGGGTCCACCCGCACCATGGCGCGGATCCCCGCCCCAGGAGGCAGCGGGCGGGATCAGGAGCTCCCCAAGCCGCGCGGCCCGCGAGTACGCACCGGTGCGCCTCAGACTGTCGGGGACCGAGGGCGGGGCAGGGGCAGCGGGAGTCGGACGCTGGGAGAGGGGAGCAGCGCTCCGCCCCATCTCCCCACTTTGGGGGACAACCCCCCTCGCTCATTCCCGCCTCCGCCCCTGAATCACGGGGGGGGGGCGGGGCCGTGACCCATTCATGCCGGGAATCGGATCCAGATGTTCCCGCGGCGCGTGCAGCTGCATCCTTGCCTTTTTTGGCAAAAAACGTGCGGCCGCGAGCGGATCCCGGGCCGCCTCCGCTAATCCTCGGGAAGAGGGGGAAGGGGGCTGGGGGTCTGGGCCCAGACTGGGAATCCGTACCGGGTGCTCTGCGGGATTTGGAAAGAGGGGGTAGGTTTGTACTGTACGGGGGAACCCACTGCCAATTCCACTCCCGTCCGAGACCTCCCCCAAACCCCTCCCTCCCCCACCCGGAGGAAAAAGCCCTTCGCCAGCAGCGGGGAGGCTGGCTAAGCCTGAGAGGGACGGTAGCAGCGGCAGGGATCCCAGTTCTCCGGAGATTTCCCGCCCCGTGGCCCAGCAGCTTCCTCCTTTGCCCTGCACGGAGGAGGTCTGGAAGAGCCTGAGTCTCCCGGTCCGCGAGGGAACCTTCCTTCCCCCACCACCCTCGCCACCCCCACCCCCAGACAAACACAAAGAGGCCTTCGATTCCTCACACTGCTTTATTGCAGAATCGGGAAGGGGGGAAAATGAACCAATCCCACCCCTCTGCCCATCTCTGGGCAAAATGGAGCTCAAATGAAATGAGAAAACACTCGACAGACATGGACTGGCAAAACCTCGTGCTCTAGGATCCCCTTAAACAGTGATCCCCCGATTTGCTGCCCAGAGAGCCCCAGCCCTGGAGATAGGGTGGGATGGGGGTGGGGAGGATCAAGCCTGAGGAGAGTCCACTTTTGAGGACTCTCCTCAGGCACCCACAGAAGACCTAAAGTCTCTGGAAAGAAGTCTAGATTGAAGGGGGCCTGGGTCCCAGAGTCCAGGTTTGCAGGGTTGGGTCTAGAGCCCTGATTTGGGGAGAGGGCTTGGTCTGGGAACCAGACTGTGGGGAGACGGCTGAATTCTGGAATCCAGGCTTGCAAAAGGGATTTGAATCATGGAGGCTCCATAAGGGTCCAGGTCTGGGGGCCCTGGGTCAGGGAGTACCGGTTGGGGGATGTTGGAGCAGGGAAGCTGAATCCTGGAGCCCAGGAGGAGCCCCAATTTGGGGAGGGGCTGGGTCCCAAAGGTGGTGTGGAAAAGGAGCCTTAGTCCTGGAGCCCTGGTTTGGGAGGCCCTGGGCCCAGGAGTCCTGGCTCAGGGCCCTCCCTGGCTGCAGCCCTGGCACAGTACTTGGTCTCCGTCGGGCACAAAGCCTTGGCCCACCAGGGAGGTGGAGCAGCGGGCGCAGGAGAAGCAGCTGTGGTGCCAATGGCGGTCTTCAAAGGACACGTACTTGCCTCCACCGAGTCCTGGAGGGAGGCTGGAGGTTAGCTCTGACATCTGGAGCGCGGTCTGTCCCCTCAGCCTCGCCCCATACCAGATCCCATTCCCTCGCCTGCACCCTACCCACACTCTTCTTTGACCCTTGTCCCACCTGTGATGGGGCGCTTGCAGCTGCTGCACTTGGGTGCAAAGAGTTCTCCAAAACAGGCCACACAGTAGGGATCATCATCCCGGGAGGTGAACTGCTGCCCTGCCAGGGGCGTCTGGCACCCTGTGCAGACCAGGCATTCTCGATGCCAGGGCTGGTCGCGGTATGTCACGCCACCTTGTGTCAGCGTCTGTGGGGGCAGCCATCTGTCAGCAGGGGAGAGTGGCGATCCCCACCCCGGGACGGAGCCTTGCTCACCCCCCACCCCACTGGCCCAGCCCCCACCTTGCTGCAGCGGGCGCAGCGAGGAGCGAACTTGTTCTCATAGCAGGGCACGCAGTAGTGAGCGCCCTTGTCGGGCACAAAGGAACGGGAGCCCAGCGGCTGCTCACAGCCGCTGCACAGGAAGCAGTGCTCATGCCACGTCTGGCCTCCGTATTCCAGCTTCCGGGACCCTGTGGGGAACAGGGGTCCCACTCAGAGGCTGTGTCCCAAGCTCCTGAGTGCCACCCTCTGCTACCCCCTGTGGAGAGTCCCCGCTGTTCCCTGAGCCTAAGCAGGGTGGCATTCACGCACATGCAGCAGGACTCTCGCCACCTATATGGCACATGCGACCCTCCCCCCCCAACACCGCACATGCTATGCACATGGCTGGGCACATGCTAGGTCCCCATAATCTAGATGCAGGGGTCTGGCATATGTGAAGTCCCCACGTGTGTCAGATATGACTGTGTCAGCATACACCAGGTCTCCATGTCACAGGCATGATGACTCAGTACCCGAGAAGCCCTTATACACCAGACATGATGGTTTTAGCGCACCTACAAAGACCCCACGTGTCCTGGGCAAGCAAGTCTCTGCCCACACAAAGGTCTAATGCCCTGGATGTGATGGATTCAGTACACGTGAAGCCGTGGTGTCTCCTAATCACGTCATTCTCTGCATGTCCTCAGCCCTCAGATATCTAGGAGGCACGCAGGTCACCATACATGTTAGGCCCTGTTTATCCATCTCTACACACACCAAGCCCCGATGCACCAAGCATGACGGTCTCATCGGACTCCTTGCTCCTATATGTACCACACATGCGGGAGTTCATACAAGCTGAGCGCCCAGGTGTGTCTCAAGCTTGTCAGTCTGCCCACACATGGTAAGCCCACAGGTGTATACCAGGTCCGGCACACGCTCAACCCCCAGGAACATACCAAGCATGTCTGTTCCTGCACGTGCTAAGCTGTCATGTGTATACCTGGGCGTGCCAGTCCCCGTGCGTGCTAATCTCCCGGGAGCATACAGGCAGGACCAATCCCATATGCGCTCGATTTCCAGAAAGAGGCCGTGCGTGCAGGTCTTTACAATACTAAGCCTCCCTGGATGTACCGTACACGTGCCAGTCCCTCGTCCATGCACGAAGCCTGTGCAATGGCCAGGCATTGGGCGGCATGCGCATGGCAGGCCCCCGGGGACGTACCGGGCATGACGGTCTCCCCGCAGGCGGAGCACTGTGACGAGAAGGCACTGCAGTAACAGTCATTGCAGAGCAGCTCACTGTCCTGGCAGGTGAAGGGCTCGTCGGCCAGGGAGCGCTGGCAGCGGCAGCAGCGGAAGCAGCCCTCGTGGAAGTGGCGGTCTTCATAGAACAGCTCCTGCAGGGAGCATGGCAGGGGCGCTGGCACCTCTGCCCCTCTGCCAGCCTCCACCCACTCCTTGCCCGGTCTGGTCCAGTCCTTACCCTGGAGTCGTGCCCGATGAGCTGCTGGCACTCGGCACACGTGTTGGCGAAGGTGCTGTCGTAGCAGGGCACACAGTAGGGGCCATCGTCCGTCTGGATGTATTTGCGGCCATACAGGGACTCGCTACATTTTGCACAGTCAAAGGCCTCGCTCATGGTGGCTGTGAGTGAGCCCTGCCAGGCACAAAAAGTGGGGCACGGGTCACCCGAAGGGGCTGTGGCTTAGCCCCTTGCAAAAGCCCTTTGCGTCAAAAAAAAAAAAAAAAAAAAAAAAAAGAGCAAGAGACCAGGCCTAAGAAATGCCAGGTTTGAACAGAAGGCGATGAGGACAGGGGTGCTTCTGGAAACCCAGGAGTCCTGCATGTTTATTTCTGTATTTAATGACGTGTGCGGCAGGGGAGAGAAGGGGTCAGGAAAAAATCAGGAAGCAGAAGTTGTTTTCTTATCTGGGCCCTGGCAGATCTGGGGGGAGGGGGCTTTTCCTGGGTCAGTGACTCATTTCCTGCCCCAGCCTGAGTTTAGCTTCCACTGTCCCTACTGTCCCCAAGGGGACAAGAGCAGGGGCAGGGAGCCACCCCTTTCTCTATCCCAAATGAACAGCACTCCCACCCTCTCCTGACTCCCAGGAAGGGACCCTAGGGATATGGAAAAAGCTCCGGAGTGAGGAGCTTAGGGGTGTGAATGGGCTGTGCCCGCCCTCTCCCGGTCAAAGAGCCAGTGGAATGTTAGAGGGATGTTGGGCCATGAATGGTGGAGGTGGAAGTCACCTCGGGCCTCCCTCCGTCCGGGAGAATCAGCTCAAGCAAGGACTTCAGAGGCTCAGGCTAGGTTTAAGCAGGAAGGAAATCCTGCAAGCGGGACACAGCCAAGCTTCCCCAGCTGGACCCTCTGCCCTCAGCCCCCTGCAGCCCCTGCTGGGTCTCTGGTCACACCAGCCTGGGCAGCCTTGGCCTGCACATCTGCAACAGCTGTCGCAGCACAGATGGCCAGATGTCAGGTTTGGCCAGCAACGGGAGAGAAAAGGGAACCGAGAAGCCTGGGGAGGGAGAGGGGAACTAAAGACAGGGATTACGCAGCATGCCCCTGCCATCTCCAACCAGGCATCACTCCTGGCAGATCTTTCCAATCCCCTGGGTCATTATTTCCCTCCCCCTGCCTCTTGGAGAAACAGCCTCTCCCCAGCTTTTTCCGGTTTCTGAGGGTTTGGGGTAGGGGGAGTGGAGGGTGAGAGAGAGGGAGCCACAGAAGACATTTTCTCCCCAATCAGGCCCCCTCTTGGGTGGGGAGTCAGGCAAGGGGGAGCCCTGAGAGCTGCTGCTGTAGACACCCAGCCCCCACCAAACCTCAGACACTTTCCATTTTCTCAGGAACAAAGCATGTTTGCGGGATGAGGTCATCCACACAGCTGCCTCTGGAACAGGAGCATGGGGAGTGGGGGGGCAGGGAAGTGGGGTTCCCAGTCCCTTCTGCTGCCCCTGACTCCAGTCTCTAGCCCCAGATTCAGAGCTCCCCACCCCCCACGTCCTCCATCATGAAGCCTGCTCTCTAAGGGCTGGGATCCCAGGCTGGGTGGAGAGGAATCACCAGGACTCATAGGAAGGGGATGTTCTCACAGCTGCAGAGGAGCCCGGAAAGGACAAAGGAACCCACCAACCCACTACCCCCCCACACACCCCCCCCAGTGACTGGCAGTCCCCAGAGCCTGCCCAGGCTCGAGTTGAAGGAAAAGTGCTCCTTTTCTCAGCCACCCCCAGTGGGAAATTCTGGCCAAGAAGCGTTGCTCTGGCTTGGAGTTCAGACTCCAGGCGCCAGCAAACGCCCCAAGCCTGGAGGGCCTGGCTCTTGAAGGGGTGGTTTGTGAACTCAAAGCTGCCCTTCTGTACAACGGGGGAGATACAAAGTTCGTACCCCAGGCCAGGCCATGAGGCCTCCGGGAGCTGGGGTCTTCAGAGAGGTGATTCTGGGGCAGGGCTGTGCTGTAGGGTAAAGGGTAGCCCTCTTTCTTGGTCCGCTCCCCACCAGTCAGGCCTAGGTTTCCTCTGGCCCAACATCTGAGGGTTGCCTGGGCTGTTAGCCACTGGGCAGCAGGGGGCCACACAGGTGGAGCACATGGCCATGGTCTGTCCGGGAGTGCCCGAGTCTTTTCCTTCCTTCCTGGCTTGGCCCACAGCAGCCATCACCTTCCCAGGCCCAGGCTAGCCCTGGGGCCATCCCCTGGGAGGCAGTCACCACTCTGAGACAGGGGAGCCCCAAATAGGGTATGGGCATGGCTTCTATTTCCTTCCCAGAATCCCCCAGTCGCCTAGTCTGTCCAGCTGGGCTCTAATGAGGACAGAGTGAAGGGCACTATCAAGGCCCACCTGTCCCTGCCCATCCCCCTTCCTCCCCACCTCCCTCCCACTCTCCCTGGCAGGGCTAAGGGACTAAAGAGAGCCAGTCTTATATTCCTTCATGGCTGGTGGGGTCAGGGCGGGGGGAGGTGCAGGGGAGACTGTTCAGTCTGCCAGAGGGCTCTCAACACAAACACACAAACACACACACACACCCCTACACCTGACCCAGACACATACATCTGGCACATCCCAGTGAACCTCCCAGAGCTCGGAATGGCTGGGTAAATGGCTGGGGCATGTGGAGTATAGAGGTCCGAATGTGGCATGTGGGTCTGAATCCTGACTTCTTCCCTTACTAGCTGGGTGATCTTGGGCAAGTCACTTAAGGTCCCTGGGCCTGTTTTCTTATCTAAGCCTACCTCCTACTCCTGGGGTTGTTGTCAGGCTGAAAGGCTGGTGCTTGGAAAGCACGTGGCAGAAAGTGAGGAGTCAGTAAATGGTAGCCATCGGCGTTTTTATTATTAGCCCCTCACTCACACAGGGGTCAGACAAGTTTCGGAGCCAGGCCTGGGTCAGGGAGCTGGCCTGGGTTTTGACCTGGACATTCTTAGGCTAGACCCAGGGATAGAACAAAGAGGGACACCCCCCTCCCACCGACTTCTGCTGGGGGAAGTGAAGATGCCCAGGCGCTGGGGCTGGCTGAGGAGATCAGTGGGGCCAGCCTGATCCCAGTGAGACCCCTCACACAGGTGCACAGGCGTACACACCTGCGTGCCGCTTTGTCCCTCATGAAGTGCCATCCCATCCACCATTTCACCAGATCTCACACAGGCAGGCAGGAAAGGGTATCAGTCCCATCTTACAGTTGAGAACAGAAACCAGGGACAAGTCAGGCCCAAGGTCACTCAGGTCTCAGAGAGGCCAGGTTCCCTGCTTCCCAGCCTGGAGCCCTTTCCTGTTTTTCTCTTTAAAAATGCTGCAGCGGTGGTAAAGGGGATGGTCAACATTTAAGAGCAGGGGTACGGGAGATACTTGGTGATATCACTAGCACAGGAACCTCACTCTTCTCCCCCAGCTGCTAACCCTGCTATTGGAAGACACCCAGAAGCCTTTCCAACTACCCATGCCAACCGCTCAACTCCTTTGCCCCCCTCCACCCTGCACTGTCCAGGAGGACCCTGGCCAGGCCCCACAGCTGTGAGTCAGGATCAGATCAGACCCTTCCCCCAGCTCCCAGGAATTGACAGGAGATTTAAGGGGAGAAACCTAACCCCCCCACCCCCCACCTCCTGCTATCAAACACCAACCCCAAACTCTCCCTTCTCCCCTTCCCTCCCCCCCATGGGGCCTGGGAGTCAGAGCAGTTTAGGGGAAGTGGGGTGGGAAGCAGGATCCAGCAGCTGCCTTGGGGACAGGAGAGGAACAGTTCATTCACCCCAGGTCCCCCAGGGCTGAAGCAGTGCGTCCAAGATTTGAGTTTAAAAATAAGTTGGGGCTGTCTTGGTATATGCCTGGGGCTCCTTTTTGATCTTGGTCTCAGGTCCTCTGCCTCACAGGGGCCCGGCTGGCCCAGAGTTTCTGTTTCCCCACATCCTTGCTTCCCAGTCTTTCGGGCCTGAGTCTCTCCGGGTCTGTCTGGGAAGCTGTCAGTGCGCCTCCATCAAAGCCAGCTCTGCCCCACTCAGCGTGTCTGTGTCCCTGCACACTTCAGCTGTCTTTATGTTTTTCGTGTATCTCTGGCTGGTTATCTCCCAACGGCCCCCGTTTGCGGATTTCTACCTCTGTACACCCAAATCTTGGTATCTGAGTGTCTCCAAGGGGTCCCTGAGTGTCTCTGTCTCCAGTTTCTGGACGGGTCTATAGGCCTCACAGAAGCTGATCTATCACGAGGCTAACGAAGCTTAGGCTTCAGGGCCCCTCACTTGCCCAGGACCCTGCAAAGCCCCGGGAAGGGCGCTACAACGTGTTCACTGGGGTCAATGTATGCTTCTCCTTCAAATGCTTCACTCCACAAAACCTGGGTCGGTCCTCCTGCCTCGCGTCTGCCTCTCGGTGACTCTACGGCCAAGTCTCCCTTCCTCGGGTATCCCTGCAGCCTCCTGTCTAAACCTGTCGCTCGTGTCCCAGTCTTGGTCTCGCTCCACCGGGCTTTCTGGGAGCCTCAGTTTCTCGAACCCTCCCGGTCCCTCGCTCGACTTTGGCTTCTCCGTTCAAACTTGGCCCCCTCCCCCGCCCAAGTCTCGGAGCAGCCGGGCGGCCGGGATCGGTACGATCAGGGGGGCGCCCTCCGGGGCTCAGCGCCCCCGCGCCGCCCACTCCCAGCGCCCCCCCGGTCATCACGGCCGGACCCGAGTGGGGAGCAGGGGGCGGCGGGCCGGGAGCTGGGATTCGGAGCCAGGTTCGGCGGGGAGCTCACCTCGAAGCGGGCGGCGGGAGCGGGGAAGGCGGGCCGCGCGTCCCTCGGCGGCTCGTACCTGCGGGCCGGGCAGAGCTGGGGCCGAGCGAGCTGCCGGCGACGGTGCCGGCTGCACACGGACTGTGTGGGCGAGTGGGAGCGCAGCCCCAACCCCTCCCCGAGGAAGTGCGCGCGGGGCCCGCCCCGCCCGGACCCCGCCCCCGGCCGCCCCTGCCCGCGGGGTGCGGACCCAGCCCCGGCCCCGCATCTCAGAGGCCCGGGGCCAGACCCCGCCCACCCCTCCTCTTTGGGCTGGAGCCCGCTCCAGGCCCCCTCGGCCGGCTCTGTCTAACCTGGCTCTCCCAACCTTCCCGGGCGGCCAGAACCCCGCCCCCGTCCCCTCCTAGCTTTCACCGTCCTCTCCCCCTGCCTCCACCCCTTCCCACCGCAGCCAGCGGGAGACTGCTGCATTCGATCTCAAGCAAGGGGTACAGGACCCAGCCGACCAAGGTCCGTTGGGGGACCAAGAGTCCTCATGGCCTCTTCGTGTCTCTCCCCCTCCCGCCCCACCTTCCAGCTTACCCCCCCGGGGTCACACTTTGACCGAGTTTGTAAAAGAGGACTTAATCAAGCCTGGAGGAGGGGGTGCTTTTGAATCTGCTGTCTTGGCCCTATCGGTGGGAACCAAGTTGTTCTCTGGAAACAAGGAGTGGAGAGAGGACCCCCAACAGGGCCTTGACCTTCAAAGGGCTTGGTTTCACAACTCTTGAGTGGCAAAAACAGAAGTAACCACCCCCTCACCTCCAGCTGCACCCTGGGACAGAGAAGTTCGGCCTTGGTTTCCACAGTGCCCACGAATAGTTTTGACCTTTGAAGCCCAGGGGAGACCCTAATCCTTGGCCCCATGGTTTTTGGGTTTCTCAGGGAGGGGTGTGAAGCGAGTGCTGGGATGGGGCACTGCAGGGTTGGTGGAGGGAAGTGGAGGGAACCCCTCCTCCTCCAACCTCTACAGTTTCCAATCCTCTGGCTTCCTCCCTGTGCCTGGGAGGGAGGACTGGCGCCTGCCAGGGACGCGAGGCCCCTCCAGGTCCTTGAGGCCAACCCCCCTGGGATCCTCAGGCTTGTCACTAGGCATAAATAGACTCGATTTAGAAGGGTGGGGGAGGGAGGAGGAGGCTCTGCCCTGGTGTTTGCAAAACAAGAGACAACAAACCAACCCTAGAAATAACCTCAGCATCTAGAGTCGAGATTCAGGTGCCCACAGAGGTTCTCCCACCCCCCAGGCTGGGTCCAACCAAGTTCTCAGAGCAGAGACTCATTCCTTCCCAGGCTGGGGCTCCTGAATACCTTCCTCTCCCATCTCTGAATCATATGCTTGCCTTCCTGGGTCCCAAGTCAACCTCGAGGGCAGGGTTCCTTCCAAAAACAAACTAATTGCTTTATTATTGTTCTTGATGCCTAGACTGTAAGTGCCATGAGGGCAGGGACTGGGTCCTTCTTGTTCACTACCACATTCCCAGTACCTACTCTGAAGTCTGGCACATAATAAATATCTGATGAATGAATGAATGACAGACACTGCTTTGGTTTCAACTCCCCTCCACCCCAGTTTGGACCACAGGTACCTGCTACCGGGAGTCAGGGAGTGAGCAGCCAGCCCACAGGTGGGCCTTTTCTCTGGGCTTTGTCTTATAGGTGTAGGCGACTCCTAGGCCTGGGGCTGGGCAGGGAAGATTGCCTGGTTGGAGTAGATGACAAGGAGGGGTCTGCTCTGGGGTGAGGGGAGGGCAAAGATGAGCAGCTTTCCGAGAAGAGAAGGAGGGATTATGACTGAGTAAGGAAGGTGCTGGATCAAAGGTAGAGTTGGGGTCTCTGGTATTTCCTCATGGCTTGAATCTCTGCTGAACGGCCTTAATAAGAGCCAGGATTTCCCGAGTTCTTTGCACCAGTCCCTGCCAAGCACTTTGCATATATTAATGTACTTGATTATCCAACAACTGTACGAAATGTGTATTCTTATCCCCATTTTAAGGATGAGAAAATGGACGTACAGAGAGACTAAGTAACCTGCCAAGGGCGACACAGCTAATAATGGCAAAGGCTGGATTCAAATCCACATAATCAAATGTCAAAGCTCCTTATGCCAAAGAGGGCTTAACTGGCAGGCCCTGCAGCCTCTTTTGTCACTCAAGCTCTTTATGCCTCAGTCAGCTCACCCCCGTGAAGAGTGTTTGACTTCCTGTCTCACAGCATTCTCATGAGTATTGGAGGAGAGTACAGAGTAGGTATTGAGTATGGGGGAATGTGCGCCTCACCCTGCCCAACACATTCCCTTTCACGGTCAAGTGTTAAGGTTCTGCTGCTTGGACTGGAAGTCTGGAGGCCAGAGAAAATTAGATTTCTGGCTTGGCCCAGCCTGGAGGAGGGATGCTGGTATAGGCCAGGGGCTATGTCCTTTTCCCCTCCCCATTTCTAGCTCCCCAGTGGGCTCACATTTCCGTTGGCCCAGGAGGACTACGTGCCCCAGGGAGGTCTAGGGATCAGCCATGTGGACTCTCTGTTCCCATTTCCCATCAGTCCTCCCCCCTCTCTAGGGAACAGGTGTGTCTGAGCCGGAGCTGGAAGAAGAGCCTGATTGCTGGATGACTAGTCTTGGGTGAGTGGGATCTGGCTGTCCCTTTGCCCACCCAGGAAGCCCCCACACACCCTTCCTTATCTCATGGTGGAAGGGGGCTTGCTCCAGGTCTCCTGGGTGTTCTCTCACCTTGGAAGCATTTTTTAAAAGGAGGCCCTGAGTGACAACTGCCAGGCCTCTCATGGTTTCCTCTGGGTGCTGAATCACTCCCTAATGCTTGTGATCACAAGCCCTCCTTTCCCCAGTGAGAAAACTTCCTTCCTTCTCTGGGCATATTGCCCACTCTTACCCATTGGGCTGCCTATAGCCCCTGCCAGACTTCATGGTTTAGCAGACACCATCTTTCAGTTTGCCCAGAAACACTATTCTCGTGACCCCAAGCCTTGCAATACTCTGTGGGTGTAGAGGGTGAAGTGAGTGACTTCCACAGAGTATGCAGGGTTCAAGCAGGGGGAGGGGGGAAGAGTTAACCTGTTAAATGCCCACTACATGCAGGGTACCATGCTAAGTGCTAGTCATTGCCTCCTTCGGTTCTCACAAAAGCCATATACGTCGGTTATATTATTATCAGTATCTGATAGAGTAGGATGCGGGCCTCAGAGAATTTGACAATGTGGCCCCAAATCCAAGCTGATAGTGGTGGATGTGTGATTCAAATCCAAGGCTGATTCCTGGGACCCCATAACTGAGCTGGGGCTGGAAAGGTGGGCCAAATCATGAAGGGCCTTGTCTTTCCTTGTCTTAATGTGACTCATTAAGTCACAAATGAGGTGGAAGTTTGTTAATGTCTGTGACCCAAGTTGGGCAAAAGACTCAGACCGGGAGGCAGGAAAAAACTTTTCACATGGCAGGTCTCAGCTACTTTCAGCTTTGTCATGCCCACCCGTCTACTGGACTAGCACCTCCGAGGACTGAGGAGAGGATTTCCTCAGAGCGCCTCAGCTGGAGGGGTGAGCTCTGTCAGGACAAACGGGTGCGATTACAGAACTTGCTGAGGGTTAGCTTCATGGGATGGAAAAGAAACCAAGTGCCTCTGAAGTGCTCTGTTGTGCCCAACCCTCTCTCTATCCTTACCGGTAGGTTTAGTAGGAACAAAAACAACCATTGCTCCAATGGATTGTGAACTCTTTTAAGGGGTGAACACAGCATTAAGCACTTTAAACCTATTAGTTCGTTTGATCCTTACAATTACGTGGGTATAGTATTATTACTACCATTTTACAGATGGGGAGATCGAGGTTCATTGAAGCTAATTTTGCCTTGGCTGGTGGCAGTTAGGATCAGAACACACTTCTATGGTATTTGGTCCTAATCGTTACATCGTACTGCCTCTGACACTCATTCTGTCAGCCTGCCATTCCCCTGAGGGTGTGAGGGACTCAAAGTTTGTAACTACTGCCGGGATAGAACTCCTCCATTCAGCTGTGAGCCTCCTGACGGTCCTGTGAAGCAAGCGGAGCACACTATTATTATCCTTGTTTTATGGACGAGAAAAATGATGCTCATTAAAGTCAAAAGACCTGTCAAAAGTCACACAGCCGGTAAGTGGCGGAGCCAAACATGGTTTAAGGTCTCCCATTTGTCTATAGAGTGCTCTTTCCGGCACACGGTAAAATTCACACGACTCGTACTTTTAAACGCACCGCGTAAATAGGGTTAAGTGGAGCACAGAGGTAGGTGACTGCGCATGCGCACACTCCAAGCACAGCTCAGCCCGAGGGCAGTGCCAGCCACGTGTTCCCAGGTGCCAACGCGTAGCCGAGCGCGAAAACGAGATCTCGGTACACGTGCACAAGTCCTAGCCAATGAGAACCGACTCTTGCAGAGTCACGGGACTAGACGTGGGAAACTACACTTCCCAGAAGCAGCTTGGGGCTGGACGCCTCTGCTGGAGGACGTAGTTCCGGAAAGGCAGGCGTCGGATAGGCTGCGGAGAGGAAGTGGGCCGTTCTAAGCATCTGGCGCCCTGGCCTATTTCCGGTAGGATCAGCGGACGCGGCGGCTGAGGCGGTGCGGGACAGGCCTTGTCTACAGAGCTTTTTCAGGCGTGAGCAGACATGGCGGCAGCTTTTCGGAAGGCGGCTAAATCCCGGCAGCGGGAACACCGAGAGCGAAGCCAGGTAGGACCGCACAGGCCCCACGAGCGCCGGCCCGTGGCCTCGTGTGCTACCCTCGCCCCCTCCCTCTCTCCACCTGCGGGCCCTGGTTCTGTACGTCGAGGGGGGGCATGTAAATAAACGCAAATGTATGCTAACGACGCCGGCGTGCCTGGGGCGGAGCCTCGCGGCCTGGCGAAGTGGGGGGTCGTTCTCTTTCGGGGAGGAGCACTGCCTGCCTAGCCAGATTTCAGTGAGGGAATTGGGTGAGACGCTCTGTGTAAAGTGCTTGACCTTCTGGGGGGAAGGTGAGGTCAAAGCGCACACCGTCTGGAACTGGAACCCCCAGCTGCGCTCGGCCCTGCCCACTGCGTAGGGGGCCTGTGATTTAGGAGATTGGTGATAACGTTGTTAACACGGTCAGGCGTGCGCTTTGTGCAAAACCCATGAAGATCTGCCACATACGCTTTTTGTTTAGGTGTCACACTGTAATGTTGATGTTTTCCATCCCCATTATACAGATGAGGAAACTGAGGCCCGGGTAGCTGAAGTGACTTGCCCAGTCACAAACACCAAATTCAGATGGATAAACAGTTGCAGGACTTCTGTGGAGGGTGTGTCTGTGTTGGGTAGGTTGAGCAGAAATTAGTTTAGTATATGAAGAATCAGTGTATCCATTCCACTGTGCTTAAAAATCACATCATAACCGATCCAGAAAGGCCCTTGGGGACATCTGGTCCAACTTCATTTTGCACTTGGGGAAGGGAAGGAGAAGGACGTGTCCAAAGTTGTGTTGCTGGCTGATGAGATGGAACTGAGGCCTCTTAACCTCAGTTCGATCTTCCTCCTTAATAGCATTTATCAGACATTTATTGTGCACTTACTGTGTGCTCAGGGGTGTGCTGGGAGCAATTGTGTAATTTGCCACCTTGTTTGAACCTATTTGTGGGCTTGTGTAAAAGTAATGATAGAAATGTTTGTTGTGTGACAGAGCCAAAGTGCAGAATGCTTTACTGTCATTATCTAACTCTCGACACTGTGTGGAAGTAGGTATTACTATTTTCTCACATTTGCAGATGGGGAAACTAAGGCTCGGATTGGTTAACTTGCCCAAAGACGCAAAGCTGTAACTGGCAAGCAGCAAAGCCAGGAATCAGGCTGCATGTTTTGAATCCAGGGGCCACTAAAAGATGAATAAAGAGGCACCTTAATAAGAGATGGCACACGAAAAATGCCAAATGAGCAATTTGAATGGGAAGAGTAGAGATGATGAGGGAAAGCATCACGATGGAACTTGCTAGACTTGGAAGGCAGTGATAATAGCTTTTCCAGTACTTACTGTATGCTAGGTATAGCCCAACAGCTGTATGGGATTATGTCATTTAAATCTACAGCATGTCTGTGAGGTGGATGTTATCCTCATTTTCCAGGTGAGGACTCTGATGCTTAAAGAGATTAAATAGTGTGTCCAAAGTCATGGTTATAAGTAGTTGATTTGGATTAACAGAGAAGACAGGGCTTCTGCGGCTGGCCATAAGCATGACATGGTCATGTCTGAGTACGAATAGTGGGTCTTTTTGGGAGAGGTGAGGAGAAGGCCATGCTGGTGAGGTGGGTGGGCATGTTGACAAGAGTACTTCATGTTTAGGTCAAGTTTGGGCTTTATCCTGTAGGTCCTTCACTGAGTGGTGGGCGAGCTACCAGAGATGTTTTGTATGGGGGGGTAGGTGTACTTAGGTGAGCTATTTCAGATGCAATGCCAGATCTCCTATAACGCAGATCCTTTGAATTACTGTTTTTGTATTTTCTGCGTAGATACTCAGTAGTGTGATTCCTCGATCATTGGGTAGTTCTATTTTTAAATTTTTGAGGAACCTCCGTACTGTTTTCCACAGTGGCTGCACCAGTTTGCATTCCCAGCAACAGTGCAGGAGGGTTCCTTTTTCTCCATATCCTCACCAACTCCTGATTCTTGTGTTTTATTTGTTGTTTTTTTTTTAATTTTGGTGTTATTTTAATTACTGAGTTAGTTATTGCATCATTTCAAGGATAAGAGATGTGACTGTTAAAAATCTCATCTAAATTATTAGACAAGTTTAAACGTAGAGAAGTGTATGTACCTCTTCAGAAATTGAGATTATTCCGAGCAGAAGAGTATGTGGTCTTGTGTGTTGGGGAAGAACACAGACTGTGGCCCTGATGGAATGGGTTCTAGTTCTAGCTTTGCCAGTTATTCTGTGTTCTTGGGCAAGCCATTCTCTAAACCTCGTTCCGCTTTTAGAAAATTGGGATAACAGTTGTGTGTTTTATCTACTTCCCTTGTTTGTTGTGGGGATTAAATGAGATTGTATAGATTGCTTTGTAATAGAGTAAGTGCTTAATAAACTTGGCCTGCTTTGTAACAGAGTAAGTGCTTAATAAACTTGGCCTGTTATGATGTGGGCAGAAATATCTAGCACAGACACTGACATGTATTAATTGCTCGACAAATAGCTTATAGAAAGATAATACCAAGATATAATCCTTGTGCCTTTCATGCTATCCAAGGAAAAGTTTGGTTTTTTTCTCTCGTATTTCTTTCCAAAGGTATAATAATAACAGTAAACGTATGCTGGGGACCTGCTTTATACCAGGCCACGTGTAGGCACTACCACTCACAGAGGCTCATTTAATCCCCGTGATAACAGGTACTATTATTCTCATTTTATAGTTAGGAAACAGCAGCTCAGAGAAGTTAAGTGACTTGCCCAAGGTCACAGGATGTTAAGAGGTAAAGCTTGGATTTGAACCCCATTCTCCAGACTAAATTTAGTGCCCTTGCCACAGTTGCCTCCTTGTTATTATGTTTTCCCTTCATAGTATTTTATAAACCCTTGGATTAAGTCTGTAGTAATTTTAGTACAGCTGGCAACTGCTTGCTTAGTGCCGAGTCATTGTTGCCTCTCTCTGTCCTTAATAGGCCAGGAAACGTACTATGGCAGTGCTTGTGACCTCTCTGGCGTCTGCATGGTACCTCTCATCCTTGGGCAGAGCCCAGTTGGGGGAGGGGAGGGAACAGGGTAGCAAGTTGGCTCCAAGAACATGGATTTACTGAGCACTCCAGAGACACTTGTTCCTGTCAGGTGTCATGTTGATTTGGGTATGTGTTTGCTGAGGGAACTAAGCACTTTTTTTTTTTTTTCCTTTTGTCTTCTAGCCCGGCTTTCGAAAACATCTGGGCCTGTTGGAGAAAAAGAAAGATTACAAACTTCGTGCAGAGTGAGTTCAGTTTTCTGGTAGAGGTGCTGCCAAGAAAGCTGACAGCTTCCCTGCACTGCAGCTGAATTGCCCAAGTGTCCGACAGGGGATAATTTCTTGCCATTGATAAAATGGCCAGAACTGGCAACCTGTCACATACTTGTCTGTGACCCTGCACTTCTTTGTTTGGGCAGAGCGTAACTTATTTAACTGTAGTTGTGTTGTGAAATTTTTTTTTTTTATTATGTTGCTCTAGATAGTTTTCTCAGAGTGGCTTTGATTTGCTCTGCTTTGGCGTTTGAGGCAAAAGCTGAATCTTTTTCTTTCTTTTCTTGAAATGCAAGATATAATCTAAAATTCCAGTTGTTGAGTCTCTTACATCACTGCGTGTGTGGTGTGGAATGAAGAGATGTGAAAGATGGATTCATAAGACTGAGCGTGGGTGATAATGAACTCTGAAAACATTTTATAAAACAATTACCCCCATTCTTCTCCTGTAGCACTTTATTTGCAGAACACTTGATAATTGTTTGTTAACCATGTTTGTCAGCTGAGGTCCTTTTGTGCTCCTGGTACAGATGGAGATGGATTAAGTGGATTGCTCTGAGTCCCAGAGTTTTTAAGGCTCATAATGATAACTGAGTGCTATTATTGCACCAGGCAGTGTTCTGGGAGACTTGGAATTTTACACTTAAAACGTATTCCTCCCAACAACCTTCTAGGATGCTATTATTATCACACCCATTTTACAGATTAAATTGAGATACAGATTGGTTAACTAACATACCCAGGATTACTTAGCCAGAAGTGGTGGAGTCCGGGTTTTCATCCAGATAGTCTGGCTCCAGAGTCCACAATTCTAGTCAGTATGCTGTATTGCACTGTGGAGTTTGTGAATCTTATTTGGTCACTTGGTGCCCAAGCTCGCTTTAGAACGCTGTCCTTTTTTTTTTTTTTTTTTTTTTTAAGATTTTATTTATTTGACAGAGCCAGCGAGAGAGGGAACACAAACAAGGGGAGTGGGAGAAGCAGGTTTCCCACCGAGCAGGGAGCCTGATGCGGGCTCGATCCCAGGACCCTGGGATCATGACCTGAGCCGAAGGCAGACACTTAACGTCTGAGCCACCCAGACGCCCCTAGAACTCTGTCTAAAGAGCTTTAATGTTTGCTTTGGTTGGTGTTTCCCTGTAATGAGGTAAATGGCACTAAATCATGTGAGATGTTAATTTCAGGTGAGTTTTGGGATAGGAGAGGAGCCTACAGAGACAGTAGCTCAACGTCAGTGACTGTGGAGTCTGGATCAAATCTGGTCATTGCTTTGGCTTTTTTGGGTTCATTTTGTGTAAACTTTAGATGCTTGTAAAGTTTGTTCATTGTGGGTTTTTTTGTTTTTGTTTTTGCTATGAACCTGATTTAAACTTTTAGTGACTACCGGAAAAAGCAGGAATACCTCAGAGCTCTCCGGAAGAAGGCTCTTGAAAAAAATCCAGATGAATTCTACTATAAAATGACTCGGGTTAAACTCCAGGTGGGTGCCTAATTGATCAGTTGGTATTCTGAGCTCCACCTCATTAAAGAAAATAAGTATGGTGGAAGAGATGGAGAGGAAGGATCGTTGGCCTTTATTCAGTGCTTCTCCAGTTGGTCCAGGTGTTCTTGGTCAGTATCCAAGGCAAACTGCCCCTTCATGAACAGCGTGCATTTCTGCTCCGGAATCTGAGTTGTCTTATACCTGGAGCTGTTCTTAGAGTGGATGAGAATGGATGACAAGGTGCTAAATTGAACATGCATCTCGGGGGCTTAGTGCATTGGACCGCTGTTGCATATGGCATTCGGTTGTCTTTGTTCCAGTCATGAGCTATGTTAATGACTTATTTGTGATTTTAATCTAATAGGGAATGTATGTTTTAAATTTGGGTTTTAGGATGGAGTTCATGTTATTAAGGAGACTAAGGAAGAAGTAACTCCAGAACAACTGAAACTGATGAGAACCCAGGATGTCAAATACATAGAAATGAAAAGGGTTGCAGAAGCTAAGGTAATAAGTGAAACCATTTGTTCTGTTGTATTTTTTTTTTTTTAAAGATTTTATTTATTTATTTATTTGACAGAGATAGAGACAGCCAGCGAGAGAGGGAACACAAGCAGGGGGAGTGGGAGAGGAAGAAGCAGGCTCATAGAGGAGGAGCCTGACGTGGGGCTCGAACCCGGAACGCCGGGATCACGCCCTGAGCCGAAGGCAGACGCTTTAACCGCTGTGCCACCCAGGCGCCCCTGTTCTGTTGTATTTTTGTTGTTTAAGAAAAGAAATATAAATTCGCTGCTTTCCAATTATAAGTTGATTTCTTCTGGCACTTACTGACTTAAAGTACTTCTTGATGATGATAATGATTTAGAAGTATAGTCAGTATGGTGGAGTGGAAACAGTTCAAGTTTGGAAATGAGACTCACTTAAGTTTGAATTCTGGCTCTGCCATTTATTAGCCCCAGGATTATGGACAAATTAACCTTTTTGAGAGATTGGTTCCTCATTTCTATCTCACGGGAATAAGTGAGTTTTGTGGAATATGTAGCCCAGTACCTGATATGTGATTGGTGCTTGGTAAGTTTTAGTTTTTTCCTTTAAAAGAATGAAGCACATTTTTTGGTAGCTTGTGATAATGATATGGAATGGTTTAAACTTCTGCACATTCATTTCTGATACCCTGGATGAACCCAATGTAAAGTGAGATCATGTTCTGTATTCTAGAAAATTGAAAGACTAAAATCAGAGCTCCATCTGCTGGATTTCGAGGGGAAGCAGCAGAATAAGCATGTGTTTTTTTTTGACACCAAAAAGGAAGGTATGAAATGTTTGAGGGTTTCTGGGACAGTCCAGCATGTTGGTCTGTGCTCGGTGTTAGACGGCGCCTTGAGAATTGTCTTGGCTTTCAGTTGAGCAGTTTGATGTCGCCACTCACCTGCGAACAGCCCCGGAACTAGTTGACAGAGTCTTTAACAGACCCACAGTAGAGACCTTGCAGAAGGAGAAAGTGAAGGGCGTTACCCAGCAGACTCGATTGAAGGTAATTTCCTCCGTTGTTTTTCGGGTCTGAGCTTATGAGAATCTGGGGTTTGTTTGTTTGATTGCCCCCCCTACTGCATTTATTATAATAATTAGAGGAAAACTCATGACTCATGAAGTTCCCTTAGAAAAGTGGAAGGAAGATTTGATAATGGGGGTGGGAGTGGAGGAGGGTTCCTTGGTTTTTAAGATTGGAGGACTTGTGGCCTAGTGGTCAGCAGCTTTGGGTCTGGTTTTAGATTTACATTTGAATCCCGCCTCTCACTGGGGGCTTTGTGCTTTTAAGGCTTGTGACCGATGCAGAGAGAGGAGGGGACACTGAAGATTAAGGGATTTGGTATATTCTGATATTGAACCTTTAGCAGCAAATACATATCTCAAAAAATCTTTACATATTATGCATTTGTAACCAAAATTTTGTATTGACTTTTCCTTATGGTGCTTTCCATCGCTGGAACTGGGTTTGTGCAGAAGACACGCTTTTCTCAAAGCCTTCTGGAGTTGAACTCTCACTTCTGACTGATTCATTTAAAAAATGCTGTCAATGTGTTTCAAGTAGACAGCTGTTCTGTTTTGATTTGAATCATTTACACCGCATCAGCTTTGCTTCCAATGTTTAATTTCACAGCAGTTTCTCTAGCTCAGAGGCAGCTAAACTTGCTGTAGTAATATAAATACCCCTAATTAGTTTGACTATATTGGGTAATCCCATAAATTTGACAGTCTGTGTAATAAAGTGAAAACAAAAGCTGTCTGAAACCACTGCTGTGAGACTATGCTAGAATTGGTGAGTTGTTTAAATCTGAAGCCCAGTAATAGTCCTCTCTTGTAGATAACACTTCCAGCTGAGGAGCCGGCTGACTAGTGTTCTCGTGATAACCCTGTTTGTCAATTAGTTGTATTTTCAATTAGCCGTGTCACTAACACGTCTCAAGTGTTGTGGTAGTCCCTAAAGAGATCAGTGCTCCAAACAGAATAGTCACCAACACGTGTTTTGAGAAGTTGGGAAGGTTTGGATCTTGCCATTTTTGTTGAGTGGTATTGTTTCTTTCAGTTGTTTTGTGGAGAGCAGAAATGTTTTCATTAAGACTGCTGGTGGGTGGATTGCAAGGGAATTTTTAACCTGTAACTTGGAGTGTTGGGCAATCTGTGGATGGGCTTTAGGAAGTCTGTGAACACTCTTCTACACTGATGTTTTGTACAGTTAGGTATATATGTTTGCACAGATTTGTGCCAACACACATGCATATTTATTTCAAGAAAGAATCAAAAAAAAAAAATCCAAAGCTTTCATGAGTTTCTCAGGGGTTTACGATCCCCCCAGATTTAGGGCTACTGGCCTTCGAGGAGTATTCAGCAGGGAGTATTCTCAGGTCTGCTTCCACTGGAAACGACCTTCTCTCTGTGTTCTGTGGTTCTCAGACACCAGCACACTGTCCAGTGGCCTTTCTGTCCTCTGTTCACATTGTGTAGGGTTTCCAGGACTGGCTCATTCCTGCATTGCCTTAGGTAACCGGGACGCTCACACAGGGGTTGAACAGCTTAGTGTAGTAGTGGAAAGATTCCTGGGATCCGTGAGACTCGCGGGACAGTTCTGACTCTGTTCCAGGTGAACCACGTGTTCCCAGGCAAGTCTCCAAGGTTCTCTTTAGCTCTAGAATGTAGTGTTCCTAAAATGGACAGTTTTATAGTCCCTTGTGTTGATTCTGAGTAAGAAGGGAGTTGAAACCATTTATGCATTTGGACTTAAGTGGATTAAAAAGCAGTTTATTCATTTTTATCTTGTTAACTTTATTGAAAATGTGTGTTTCTTCCACAGCGGATAGCTAGAGAAAGGCAAAAGCAGTATAACTGCCTGACACAGCGGATTGAACGCGAGAAGAAATTGTTTGTTATTGCACAGAAAATTCAAACACGCAAAGATCTTCTGGTGAGGAGAGAGAGCCTTAGGCCCTTCCTTTTTTTTTCCCCCCTCCCCCCTTCCCCTTGTAAAGGTCTTCACTGAAACTGGATTTCTGCTGTGTGTAAATCAACCCCAGTGAAAATGTCTGCTCCTCAGGGGCAGTGGTTTGAGCCAGTGTCTGTTACTCTGACAGCGTTGAAATGTTCCTTGATTAGGAAGGGTAATAAGGGGCTTATTAGTCAGTGCTCTGGGACAGCAAAGGGTAGGATCAGGTAGCATGTGAACTTTATAGCTTATGAGCAGCTATGTGTAACATTTAAACAGGTTAACAAAACTGTGTGTGTCACTCATTGGTGTTTAAAAATAGACAACATTGTGTAGTTAAATAGCACAGCTAAGGATTATACGATGCCCCGTTCGTATTCTTATTGTTCCTTTAAATGTCAGATTCTTGGGCTTTGCAGATCATTCAGATCTGCCTTTCTCAGCTAGGGTTCTGTGTGAGACTATGCCCCCCCCCCCCAATGATTTGAGTACCTCTCTTCTCAGTTTTTCCAATAACTTCTACAGATTAGTAGTGTTCTAGATTCCCAGGGAAGAAAATGATTCATTGCATCTGGGAATACTTGAGGGTACATGGGCTTTGTCCTGCACTTTGAGAAGGGCTGAATTAGGGCCTTTCTAATACGTAGTTTGTTAACCTTCTTGTTTTACAAAACCCTCTCCTGCTATTTACTGGTAACCTTTTTATTCTCTTGTAGGACAAAACTCAGAAGGTGAAGGTGAAGAAACAAACAGTGAACTCCCCAGCTATTTACAAATTCCAGAGTCGTCGAAAACGTTGAAGTGGTATAGATAAGCTTTGTCATTCCACATGGAAAAGAAGCCTATGTTTTTTCCCCAGTAACTTCACATTCCATTAGTCTGAATGACATGGTTTTTCCTGTTTGTAACTTTATTATAGATCTGCATTTGATATCTTTCTGTGAACAACATTAAAGCCCCTTCCCCTGTCTTACTGTTTTTGGGTATGAAATCAGTCTTATTTTTATATACCTATATATTTTCTTCACGAGGAAAGTTATATAATCTCATTACAGCAAATTTGGAAAAAAAAGGTCTTCATCTCTAATCCCAATACTGAAGAGCACCAAATAGTTATTAGTGCTAAGAGCTAGGGCATTGGAGGTGAACATTATTGTGAACGTTCTGGTTTATTTCCTCCATTCAGTGAAGGCATGTACTGGGTTTTTTGCTTTACTTTTTTGTTTTGTAGTTATAATTATAGCAAATAATTTCTTCTTTTTTTTTTTTTTTACTTAAATTAGCCCTTCCATTTTGTTACATCACTAAATTTTTTAAAAGTAATATATGTTCATAGTAAAAGTTAAATAAATATTTTTATTGTTTTCATGTTTTATCTAGTGGGTAGACTGATTTTACTCTCCTTCTTTCTGTGTTTATTGGATATTCAGATGGCTTCATAAATTAGCCAAGGAGGAATTTTTTCTCTTACACTTTATAGCTATAGATAGAAACCCTTGGGACTAGGAACCCACAGTGGCACCTCCTTATTGATGAAGCTCAAATCAGACAGATCTGGCTCTCTGTTCCTGCCCTCTGCACTTCTGGCCAACTCATGATTCCAAGGCTATAAATGGCTTGGTACAGGCCTTTGCCCTCGAGAGAGGACTCCAGGGCATGTGTAGCAGCTTTCTTCCCAGAGTTTCACCCTTCCCTGCCCATGTAGGGGTGGTAGGCTGAGGCTGTCAAGACAGGACTGAGCATGCTTGGAGCAAATGTGGGAGGAACTGGGTTCTGGGAGGCTTGCTTACACCTCACCCCCTGGAGGGGGAACAGCTGTGCCTGGATTTTAAACAGTAAAAAAAACCCAAAAAACAAAAAACCATCATTAAAACTTAATATGTTCCTATGACTGCTAGGCTCCTGTACAAAGCCTAAAATGAAAGCCTGTTTGCTTAGGTTGTACCCAGTGGGATTTAGATCTGGGAGCCCTGGAAAATAAGAAGGGCTGGGGAATAGAAGCTAGCAGCTTTTGCCTTAAGGAAGGAGGTGCTTCCCAGTCTGTGTGTTTACTTCTTGGGGAGATGGTAAGCTAAGTAAACGTTGATGGTCTTATGACATAGGGGTCTGGGGGGTCTTGAGTCCTGAGCCAGGGAAGGGATTTATCCCGTGGATGTTGGACAGAGGGGTGGGCAGACCGAGCAGCACTCTGTTCCTGGCACAGAGTAGCTTGGCACTGCTGCTCTGTCTCTATCCCTTGTCCCTGCTGGGTAGGAGGTAAGGAGTATACCCAGTGCCTTCTCTTGAACTTTACGTTTATACAAAGGTACATACACTTGATTGGGTCTCACGTTAATAGACATACAAGATGCGTACAGCTCAGGCCTCATAAACACAGGTGCATGCGCATCTGTATACCCTCTGGTACACGAACACACCACCAAGGTTTCACGTCCCACAGGTGACACACGAAGTCCTCACGTGTGCTATAGGTACACAGTGAGGCTTGAAGAGGCATGCGCACAGGCCAAAGAGCAGGAAAGTCCATCCTCTTGGAGTACCATAAGGTTGGACGTAGGGAACTATAAGAGGATAACACTAGGTGTCCTGAATTGCTGTCACATTGAGGGCTGTCTCTGAGGCCCAAGGAGAGACTGGCTGTGCCTTGTGATGAACCCAAGACAGATGCTCCAGCCTCATGGGTCCTGAAAACAGGCCAGGACTTTATGCTTTGGGGCTCAGTGGGACCTCAGACTCCTGGCTTATTGCTTGGGAAGGGGAAAGACTCTTGTTTCCTTAGGATCCACCCGTCCAGGCCCAAAAGCTGGTTTGGGGTCTTGGTGGCAACCTGCTCTGTCTGGGCCAAGGGGATGTGGGCAGCCTGCGGAGGTGGGAAGCATTTCTCTGAGTCAGAACTTGTGTGGTTCAGGTCTCTTGTACAGATGAGGTCTCCAGAGTATCCGCTACAATACTGATGTGGAACACCCAGGTCTCCCCAGCGGAGAACCCAACTATCCTGCTTCAGTCCTACTCTGTTGCCACTTCTTTGAGCCCTTCTGACTCAAGCAGGAGAGTGTCAAGCCCTAGCTTTATTCTTGGATTAAATATGTTTTTGAACTCTGGAGGGAAGTGATTCCTGGCAACAGGGTAGGAAAAGGCCCAGTAGGTGGAGCTGCTGCCCCTTTGCTGGGGCTATTTCTCTGGGTGCTGGTGTCTACCCTCCTAGCACTCTTGGTTCTGTTGGAAGCATCCTGTGCTCCATTGGTGCTTAGTGCCTATTCATTTATTGGATTTAATGCCATAGGAGAGAACTCTTGGGAAAAAAGATTTTCTCCACGCCTGCTCCCCCACTTTGAGATTAGTGTGGCCCCAAGATAAGGACTGGGCAGGAAAGGGCTTTCCCCTCACATTTCTAGTGAGGCTCATGGGGTAAGCTTATCGTTGAGTCCCACGTGGAGGGTGGTTCCACCGGGAAATGGTAGGGGTCCCCCCACGTGCAGTTGTGAGGGTTTGTGTCTAGCTCGCTGACTCCCCTGCTGCTGGCTGTGGGGCAGTGAACTGCACGTCCTCCAGCAGGAAAGGCAGCCAGCAGACGCAGACTTGCCCTGCCTGCCTGTGGAGGCCGGTGAGGCCAGGGCCTGTTGGGACTTGAACCGGTGAGGCAAGTGGGTGTGCGGTGCTGGCCTCCTTCCTCAAGCTCTCCCAGCACGTCCGTTCACAGCCTTGTGTGCAGGGTGTTGGGCAAGGGGGGGCCGAAGCTTGGGTGGGAGTCTTGGCTCAAAGCCCCAGGTGAGTGGAGGAACTGGGGGTGGAACCTGAGTACCGTCGGGGCTGAGCCGGCGGGTTTCTTGGGCTTGGGCGGTTGCCTCCTGGGGTCAGAGGGTGCGCCCTCTCTCCCCGAGCCGGTCACCGGGCCTCCCTGTTGGCGGGGCTCCCACCCAGCTCCGTGGGTCTGTCTCAGAAAGTGCAGGGAGGGATTGGAGAGAAGCTTCGAAACCCTGAGAGGCAGAGCTGGCTTTCCCAAGTCCACCCCTTAGAGTGTGGAAGCTCAAGAGGCTGCCTGGGTCCAGCTTCTGCTTGTTCGTTCCTAAACTGCTCTGGTCGAAGAGGAGGGGAAAAAAATCTCCTGCTTCTTCAGAGACTCCCTGGAGGGAATCTCCGTGTTCCTCATTCCTGGACCCACCATCGTTACGTTTGGAGAGTGCTGTGTGCTTTGTATCTCTCGCAACCGAAGTTTACGTAGTCGTCTCTGTCCAGTCTTGTCTGCTTGACTTGATAGCCCTGATAATGGCGAGAGCCAGTGTCCTCTCTCATGTCAGGGGAACCAAGTGCTTGGTGCGGGGACCATGGTACTGTCCTGAGCCCCCTGCTTTGGTGGTAGTAGACGTCGGGCCAGAACAGAGCCCAGGACCTGGCTATTTCTAGGCAAGAGGAGTTTATCTGGGGACTGCTGTGTTTGGGGTTAAGGGTGGGAAGGAAGCCCTTTCTGTTCCTCCTGTTGTCTGTCACCTGACGGCCATGCTCAGATCATAAGTGTTAATGACATTGTGGTGCCCCGGAGGCAGCTGGGCAGCCCCCCCGCCCTGAATCAGCCTGACTCATTTACAGCTTTCTCCAAGTTACCCCAAAGGCTTCTCTTTTGAGGTGACAAATGTGGGGGGTTGGTTTCAGGTTTCATGTTTTTACATTACTGAGTGGAAAAAAAAAACCTTTCCAAACCAAAAAAAACCCAGCTTTTACAGCAGAAACATGTCCCGAGAGCGCTGGAAATTTCCCCGTCCCCTCTCAGCTGCTCAGCCACAGAGACCAGTGACGGAGGGGTTTAGAGGTGGGGGTTGGAGCTGGGGCGTGTAGAATGTTGGGGACAGCCCCATTGGAGGTGGCAGCATTTGCCTTCGTGCTTAAAGGCAGGGGAGAGTCTTTGCAGAGTCCTGGCTCTGGAGCCAATAGTATTGCCAAGGGACGGGGCTGGTCAGCTCAGGAGCGGCAGGGGCTGGAGAAGGAAGCCATCTCACATCTCTAGCTAATTTGATCCCAAGAGGTCGAGGGCAAGTCCCTCCCTCAGAGAGGGCTCTTTAGGTAGAATGGTAGGTGGGAAGCTGCAAGATCCATCTGGCACATGGAGACTGGGGGGCCACTCCCTCCTGTAACTGGCTGGTAGCATTATAAACTGCTCCCCGCCTGCCCCCCGACAGGGGCAGATGGCCTCCATGGCAGATGGAGACCAGGCCAGCGATGGCTGGGTGAGCTTTCCAGTCCCAGCCTGGCCTCTCTGGCTAATAAGACAATCGAGAGGGGCAGTGACAGGGCTAAGTGTGTGTGTGTGTGTGTGTGTGTGTGTTTCAGAGATGGAGTCCTGGCCTTGTTGGGCCATTCTGGGGGAGAGGTAAAGAGGGAACCTCAGATGAAATCAGTGCATCTTGGGGGCACACTCAGTTTCCCGTGTAGAAGTGGCAGGTGCTTGGGGCCCTGACACTGCCCACCTGCCCAGGCTCCCAAAGCTGCCCCAGTTAGTTCTCAAGTGAAGGGGATGGTCCCCAGGGTGGGAGTCTCTGCTGCTGCTGGAGCCCGGTGGGCTGGAGGCCGACCCCCTGCTAGGTCCCCAGAGCTGGGCCTGGGCAGCGGCTCTTCCCAGAGGACTCGCCCGTTTATTATGCGCTCGGGCTCCCTCACTGCGCAGGCAGGCAGCGGCCTTCATTAGCGGAGGAGCTGGGGTCTGTTTTGGCTGCCTCATCAGCATCAGTGAACTGCGTCCCTGCGAGATTTGATACAATTTAATTAACCTAATTAAAAGCTCTGATTGCAGAGATGATTGGGGTAGCGCCAGCAGCGACTGCATATTTATAATGAGCTGCAAGGTGTGGGACCGCAGCCAAACGCCACGCATCCTAATGAGCGGGAGCTGAGAGCCAGGGAGCGGGAGAGGGAACGTTTATTTTTGGCAACAATGCCCAGTTCCTCCCTGCCAGGGAGTCAGAGACCCAGGGAGTGAAGCTGGACCTGCCCACTGAGCTCTTCTGAGCAAGGTGGAAGCAGGAGCGTGTGCTCCCCACGTGTTCTTGTGCCTTTGGACGCCCAGATGAACGCACCGTGCCCGTGTTCGCTGCTTGCAGAGTGGGGGGCTGGGACCCCAACAGTGCACTTTTCCTGCCTGTCTCTATCTCTGGGAATCAGGGGCTGCCTTCTGAACCACGAGCCCTGGTTTGAGGAAATGGATCAGTAGAACTACCTGGATTTTAAGACTTCGGGATCCCTGGGCGGTTCTCTCAGACTTGCCAAGGCAGATCTGGGCTGACAGGATTAGGCCAAGAGGCTGGGTGGGGGTCGGAAAAGGGGTCCGGATGTCCAAGGGACCCAAGTGAGGATCTTGAGCCTGGTGCAGACGGGAGAAACGGGAGAGATGAACCTCCAGCTCCTCCCGGACCCCACCTCCTCACCGTCTTCTGAGGACGTTGTCCAGAGAGGGCTGCCTCCCCTGGACTGGCCTCTGCCACTGCTTCTGTCTGGGGAGTCTTGGTTTGTCTGACTCAGCGTTTCCGCTGTAAATCACATCTAATAATAACGAGAGTGAGAGCTGTGGTAGAGATGCTGTGGGTGAAGGGGGCGCCGGTGAGAAGGGGCACACTGCCCAGGTGCACCGGGGTGTTAAGTGGGGAGGGCGCTCTAGGGTGGCAGGAATGGGGGCTGGGTTCTGGGAGCCACCATCAGAGCCTTGAGGGGAAGAAGGTGGGAGCAGACCCCGCCCCCCATCCCTACCCTGGGAGCTTGTGGAGGTCATGAGCTCATCCCGTCTGGCCCAGCCCCCCAGTGCTCTGACTGCTGCCAGGACAAGATGAGATTTGTCCCCAGCCCACCTTGCAGAGCTGCAGCTGTTCAGCTCCCTTATCAATCTTCTCTGTGGGTTTAATCATCTCTCTGTCATCCTGCTGGGACAGCCCTCCCCTTCCTGGCCCCAGCTTTCCTCCAATCCCCCTCCCCCAGACACACCATCTTTTCTCTCCTGGACTTCCCTTCAGGAGACAGAGGGTGGGCCAGGGTGGCTTTGCTCCAGGTTTAGTCTCAGTGGGGGGCCAGGACTTCCCTGTTTTTGCAAGGAATAAGGGGCGGGTACAGGTGGTGCCGGTGAAGAATCTGTCCTAGCCATGTCCCCAATATCTTTGGCTCTGTGCCAGGCTGGGTAGGACAGGGTCTGGAGGTGGGCCATGAGGGCCTTCAGCCCAGATCCCAGAGTTTCTCGTGTTGGTGCCGTATCCATCCCTTCCTTCTTCGGAAGAAGGCCAGCCCCTTGGGAGCTGCGTCCACCCATGGCCAGCCAACCAGCCAGCCAGCCAGCCCTGCCCTCTTTCCCTGGGTGGGTCCTGTGGGGCCAGGCTCCATGGAGCCCTGTAGGCCCAGGGGCCCGTGGGCAGGAACCACAAGCCCACGGCTTTGCATGCATCTTGGGGAAAAGGGTGCCCAGGAGTCAATGGAGCCAGTGTTGTGGTCCAGGCTGGGAGCCAGGGCGCAAGGGGCTCTGGGGCCCCTCCTAGTGCTGACGTGCAAGATGACCTTCAGGGCAACTCTTCAACCCTTTCTGCTTCACTCTCTTTCCCCTCCAGAACATTTGGGGGAATGGCAGGGAGGGGGTGACATGGGATGGTGTATGTGCTTCTAGGAGGGAACATGAGAAAGAGGGCCCTTCCTCCCCCTACTCATGGCTCCCACTCAGGCACTCTCAGTGCAAATGGAAAGCCAGCTTCTTCCCATTTCTCAGAAGGGGATGGAAAGTCCCAAAGAGGGATAGGGTCCCGGGGAGCATCACCCAGCTTGTCCTCAAGGTAGGGGCTGATAGACCCCCCTCAAAGGGTTCCCTTAGGTGGAGACCATGGGTTCTGGAGGGGCACTGACTAGTCTTTGGCTGGAGGGGGCTGGTCCAGTTTAGCCCAAGGTTGGGCCCTGTAGGACAATGGCATGTTGATGAGGATTTGGTCCCGGCCTCACATGACTCGATGGGGGTGGATGGACCGCACGTGGCTGAGCCGCCGGGGCTGACCTTTGGTCGCTGGCTAGGGAAGAGAGGAAGCCATGAAGCTCTCCTGCCCACTCAGTGCCCTGGGCACCCTGCCACCCCCGCCCCAGGCACTGCCCTCTGGGCACACACACTCTGTCTTCACCTACCTTCTTGTAGTCTCTTCCTTTTCTCTTTGCTTCACTTGTGTGTGAGTGTGTGTGTGTGTATTGTGTGCGAGCAGGTATGTGTGTGCAAGCGTGAGCAAGGAGGCACTGGAGGATGAAGGACAGTGAAAGAAGAAACACACTTTGTGGGTTCTTTCCAGTCAAGGATGGACCTAGTTTCTGCTGTGCGGACACCAGCATCGGGCCAAAGTGGGCATGCCTGTGTCCATGCAGGTGTCTTCATGGGCGGGGTGGACGCGTGTGGCCATGCAGAGGGCAATGCTGCCTCCCCTGGCTTGCCCTATGACCTATGTCGCCTGTGGGAGAGGGGGTGACTTCCCTGGTCAGCATCTTCCGCGTCCTACTGGAGCCATATCCTTCCCTCCGGCCCAGGGCCTGGGGGTCACTTTCCGAAGGAAAAAGGAAGACTTCTTTTGGGTGGAGCCATTATTATGATCAATGGAGTTAACGAACAACGACTATTCAGTGAGGAGGCAAGGCGCGTGCACACACACACGTGTGCACCCACACGTACACATGTGCACCGGAAGAGCTACACACAGACAAGGGTATGCGGAGGGAAGGTCCAGAGAGAGAGACAGGAAGATACTCACAGGCACACCTCTGATTCTTAAATGGGGTTATCTGTCCTCTTTCTCACCAAGACGCGCAGGTGGATATAGCAAAGGGGGCCATCTCAGGAGAGTCTTTCCCCGAAGTCCCCGAGGGGTTGAGGGCCAGGGCCTCTGAGCTGGGGCAAGCCACTGCAAATGACTTGATACAGTGCTTGAAAGGGAGCCCACGGCCTGACTTTGGCAAATAACATTACAAACATTACGAGAAGATTTTTAAATGAGCTCTCCTTTGTGGGGAGCCCCATACAATTTTTTTCCCTAGGGCTACTCTACCCTGCACCCCCTTGGTGGCCCTGGTACTATGTGGAGGCAAGTTAAATTTCCAGACCTGGGATTAGATGGGGGGTGGGTGTCCAGATATTGGCAGGAGGAGGCCCGTGGGTGAGAAGGGGACGGCATGTGTGACCTCAGACTTATTCTCTAGACATCTCTCAAATTAACAGCCTTGAGTGGTTTGGCTGAGGAGCATTTCTGGACATTTCTACCTCCTTCTCCTCTATTCCCTTTTTGGCCCCCCCACTCCCCCCCCCCATATAGTTCTGCTAATCCCGTTGGATACTGGTGAGGTAATGCAGGAATGGTCCTTAGCACTGAAGCAGAAAGGACAGAGCTTGGAAGGGCCGGGACAGAGGCTGGGGCCGAGGTTGGCACACGGCACAGCGGGGCTGAGGCTGAGGTTGGAGCTGGGATTTGAAGCTGAAGCCAAGTAGAGCGTGGACTGAGGTGGGGTTGTTGGAAGTTGGGTTGGCAGAGCATCTCTTTCAGTCTTGACAGGATTCTGAGAAGCCTATTTTTGGAGTCCAAGGCAGATGTTCTCCCCCAGTGAAGAGAATGTTTGGTGTCTGCTCTCCCCTTGGAGGGGCCGATAGATCCCCTCCCCCTGCTCCCCTCAGCTAAGCAGAGTCATACATCACCAAGGGGCCGGGGCTCCCTAGATGTATTGCCCTAATACGTCGCTATAGCAACCCCACTCGCATCCTGCATTATTCTAATGTGGTCCCCCTCCCCACTGTGATGTATAGCTTGGGTCTCAGAGCTGCGAGGCCCCGTCTCTGAGTCTGCTCCACGTACCCCAGGGATGGGTGGGTCGGAGGCTGGCTTGGCTTCTTTGGGCCCTGTCTTGCTTCTCTTCACCCTGTGCTCAGGATCCTTTGTGAGGCTGGGTGTGGAGATGGGGTCTGGCGCATTGGCCCACCCACCCGCCTGCCCAGAGAGGAGAACCAGCAGGCCGTGTGTCCTGGCCCTGGCACACGA
Organism: Ursus arctos; assembly: GCF_023065955.2. Taxonomy (NCBI): domain Eukaryota; kingdom Metazoa; phylum Chordata; class Mammalia; order Carnivora; family Ursidae; genus Ursus; species Ursus arctos. The sequence continues at coordinate 28,393,850 of NW_026623008.1, forward strand.
GTGCCTGACGCACCGACCCACGCCAGCCTGCCTGGCCTGGGGACCTGAGGCCTTGGGGTTGGGGGCCAGGGCAGGACAATGGCTGCATTCCTGCTGTGAGCCACAGGCCCCCATTGTTCCTGTGGACACTGCCTACTTGAGGGCTGTGATTCTGGCCCTCACCCCATGGGGGGCGTAGGATGCTCCCTGGACCACTCCCCCATGGGACCATAGAGGGGTGATTCATGGGGTGGCCAGGGCATAGCAAGCCCCAGCTGTGCCCAGATTCTGGGGGGTGTGAGGGGGAGGCGACTAAGGGTTGTTTGTGTCTGGGGGGGTGGCGGGTGTTGAATAGTCAGAGGACTCTGGGCCATGGACACCAACCACGTCATCCCCTACACCTCCTCATGTGTGGGCCGGTCAGAGAGGCCCCATTGTCAGAGGGGCAGGCCCGCCCAGGCTAGAAGGGAAGCAATAATTTAAGGGGCCACCTCAGAGATGAGAGGACCCGTAGACCACCCCTTACATTACACTGGTGGGGAAATTGAGATCCAGAGAACGGCAGGGACTTGCTTAAGGTCACACAACGAGGTGGTGACAGGCCTGGGACCAGAACATTTCTCCATATGTCCCTGGTGCTGAGATGCTGCTGCTATTTCTGGTAGAAAAACTGAGTCCCAGTGGTGATCTTTGGCCTTTGTAGAACTTAGGTTTGTAAGCGCCTTCCTGTCCTCTACTTCCTTTGAAATCTCTCTAGTTTGGGTCAGCATTTGGTATCCCTGGAGTAGAATTCAGAGCTAAGGGCCTCCTAGGGCCATGAAGAAGCTATACTGACTGCGTGTTCTGTGGGGCCCTGAAGAAATGAACGGGGCATGGAGGTTCTCAGTGCTCTGATACACAAGATACATAGATATAACAATCGACTTCATTGTTTCCTCCCAAACAATGATCTCACTTGGGCCCTCACATGCCTACCCTACATGACTGAGAGGTAGGGAGGGGAAGAAACTAATCCAGGAGTGTTTTAAGGACAGGGGTACTGGTCTGATTTATCTCCATGTTCCCAGTGCTCAACATAGGGCCTGATTGTTAAATTGGATGATTGGATGAGTGAATGGATGGTGGATGGTTGGGCAGATGAACGGGTGGGTAGTTGAAGAGGTTGTTGAGGGTTGCATGGGTGAATGGATGAATGGGTGGGTAGATTGATGAATGGATGAGCTAATGGATGGATGTAGGATGGACGGATGAATGGATGGATGGATGGATAAATGAGGGAATGCCCACTTCATATATTGAACTTCAGGGATGACCCAACTTGGGTTATACCAAAGATGGACAGTGGAGTGAGGCCTGAACTCAGGGACCTGGACCCCACCTTTGATGTTAGGATGCCCTGTAGCATAGTTTGGTGGTCAACCTCTGGGTAGGGTGGCAGTAGAAGCAGGAGTTGAGGTCTGAAGGGATCTATAGTCAGACTTAGTCTCATGGTAGGTGGCTCCACAGGGTCTAGGGGCCTTAATTCTGAGTTGAGTCTTCTGTGTGGGGATCAGAGGAGGAGGTGGGAGCCCACTGGTGGAAGGGTCTGGGCAGGGCAGCAAGAAGCATGAAGGTTCAGGAAGGGGCAATGGGTGGGGTCTTGAGGGTACTGGGGCTGAGTGGTTTTGCCTCCTTGGGACCAGGCCCTGAGCAGGGAGCCCCAAGGCAAACCCCTATTCATTCTTCATGACCCAGCTTAATTAATGGTACCACCATCTATGAGGTTTTCTCTGACCATGTGGGTGCTGTCTCCCCAGATCCTACACAGAGCCTTAGAAGGGGCTCAGTGCACATTCGTGGGGACATGAAGAAGCAGAAGTGGGGGATAAGTTGGGAGACTGTACCTGCTACTAATTTTCTGGGTCCTTTTGGGCAAATCCCTCAACGTCCTTGGTTCTCTGTTTCCTCATCTGTGGAGTGGGATTGAAGAGCTTGAACTTGTCTTCCCAGAGTGGTTTTGAGAACAAAGAGCAATAATTCTGGGGTGGGGGGAAAGCACTAGCCATGGTTTTTTCCACACTGATTCAGCCCAGCAATAATATAGTCATATATATTGTACATATAAAATTAATTTTATAGCTGACATTTAATGTGTACTTACAACATGCCAGGCACTCTTTTAAATGCTTATGTACATAATTTCTCAGCAATCCTGCCAGGCAGGTACTATCATTTTCTTTTTTTTTTTTTTAAAGATTTTATTTATTTATTTGACAGAGATAGAGACAGCCAGCGAGAGAGGGAACACAAGCAGGGGGAGTGGGAGAGGAAGAAGCAGGCTCATAGCGGAGGAGCCTGATGTGGGGCTCGATCCCATTACGCCGGGATCACGCCCTGAGCCAGAGGCAGACGATTAACCGCTGTGCCACCCAGGCGCCCCTTATCATTTTCTTTTGATAGATAAGGAAACCGAGGTACGGAGAGCATAAGTAGCTTGCCCGAGGTCCCAGCAGCAGGTGGCGTAGCCAGAATGAAAGCCTGCGCAGATACCAGGACCCACCTTCTTTGCCACTATATGTGGTTGCTCAGGATCCAGCTCTCTGAATGGACCCATCAGGAGGGCTTCCTGACCTCTTGGGTGATCCCAGGCAAGGCGTCCGACTTCCCAGAGCCTCATGGGATTTACCTGATGGCAAGGTGGTGGAGAGGGGAGCATATCCTAGTCAATTAGCTCCCACACTCTTTGTCCCCAGGCTGCTCTTTCTGGCCCGGTCTTGAGTTCTGGAACCTCCTCTGCTTTGGGCACATGTCCCAAGCACAGGATGCTGTATTTGCCCCAGCAGGGAGTATAAGTAGAACATGGACCCAGGTGTTAGGGGAATGGGTTTTATTCCAGCTTTTATTGTTAACTAGCTGCTGCCTTGGACAGGTCACTAAAACTCTCTGGGCACCAGTTTGCTCATTTGCAAAAAAGGAGTAATTGATGAGAGGTAATGAAAGTAAGTACGAAGTAAGTGCTGGATAAGTATTATGGCAGAATGCCTTGGACAGAGTGGGGGCCGTGGTCAAAGTTCATCACATTTTGGATTTCTTTCCCGTTCACTTGTTTCTGTATAATGCCCTGCATAGGCCCCACAATAAAACAGCTTTCATTCATCACCTACTTATGCCAAGCACTCTATGTACATCATCCCACTTAATTCTCAAAATAGCTCTATGATGTAGGAATTGCCCTTGTCAACGTATCAGGAAACCAAGGCACAGAAAGGGTAAGTAGCTGGCCTAAAGTCACACAGCTGAAAAGAGGGAGAGCCAGGATTTGTACCCAGATATGTCTGGTCCTACAGATTGTGTGCATCACCATTCTGCTCTCTGCCTCCCGTAAGATGCAGAGAGCTTTCCTAGGGACTTTGATGACAATGGGAGAAGGCAGGTGACCCACAGCGGCTGGAGGGGGGCCTTCCTGGAGAGCCAGGTCTGCCCACAAGCTGTTGGCGTCAACTCTAGCAGCTTCCACATGGAGGGAGCACTCCCTCCTCTCAGGGCAGCCAGCCCCAGGGAAAGGCCAAGGACGGTGCCAGTTTCCTACCCGAAGTAAGGAGAACAGTAGCCGCACAAGGTCCAGGTCTGCTCCTGTTCAGAGCTGAATAATCTGGAGCCTTTGAAGAAGAATTTCTGAAAAGCCATCAGGAGTGAATCATTGACTTAGGGAGGCGATGAATCAACGGGGAGTTCATAAAACGGCAAATGAATCGGGTGTGAGAACGACAGAGCCACTGCTATTCCCCAGAACCCTCTGGGGACAGAGAGCCGAGAGAAAAGAAATAAAAATAACACGGGGCCTCACGCCTGCTACAAACCCCAGTCAGCCCCTCCTTCCAAGGGGAAAGACGGAGGGGACAGAGGGACGAGACCCCACTGGCGGGTGACGTGGGGCCAGAGGGGCGCTCCCGGGGCACTCAGGGCTCCCTGGGTCCAGGCTGCGGGTGCAATTAGCAAACGTCTTTCCCCCTTCTTTTCAGGAGCCCTCACAAGAAAGAACACTGATTTTGACGAACACCCAAAATAATGTGAGATCAGGCACCATGCATTATGCATGAGGTCTGATTTAACATGAACATTATTTCTTGTGTACGAGACCATATGCCTCCGTGCTGTCTCTGCAGCCTAATAATACCCAGACCCACCCTGGTCAGGCTCAGCTAAAGACATGTCCACTGGGTGTGTGCGTGGGGGGCGTGGAAGCAGAGCCCTCCTGGTACTTAGCTCATCTGAAGGGAGCCCATTCAGATGCCCTGGAGGTGGGTGGGAGGTGGGTCGTGCCCCTGGAGAAACACGAGGGAGCTGGCGGTGGGTGTGACTGTGTGAAGTGCCAGTGCATGCGTGTGTGCATGTGTGCATGCGTGTGTGTGTGTGTGTGTGTGTGAGTGAGTGACATCAGGAGCCCATGACTAGGTGATGGTTCATTGAGTGGTGATGTGGGGACATGTGCGTAGCTGAGGTTTTACTGCATAAGAGGGACGACGGCAGGAATGGATAGATCTAATTGCTGTGTGTGTTTGTATATATACACGCATATGTACGTGTGGGGGTGTGTGTTTAAAAAATAAGATCACACATACATACAAACACACAGCCTAACTTTAATTATCTGAAGGGAGCAGGAGAGATCTGGGAGGAGCCAGGAACAATGATGGGCAGGGATTGGAAAGCAGTTTGTGGGGTAAGTGCTTGCAAATTCTGAGAGAAAGGGCCCTGGTCCAATGCTGCAAAGCATGGTTGTGTGTGTTAAATTGAATGTTTACAAGTGCCAGGTAGCTCTGGAGAGCTCGGTGCCAGAGACCACAGGGTCGGTGCCGGGCAGCATTACGGTGCTATGGGTGTGACCACGAGTGTGTGAGCATGTGGGTGAGGGGGCAAGCTGGCAAGGGTGTGCTCGGGGTTTCAGTTGGCTGAGGGGAGGAGGGCTGGGGTCGGGTGTGAGTGGGAGAGAGACAGGAGGGAGTGTGATGGCGAAAGCCTGAGAATGGCTGGGGGAATGGGCGGGGTGGTGGGTGAAGGAAGGGTGTGGGCAAGCCTGTGTGTGTGTGTGACGCAGGCTTGCTTTCTTGGAGGTGACAGTTGCCTCTGCTCTACCTGGCATCGCCCCACCCCCATAGAGTAGCCAACTTGAAGCCGAACTTTGGGGGGATGCTCAGCTGTGAGGTTGGCCCTGGTGACTGCGGCCATGTCCCAGCTCAGGGACCAATAGAGGGCAGTCCTCCCACATGGAGTCCTGAAGGGCCAGCCAAACGCTAGCTCCAGTGCCTTCGAATATGCCAGGCAGGAACAAGATCTCCGGCTCCGCTGGCTTCAGTCACCAACGCAGGTGACTTCTGTTCGCTATACTTAGGGGGAGCAGCTGGGCCAGATAACCAACCTCCTCTCATTCCTACCCCTGCTCAGGTAGGTTTTGTATCTGGAGCTTTCTGGAGCTTTCTGGAGCTCGAGCCATGCTGGGAAAAACCTGGGCCTGGGTCGTCATTGGGATCTTGACCCTCCCACACACAGGCCCAGAGCCTCTCCAGAGGAAACTCGATTCCCAACAGCTCTAGGTGCGGGTAGCTGTGGTTGGGAGTCAGCTAGTCCTGTGGATACCCTGTCGGGTCCCGGGGTCAAGGGGTGATTGCACAGGACCTAAGCCCCGCCACACACGAGCTGGCACAACTTCCTGGGGCAGGAGGTAGGGGAGAATACAGCCGTCCTGGAGGTTTAGGCCCAGGCACCTTCTGCGTTTGCCTTGGCGAGCCCAGGTGACCACAACGGCCACCTTCCTTCTTCCCGTTTTAGCCAACCCCCACACTACCAGCGTTCTCCCGGCTCAGGGCGCTCGTGGTGCAGCGCGGCCTTCCTTTCCCTGTCTCTGGGAGTGGCTTTGGATTTGCAGACACAGTGGTCCACGCACAACTCCACACACCAACACACAGAGGTTCCCATGGGGAGAGTGACGCTCTCTGAACGAACACAATCTGTGGCCACATGATCATAGACAAGAATTTTCTTCACGTGAGAAGGGGCGAGAGATGGGGCCAGAGGAGGCCCGATCTGCTGGGGAACGCTTGGGCTTCCTTGCAGGTTGATGCCGGGGCCACCTGCCTCTCTCGAATGAGGGCGAGCCTGAAGCTCTCGGGAGGGAGCCGGCAGCTCCACAACCCTGCGGGATGGAGAGACCTTTCCTAAACCCTCTTCTGGCCAGGGAGGAAGACTCCAGGGCAAATCCTCTCTCCCTGTGTTTTCTCCTTACACAGTCGAAAGTGCTGCGGTTCCTACCGTCACCCCAGGCTGGAGACTGGGGAAAGGAGCCCTGGTGACTTCTGTGACCAACGGGTTGGTCACTGGGTAGCCATCCCAGGCTGCTGTCTCATTAAGTAAAATCTTCGCAAAGTGGAAGCTTTTCTTCCGTCCTGCTTTCCACTTTTTTTTCCCCCATTTTTTTTGTTCTACTCCTCAGCTGCCACCGGTTCTTCGGAGGCCACATTGTTTTGCTGTTTTTTGAGTTGACTTGCTTAAATAATAAATCCAGCCTCTTGTACGGGATTAAGCAGACAATTAGGAAATCAATCAATCAATTGGTGTCAGCTGCAGGCAGAGGCCAGTGAAAGGCCCCCGTCTTCCCTGTTGCCTTTCCAACCTCCAAACCTGCCTAGGCTCAGGGCGGTGCAGGCGGCTGGGAGCTCCGAGCTTCGCTTGCTTCCATTTCAGGGCCCTGAGGTTGGGACAAATCCAGGAATGGAGAAATGAGGAGAGAGTGTGGGGGAGTGTGGGACTGATTTGAAGTTCTGTACTTAGTGCAGCAGGAAATGGAGGCCACACTGTCACCTGGCCGTGATATCCCGGCCCGGTGTTTAAGCCTGGGGAGGCTCACGGGCCCGCCAGGGTGGGCAATGGCTGGGATGCCAATCACAGGGCTCATTGCCCACTAGGCTGGACTGAAGGAAGGAGGAAAAAGAAAGCAGCGGTGAGTGAGAGGCTGAGCCTTGGAAAATCTTGGCGGCCTTTGTACTTGCAGAGACAATTCCTCCTGAGACGGAGGGTCAGAGCCCAGAAAGTCACGGGAAACTCTCAGCACGGTACCATCATCCTAAAGCCTCAGCCTGGCCGGGGACCACCAAGTTGGCAGCCTGGGAACACCTGTCTGGGTGCCCAAGATGCGCCGGCTGGAGCCAAGGCCTCTCCCAGCCCTGGGCTTGGGCTGCTTCCCTGGCAGGAGGGGGCCACGCACACATACACACACACATACACACACATTCACTAGGGACACAACTTTCTCCCCCACCAAGTGGTTGTGCTGCTTCAGGCTTGGTGTCCACGAAGATTGAGAGAACCCTCCTGTGGTTTCTCCCGAGAAGGGAAAGGAACTGCATCTAGGGAGGAAGCAGGAAGAGCTATTTTGTTCGTATCTTTAAAAGTTGCTTTAAAGGAAAAGGAGGATCTTGACGGGGCACAGGTAACCTTGGGCTTCGGCCCTGGAACTCAGATCTGCCCCCACCATCATGACTCTGGGTAGGGGGCGGCGTTGCTGCTGAAAGCTTGGGTGGGGAGATGTCTGAGACTATGTCTTCGCCCCCAAGTCACGAGTCTTCCTTTAGGCATACGCATCACTCCCTGAGTGGGGGGTTCCTTGGGGACCCACCCCTGGAGAGATGGAAGGGCTTTGTGGGGGCATAGTTGTCGGTGCCCTCACTCCTCCGAGAGGGAAGTTGGGCCAGGTGGCTTGTTTGCAGAGGAGTGGGACCGGCTTTGCCTGAGCAGGCAGGCAGGACTCCCTCCCCGGGCCCACTTAATTCCTGCAAGACCACTCTGGAAGCTGTTAGGACTCCCAGTGGATCCAGGCTGGGTCTGGGCACCATTCGTTTGTGGGTGGAAAGCCCGCTAGGGCAGGATGGTGTGGCCTGACCCTGCTTCCAACCACCCCATGACCTGGAAGGGTAGAGCTGGCCTGGACTCCACACATGGAGTGCAGAGTGAAACCGAAGCCAGGGCTTGGCGTCTTGGGTGGGGGATACAGAGATGCCAGGCTGGTGGGCCAGGTGAGGCAGGTTTCTTCAAGAAGCAGTGGAGTTGTGCCTGAGGAACAGCTGTCCCAAATTCAGTGTGGTGTCTGCAGTGTCGGAGGGCCTGATAGTCTGTCTACAGGGAGGGGAACCGAGGCAGCTTCATCCTCCCTAGGCTCACTTGCCTGAGGCAGGGGCCCAACTGTTGCCCAAGTAGCAGACAGTCCTCATACTGGCCTGAAAGAAGGTCTGCGTGGTCACCTTCCTCCAAGATAGTGTGGCCAGAACTTTAGGGGAGGTTAGCCAGGGTATCCCAACACTTTCCCCGCACACCGACCCAACCCTGGTAGTAAAAAGGACAGGACACAGCCCTGGGGTACATGTTTATGTGAGTAATAAAATATTTACTATAACATAAATATAAAGGGAACTTCCCAGTCTACATTATTTTTTTTTGCAATAGATACAAAGAATGCACCAAAACATTGTTCCGAAAAATAATAAAAATAACAAAATTTAAATCCAAACTGTAATAAACAGAACAAGAAATGGATAAGGGGGAAGCTCCAAACACATCCAGAAAATAAATAGAGATGGGTCAGAAATCTGGAAATCATATTAAAATATTTTTTTTTTCGGATTATTCGGTGTACAAAATCCTTTCGGATGGGGATGGAGGGCAGCCCGGAAAAACCAAAAATAAAAACCAAGCACAAAATGTGTGTACATATCTCACATATTTACATGGTTCCCACCTCACCCCAAACTTGGGGAATTTCTCTCCTGGCCGCCCCAGCATCCCGCATCCCAGGTGGGGCTGGAAAGGGAGCAGGCGGAAGCTGCAGGGATTCAGGCAGAAGGTTCTCAGGGGAACGGCTTATTTCTACAGCTGGTTAAAAAATATCTCCAACTTTTTCAAGTTTCGTTTGCCGGTGGCCAGGAGGGCAGGGCCCCGCGGGGAGCGGGCGCCCTGCTGTGCAGCGGTCAGTCTGCAGCGGGGCACTAGCCTCTTCCCGTGGGCTGTGTGTGGGAGCGCAGACCCCTCCCGCGTGGCCGGGAACCGAATCGCAGCTCGGATAAAACGAAACGAAAAATGAACACTCGAATTTTTTTTTGTTAGTTTTTTTTTTGTTTGTTTTTGTTTTGCTTTTTGGGGGGGTAGGGCAGGGGAAGGTAAGGGAAAAAATAAATTAGGCTAGATTAAAGCTTTGGCTATTTCCTGCTTTTATACACAGACGCGGCTCTCGCGGCCTCCCCTCCGGGGCCCCGATAAATACAGTATACAGCGATTTAAATTAAGGGCGCGGGCGGAGTTAGAAGGACCCCAGGAGCCGGGAGGCTCCATGAATAAATAAAAACCGTAAAAAACCAAGCCCGGAGGAAGGGTAAGGGGGATGGGGCGCATCCTTGTGGGAGAGAAGAGGCGTGGAGCGAATTAAGCGACAGTCCCCCACCCTCGACCCGCAGGCTCGGGAGTCCGCGCCGGGGAGAGGGATAGGGAACCCTCCTCTCTTCGTCCTCTCTCCCGGGGAATCCCTAACCCCGTACCGCGTTACCTGTCGCTGTGGGGAGGCCGCTGCCGGGATCCGGCCCCGAACAGCCCGGGGGGCAGGGGCGGGGGTCGTCGAGGGGATGGGGGCAGGGAGCAGGCGGCGGGCAGGATGCCCGGGGTGAGTTGGCGTGTTCCGGATCTTCGCTCCTCTCTCCCGGGGCTCGGGCGACGCAGCCTATCGGCCGTCTTCGCCGCTCGCCAGAGAGGGTCGTCCCGGTGTTTGGTTTTGTTCGAAAGTTTCTGGGCTTTTTGTAAAATCCAAAGCAACCGAACAAAAAAGAGTTCAGGCCGCGCGGCGCCTCGCCGCGCTCCGGCGGGAGCCTGGCCCGCGGGGTCACTGCACCGAGCCGGGCAGTGTGTGGTGGTGGTGGTGGTGCAGCGCGGCCGGCGGGGGCGGCGGGGGCGCCGAGGGCGGCGACGCACCGCCCCCGCCCGGCCCCAGCTCGCCGGGTGCGTAAACGTCGTCCATGGGCGGGTGGCCGGCGCCGGCCGCCGGGGTCATGCGCTTCTCCTTCTGCCGCCGGTTGCAGAACCAGACGCGCACCACCTCCTTCTCCAGCTGCAGGCTGTCGGCCAGGCCCGTGATCTCGTGCGCCGAGGGTTTGGGGCACTTGAGAAAGTGGCTCTCGAGCGCGCCTTTGACCCCCACCTCGATGGACGTGCGCTTCTTGCGCTTGCGGCCCTGCGCCGCGATCTTGTCCAGGTTGGTGGGGCTGCCGCTGGACGAGTCGGTCTCCTCCAGCCACTTGTTGAGCAGCGGCTTGAGCTTGCACATGTTCTTGAAGCTCAGCTGCAGGGCCTCGAAGCGGCAGATGGTGGTCTGCGAGAACACGTTACCGTACAGCGTGCCCAGCGCCAGCCCCACGTCGGCCTGCGTGAAGCCCAGCTTGATGCGCCGCTGCTTGAACTGCTTGGCGAACTGCTCCAGGTCGTCCGAGCTGGGCGCGTCCTCGTCCGAGTGCTCGCCCACCGACGAGCCACCGCCGCCCGCGCCGGGGTGCAGGTGCGCCGCTGCCGCGTGCAGGCCGCCCGCGTGTGCATGTCCGTGTGCGTGTCCGTGGGCGCCCAGGTGCGGCGGAGGCGACGGCTCCAGCTGCGCCTCGTGGCCGTCCTCGTGCAGCGCGTGGTGCAGGCCGGGCCCCGCACCGCCGCCGCCCGCCGCCAGCATCCCGGCCAGGCCACCGCCGCCGCCCCCCGGGTAGGCCGCCTGCGCGTACAGCCCCAGCGGCTGGGGCTGGTGGCCCCCGCCGGCCCCTGGGGACGGCGACATGGCCGGGCCCAAGTGGTGCGCCGTGCCGCCCTGCGCCCATGCAGCGCCCGCGTGGGCCGCCCCCTGGTGCACCAGGCGCGCGTGGAAACCTCCTCCTCCGCCGCCGCCGTCGTCGGCTCGGCCGGTACCGCCGCCGCCCGCCTTGCCGTGTTCCAGGTGCGGGCCCCCGGCCCAGTCGCCGCCGCCGCCTCCTCCCGTGGGTAGCCACTGGGGGTGCGCTAGGCCCACGGGGTGGCCCGCGCCCGCGCCCAGCCACTCGTGGTGCATCAGCTTCTGCACTTCGCGGTACGCGGCCCCCGCGTGCAGCCGCTCGGCGGCCGCTGCTGCCGCCGCTGCCGCCGCGGCGTCCGGGTGCATAAGCGGTCCTGTGCCCCCGGCTCCGCCGCCGGGGCCCCGCGGCAGGTACTGCGCGGTGGTGGCCATGCCGCCCCGCGCCCTGCGCCGCGCCGCCGCCGCCGCCGCTCCGCTCCGTCTGCGGGCCCCGCCGCCGCGCTCCGCCGGCTTAAAGCCCCGACCCGCTCGGCGCTCCGGAGCCCCACCCCACCTGCCGCCCATTGGCTGCCCGCGGAGCCGCCTCCCGCCCCCCGGCCACGGCCCCCGCCCCCCGCGTCCGCCTGCCGCCCGGCCCGGCCGCCCAGAGCTCGCCATTGGGCCTCGCTCCCGGGGTCCCGCGCGCCGGCCGTGCTGATTGGCCGCTGGGGCTTCATTCACGGCCCCCCTACCGTCCGCGTACATACTCACGCCCCGGGGGCGCGGCCGCCACGTGGGGAGTGGCGCGGGGGTGGCACTGGGACCGCACCCCCTCTCGTCCTGGCTGCGTGGGCCCCGCTTACCCCAGGCGCAGGAGACTCGGAGCCCGGCAGGTCCCACACTCCACGCGAACTGAATTCCCGCCCGTCTCCTGCCCGGGCGGCCAAGAGGCGGCGGCGGGGATTGCGGGCTCCGGGAGGCGCTCGGGCTCCGAGAAGCAGCTCAGCCCCGCGCTCCTCCCTCCGCAGTGCCGCTGCCGGCGGGCCGGGATTCCCGCGGGTCTCGGCGGCTGCAAGCCTGAGGCGGCGCGGGTCCCGGCTCGGTTCCGGCGTGGCTGCTCCCCTCGGCCCCCTCGCCTCCCGCGGCTTCCAACCGGCACCGAGCTGTCCTCTGCGCGCCTCCCTGGCCCGTCTCGTTTTCCCTCTTCTCCTTCTAGACCCAGCGTCGCAACTCCGCCGACCTACGCAGCCCCGAGAGCTCGTCGGGTGCGGGCCGAGTCCGACCGGCCCTGGCTTCCCGCCTCGTGCGGGTTCCCCTTCTCCTGGGCTCCGCGGACCAGGTGAGTACCGCGCGGGCGGCTCGGGGTCCGCAGGGCCGGCGGCAGCGATGCTGCGGGTAGACGCGAGCTCCCGTAACCAGGCCGCGTTCCGCGCTTCCCGAGTGAGAGGACCTCGAGGTGGAGACCGAGGCTCCGGGGAAACGCCGCCGACGGGGATGGTGGACATCCTGGGCCTATGGGTATCTGTCCCACGCCTCTGCCGCCTTCTCCCTGCTTCCCTCTGCGTGACCGGCTCATTGGCCGGGGTCATGACGGGGTCACGCTCGGACGCGAAACTTGCTCCAGGTGAGGAGTGGCATGGACTTGGGGAAGGGCGGCTGGCGCTTTGGAAACTGCGTGCAGGCCGGGAGCTGTCCAGCCTCGCCTGGAGCCCTGGGCTGGAGTTTCACGGACTTGCCGGGGGCCAGCTTTGAAAAGGGAATTGAGATCGAGGAAGCCTTGTTAGAAAGGTGAGGTGTGCAATTCGGTTATCTCCTCTTCTCTCCAGCTCTTTGAGGACTCCTTGAAAGGTCCTGAGTAGACCTGGACCTCAGCGCAGCTGCTCTGTGCCTCTAAGCCCCACACCGGGCTGGAGGCGGAGTGTAGCGGGCTGTAGCCTACACCTCTTTCCTGCACTGAGGCTTGGGTCCCAGGGAGTCTTCCAGCTGACAGCTCACTTCTTTTTTTCCCCTCTGGTCTTACCTCCAATGGATCCATAGATTCCAGGGCCCTGGGGTCCCAGATCACAGAACTGAGCTGGGGGACCAGCTAGACCATACTGAGCAAGTTAAGACTGTAGAATAGAGCCTCAGTGAATGAATAAGGGGGGTTGGGGCTCAGATGGCAGCTGCAGTGGGCATGGTGGCTGGGGCAGAGTCCACAGTGACAGGGGTCATCCTGGGTATAGACTGCTCCTCCAGGCCCCGAACAGCCTAGACCAGCCTCTGGCTAGCCCTCAGGGGATGGAGTGGGACGAGGCAGGGTCCTTGTGTGGCCATTGGCCACTGTCCTGAGCAGTCTTCCCGGGGACAACCCTTGCTGCAAGGGCTGTGATGGAGCTCTGTGTCAGAACCCAGCTAGGGACGCTTGGCTTTCCTGGACTCTGGCCCAAGACGTGGTCACCTTGAGTCACCTTGCTTTCATAAGATCACAAAGCACTGGCCTTCCTGGCCCCTCCCCCAGGCCCAGGAGGTAGGGCCAACATGGGACTTCCTACCTAGATCTGCTACCATCTTTCTGGGCAAGAAGAACTCTAGTGCAATCTCTGTAGCTCTTCGTTTTCCTCCCTGTAAATTGGGACTCACAGTACCATAGGCAGCCCACCCGCCCTCACTTAGGGGAGTCAGAGGGTGGTCTGAACAATGGGGGTGAAAAGCTCTCAGGAAGGGCTTTTACTCTGGTTGTTTCTATTGTGAGTGCCCAGTGAACGGGCATGTTACTTCCCTTTTCTAAACAAATCTCAGTTTGCTTATCCGTCGAGTGGGGTGGTGGAGGTTTGGACCAGCTGACCTTTCAGTCCCTCGTAGCTGTGATGGTCTCTGAATCTCTCAGCTCCTACTGGAGGAAGGGAAGTGTTTGGACAGTGGTCAGGTGTTACGATGCCCAGCCTTTGAATTGCCACTGAGGCTTGAAGAACAGTGACCATGGGCACGATGCTTTATGGAGTGCTTTTGCATTCATTCACATTTTACCTGCACCTCTCAGCCCTGTAGAGGGGCCCTGAGATTATTATCCCCAGGGTGGAGATGAAGAAATCAAGCTTGTCGGAGGCTGCAGAGCCTACAAAGGTCCCACACTTCATCGCGCTTGCTACCCTTGCTGTGGGATGGGGGCGGGCGCCAGTGGGGGCAGTGGCTTTGGCTGTCGCAGCAGAGAGAACCCACAGCCCCATCTCTGGTAGCTCTCTGGGGGCAGGCCAGGGCTAGCTGGGGCTTCTGAAGCTGGGTTCCCAGGTATGTGCTGAATTGAGGGGTGTCTGCAGCAAAGCCAGGCTCCTAGTGACCAGCTTGTCAGCCAGCAAGACTTCTTCCCAATTCCCCACCACCCCCTGTCCCCCCCAACAGCCCTGTGACTTTGGCTGGCTGCTTTGCCAATTGTAGCCTCAGTTTTGTCATCTTAAAACAGGACAGCAGTGCCTGCTTCTCAGGATGGCTCCGAAGTGCTAGTGTAAGATACCACCCTCGGGGCTGGCAGTGTGGACTAGGGAAGGATAACATTCCTTTGTTTTGGAAGTTTTAGACCCTCTACAATGCATGGATTTAGTCTGGAGTCAACATTTTCTTGTATTTGAGAGTTAGGCTCCTCCCAGAGGTCTTGACATCCTCCTTGCTTCTGTTCCTGGAGGTTCTGGGTAGGACCCCCGGGGGCTATGACATGCCCATCGGCAGGGATGCCTGCAGTTCAACAGCCCCTCTCTCCAGGAGCCCCACCCTCAGAGAGCCGGGGGAGAAATTGGGGCACGGCACTCAGATGCCCACCTGACCCACGCAGACGCCGGATGGTTTAGGCATGCAGATGGGTGTGCATTCACACTCACAACACACAGATACAGACATGCAATTTAGCCTAGGGACAAACATCCAGATTCACAGTAGGGACACATGGAGTCATCCCATTGGGCTGGAAGTCATAGTCACACGAACTAACACACAGCGGTAAATACAGACGTGCATCCCAAAGGAAACGCACCCAGAAAGTGCGCACAGGCTGCGGTAGGCTCGACTAGGCATTCCTTCAGTGATACAGAAATACGGGAGACCTGCACGCCTGGGGGTCCCAAGCATGGAAGCTCTAACGTGGCAGGCCAGTTCCCACAAATAGGCACACACTGGTCTTCGCAAACGTGAACACACCGACACACTCACACTCTCCCCCCCCATGCTCAGATACAAAGAGGCCAACCCTGCATATCACAGAGACGCATAGATGTATCCCCCCCCCCCCCCCATGGAACTAACAGATCCTGCACAAGGGATCAGAAGGCAGAGGAGGGCCCATGCCCAGCTCAGAGTTTGGCCCATGCCCTTCAGCAGCAGTGCTGGTCCCACAGAAGCAGGGAAGCCCTTTCTTTCTTTCTTTTTTTTTTTTCTTTTTCTTTTTCTTCACTTTCCTTGTCTATGGAGGGCAGCTCCCAGCCAGGCCGCCGCCAGTCTCAGAGGCTCATGGGCCTCCCTCCCCAGCGGGGCCCCTGCTCAGCCTGCCCCCAGCCCTGGAGCTGCCCGGGCTTTCCCAGAGCGGTGTGGGCCTCCTCCAGGCTCTGGAGTGTGACCGAGCGCCTGCTCATTTGACACAGGTCACCGAGCCTCCAGCAGATGGGGCCCTCACTGTGGGGGGTCGCGCCGGCAGGGGAGGCTCTGCAGGGATGAGCTCTAGCCCCACGTGTTCTCTCTGCAAAGTCCTGAGTCACAGACACCAACTCTGTGATCTACATTCACACTCCCGCCTGAGAGATTCAGACATGGCCTCTAGAAGACAGCCCCACTCCCCATCAGCACCTGTGCGGCCACACGGGCACTGGAATCTTCCAGACACACGTCCCAGACCCAGACGGGCGGACCAACACCACAGCACCCCGAGCAAGATCTGGGAGGGAGGAAGAGGGGGCGGCTGGGTCTGGCTGCTTCCCCCCTTGGCCTCTGAATCCCCGTGCGGTGTCTCATTATTCGGGCAGCGGGTACTTGCAGTTCTGGAAGTGCTGAGAGCAGATGCGTCCCAAGGACTTTCACTGCTGGGGGGAAGACAGGCTCTAGGACCCTCCCCCTGGATTCCTTACCGTAAGTCACGAGTGCCAGGAAGAGCTAAGGAGAGGCAGAACTGGGCCCACGGGGAGGGCTACTGGGGAGCAGGTGTCTTAGGACACCCTTCTGTGTGCATGGGCTTTGAGGTTTTGGGGGGTAGGGGACAGGCCCGGCTGGAAGTGGGGGGACAGGATGAAGCCAGCACTCAGAGCCACCTCCTTTCCCTTCTGCCGGTCTTCTCCTCACGCCCTGGATGCTGCGTTTTCAGAGTGTCAAGGGTCCTGGGTTCCATCTTGGCTCAGACTCAGGCCTGCTGGATGATGTTGGACCGGTCTCAGCCTCAGTACCCTCATCTGTAACCTGGGCAGGGCAGTCCTTGGTGGGTTGCTTGTGAAGGCGAGATGAGATCACCGCCCAGATGGAAATTTGGAAAGTGTGGCTTGGTGTTTCTCCCCGGCTGCCTGGGGTGAGTAAGAGGCGGTGTGAGCAGGAGCGGAACCTGCCTGTTCCCCAACCAGTTCTTGCTCAGCGGTGTCAGGAGCGACCACGCCCACACCCTGCTCTTCCTGGGCCCTATTGTGTTTTTGACTGAAAGAGTCTGGCAGGGTCCTGCAGACACAGCTGCCCACCTGGGGCAGTGCTGGCGTCATTGTGTCCATCCGCTGCCTCCGTGCAGGTTGGTGCCAGCTAGACAGATGCCTGCTACCATCCAGAAAGTTCTCCCACATGGGATAGGATCACTGTTCTGAGCTGTCAAGCCCTCACCTCTTCCCCTCTGTACTCAAGCCCTCCAGGTGTCTACCTACCCCTTCTGTCCCGCCTGTGCTGGCGAGAGCCTGGTGAAGAGGAGGGGAGGGGCAGGAGGGGCGCTGCTGTCTGTGGCAGAGGAGGAAGCAGCAGCCTTGCCAATTTAATCTAAGGTTCCCTATTTCTCAGTCTGAGTGAAGGGAAGGAGGGATGGAAGGTGGAATATCTCTTAGGGATGAACCTTTCCTTGCATTTTTTCCCCCTGCTTCAGTCCCTAAGCCTGTGGGTGGGGGTGGGGGTCCTCCCAGTGCATCAGTAGAATATTCAAATTAGGGGTGGTCAGTTGCTCTTAAAATTTACTTTCATTTTTCGGGGAATGGCAGCCTCTGAGCTGGTGTTAATGCCCACAATCCGGTTATGCAGAACACGCTCCCTGCAGATCGGTAAATCATTAGCGGGGATTAATCACTCTGAAAGGCTGGGGCTGGGTTTGAGTTTCTTTCTTTTTCTCTCTTTTTAAATTTTTTTAAACACACTTTTTATCTGGATGGCTGCAAAATTCACCACCACAGGGTGGGGTGGGAGCGGTGAATGATAATTGAAGTCCCTGTCCCCTGCATCAGCAGAGTGGGGTGCCTCCCTGGCCGGGCATTGACTCTGTGCCCTGATTGAATTGGGGAGTGGGTAGCTTGGGTGGGGTGCAGGGCAGGAAGGGGGTTCCCTTGTGTTTGGTGTGGCACAGTGTTTACAATAGTGTGTTGGGGGCTCGGTGTGCTTGTGTGTGTGGCGGCTGAATGTGGATGAATCCGTGTGTTTGTACTTAATAGATTTCACTGACGCACTTGTGTGCTTGTGGCAGGGTGCCTGTGCTTCCTTGGCGTTCATGCATGTGCATTAGCGTCTGCAGTTGTGTCAGAAAGTGTTTCTGTGTGAGAGTGGTTTTGAAGACCGCCCCTCACCCTTCTCAGCTTCCACGTAGCTCTTGAGAGCTGGAGGAAGCTCCCACCTTCACCTGCTGGGGGTTGGCTCAAGGTTAATTTACATATTCATGAACCACTCGGGTCCCTAGTTCTCTGCTCTGAGTGACGAAGTCCGGAGGGAGCCCCCAGCCCTGCACCCCACCCTCTCCGGGGCAAATGGGGTGGTAAGGATCTCGCTGAAACACCTCTCCCCATCCCACCTCTAGTGGCTGCCTCCTTGACCCGTGGACCAGGAATATCCAGCACCCCGTGGTTCCTGAACCCCACCTTCCACACAGCTGAAGAACACACAAGTCTAGGTCCTGACCGGAGCTGGGTGGTTGTGAGGGGAAAGGTCCCTTTCCTTCCTGACCTGGGTGCCCCTGTGAAGAGCTCTTGGAGGAGGGTCATCCTTCCAGCCAAGCTGGAAGACCGAGTGGATGAATGGGACCGTCTTTCATTTTATGTCCTCACTGGCCCAGCCTCCTACGCCCCTCTCCCTAGCCTAATGCTGCCCAGCTCTGGAGAAGTAAGTAATTACCCTCAAATGAGAGAGTAATGACATTTGTAGGTGTCGGGCAGAGATAGGGGTATGGGGTTGAGGTCATGGGACCTTTTCCCTCCAGCCAGGCTCAGAGTGTGGGTGAGAAGTAGGACTTAGTGGGCCTGGTCCTCACATCCACCCACTCCTTCCTTTAGCCCCCCACCCTCTCTGCCTGTAATCAGCTCGGGGAGCCTGGGCATGACTGTCGGCCATGGCACACACGCATGCCCTATACGCCTGTGCGTTGTACCCCATTCATCGCCCTGCTGTGTGTGCCGTCCTCGCCTCTGTGTAGTAGACTAGCCTGGAGTCCGAGGGAGGGACAGAATGATAGGGCTCCTTGGCTGTTACAAGTTGGGGGCTCCGGAGAGAGTTGGTCGGGCTCAGTGCCGGCTGTCCTCGGCTTTCCTGAGGGTAGCAGGTGGAGGGTGGAAGTGGCGAAGGAGGATTTACGAATTATATTTTCCCAGGGACCTCTTAGCATCTTTATGTATGTCTGGTGGCAGACATCTGTCTGAGCTTAGGGTAGCATCTGCCTGGGCTCGAGACAACATCTGTTTGAGGCTGGGACACCTGGCTGAGCCCAGCACATTATCTGGCCCCGGGACAGCTTCTGTCTGGGCCCAGGACATGTGTCTGAACCTGGCACAGCATCTGCCTGGGCCTGGTGCAACATCTTCCTGGCCTGGGGGCAATGTCTGTTTGAGCCCTGGACATCTGTCTGACTTGGGGATGTCTGCCGAGCCCGGAACAATACCTGTCTGAGCCTGGGGCTGGACTTGTCATCGCAGATAAGATCACCCTCCAGTCTCAACTTTGGTTTGTGGCTGAGAAAAGAGTATATGTGACTCACAGACCTGCTCTCCTTTCGACCAGGCAAGGACCCTTAGGTAGAGTGCCTCAGTTTACCTCCATTCGTAGGCCCATTGACCTGTTGGCTCTGGGCACCTCAAGAGAGAGCCAAAGCCTACACCCTCATGGCTCCAGGAACGTAATGTTGAAAGAATGTGTAAGGGGGTGGATAGGTCATAAAGTCTGGCGACTGGTCTAGGATGTCTAGGCTGAGTCTCTCTTCCTCCAGTCTCTGTGTTGAGTCAAGTCAGAGTGCTCCCCCAAGAGGCAACTTGGACATGTCACTTGCCTCCTGAGAAACCTTCCATTGCTCCTTACTGTGTGCATGGTCCAAAGTCCCCAGGGGTCCTGCCTCTGCCCACCCTCTGAATCCAGCAGCACGGAGTTTCTGTTCCCACAAACAAACAGGACCCTAATGGCGCCCTGGCTTTGCACATGCAGTTCCCTCTCCCTGGAATGCCCCCTCCCCCCATCCTTCAACTTCTAGTTCAAGGGTCCCATGCTCTGGGAAGTCTTCTTGCTCTCACTCTAGACAAAGTCATGACCTTGGCCCTCCTTCCACGCTGTATTGTGCAGACCACCTCGGCGTTAGCATTTCCGGGTCTGCACCGTCATTCCCCTCTGTGCGTCTGTCCATCCTACGGGGCTGGGAGCTCCTGGGGGCAGCTGGCTCTGTCTCAGTCTCTCCAGCACCCAGCCCAGTTCCTGGTCTGTAGTGGTACCAGTCAAGAACATCTGCTGAATGAGCACGTGGTTGTGCCACCGTGATCTCGTTTCCTTCTTTTTGCAAATGGCGGAGGGGGGGTTTGGAAGTGGTGGATTTGGGCTTTTAGTATCAGAAGGAAGTAGACACTGGCTTTCAGTCTTAGAAGAAGTGGGCTTCAGGGAAGAGGGCGTATCTTCTTATTCGTACCTGACGAGCTGACTGAAGCTACGGGGTGCTGGGTACTAGGCCCAGGGCACCCTGGACAAGGGCCTGCTCCTGCCCAGCGTTCTCTGTCCGTGACCTGCTGAGAGGAGAGGGCAAGAGCCGCAAAGGTGAACCCAGACACAACAGCCTTTCTGTGGAGTGTGGGGCTGGGACTGAATCGAAGCAGGGAGTCCTCTGCCCAGACCCAATCCTTGATGGCAGGTGGGAGAACCAAGGCCTGGCTTAGCTGGTGTTTGGGAAAGTTCCAGGGTTCCTAGGTTCACTTGTCCTGCCAGATGGGGGATGTCACATAAGGATATAAATATCGTGTCCGGAACAAACCGCTCCCCCTGGTCAAACCTACCTGGCGCCTGCCAGGTTCGGAGGGATGTGGATTCCCAGGAGAGTAGAGAGGGGTGCAGAACGGTGGAGAGGTAGCTGAGAAGTGAATGCCCCCACGACAGGGTCTTTGCCTTCATAGCTTTTATTCCGGAACATCTTTACAGTTTTTGCTGACGATAAAAGCAATACAGCCTCATTTGTAAAAATCCTTTACCTCAGAAATACATGAAACAGAAAGTAGAAACCCTCCATTAATCTCTCTGCCTCACCCCTCATAACTACTCCTACTGGCTATGTCTTTCCAGAATGTGTTTGCATAGACACACGTTATTTAATAATAATAGCTAAGATTTATTGAGTGCTTACTATGCACAGGAACCGTGCGTGCTACGTGCTCCTACCTGGGTTCATTACATTGCAGCCTCACCAAAGCACTCAGAAGAAACTGAGGCTTCAAGAGGGTATTAGTGATCGTCGTCCAAATGCGGTGGGTGCTTACCGGGCGCCAGGTGCTACTCTAAGCACTTCACACGCCGTCTCGGTGTCTGCGCGAACTAGCGTCTGGGAGAATGCATGCAGTAGGCGCTCAGTAAATGGTGGTCGATACTCCTGACTTGGAAGTTTGAGAATCTCAGATGGTGAATCTGGGATTGTTCAGTGGACCCCTAGATGAGAGGGCTGTCGTTCCAAAGCCCCTGAGCCGCAGGCAGCCTCCCTGGTACTGGGAGATGCTGACCCAGCAATGAAAGATGTAAATTCCCACCTTGGTTTGCATGTGATTTGCACATATTTATTTATGAGTGTCTTTGATTAATGTCAGAGTGCCTCAGTGCTTTTTCTGCCAGGCTCCAGGGTCCTGTCGAGGGCATGGCTGGTGGGGATTGGGTGTAGGCTCCGAGTGTGCATGTGTGGCCTATTGGGTGGGATGAAAGGGACAGCTGTGGGTAGGTGGGTGGAGGCCAGAGGTTTGAGTCGTGGGCAGATGGGACCCCAGGGTTCTGGAGTGGGTGATTTGGGTGGCTGGTAGGAGTGGGGGTGTCTGTCAGCATACGGCAGGGTCCGGCTGAGGGGCTGGGGCAGGGTCAGAGCTCCAGGCACTGGGGTGAGTGATTGGTGAACCTGTAGGTGGCCACCGTCTTGGAGAAGCCAGGGTGCCAGCCAAGCTTTCTAGGTAGCAACTTAGACCCAAGGAGCTAGGGCAGGATCTGGGGTTCACGGTGGGACACATGGTGGTGGAGGGCTTCCAAACAAGGCAGAGGATCAGAGGTGGGAGGGGGCCTCCCTCCAGAGTCCCTCCCCCTGGTGCTGCCCTGGCTAGAGTCCCCTGCTGGGGTGCTCTGGAGAGGCAGTGCTCTCTGCAGTCAAGACTTTGGGAAAATCTGCCAATCAGCAAGAATATTCTGTGTGCTGGCTGTGCCCAGCCCTGTGCCTGGCACCGTGGGGAAGACCAGTCCCAGCCTGCAAACCTTGGCAGGGGAGCTGGCGAGATAAGGAGGGAAGGGCAGGCCCCAACCTTGACTGAAGGCTGCATGCCTGGCACCACGCGGCACTTTCATGCATTACCTCCTTTGATCCTCCTGAGGGTCAAAGGCAGTGACTGTCTTATCTCCTCATTACAGAGGAGGAAGCAGAGACTCAGAGAGCTGCAGTGACTTGCCCAAGGCCACACATCAAGTGAGTGGAGGAGCACAGATTTGAACCCAGCTCTGCCTCATTCCAGAGCCCCAGCACTTAGCCAGTTTCTTCTGCCTCAGCCAGATATAAAATAAAGATAACACCCACCTTGCCTAATTGTTATGGGGGTTAAATGCGCTCAGGTGTGTAGGGAGATGAGCACAGAGGCTAATAAAGAGATTAGCACAGTAAGTGCTCAATAAAATATATTTTTTTTCTTGAGTGGTAGAGCAAGGAGTCTTAAATCCTGGTCCATTGGACTCTGCTGTTTGCAGGCTGCCGTGGTTTTTTGCCAAGGCTAATTGGGAGGGGAGGTGTGGTTGGGGACAGAGTGTGACCTCCTCTGTGGGTTGGGTGAGCCCTTGTCATTCATGGCCACAAATGGTCACCAGCGTGTGGGAGGAATCCTCTGCCAGCCCAGAGTCCCTATGGCTCAAGTTCTAGCTCTGGATAGGGTAGGGGCACTGAAACTCTCTAGCTAGGATTGCGTAGATGTGTGTGTGTGTGTGTGTGTGTGTGTGTGTGTGTGTGTGCGCACGCGTGCGCTTGGTGAGAGTCCTTGACTGGGGAAGGAGAGACAACTTTGGGGAGAGGGGAGAGTTCTATGAGCAGACAGTGATAAGGGCCCTTTCTCATTTCCAGCAGCAGAGACTGGAATCAAGTGAGGGTGTGAACCATGTGAAGATGTGAGGGAAAGCACTCCTGGCAGAAGGGACAAGTGCAAAGGCCCTGGGGTTGGAATGAGCTTAATGTGTACATCTTTCTTGGTAGCTATAGAGCCGATATTGATTTGTATCTTCTAGTGTTTGAGGTAGAGTAGCTAAGTGGGGGCGAGACTCACTCACTCATTCATACTTGTTTTGAGGGGCGAGTACAGAAAATTTCATATATATATATATTTATTTATTGAGACATAATTTAAATATAACATATTTGTTTCCGAAACATAATGATTTGATATTTGCATATACTGGGCCATGATCACCACAATAAGTCTCGTTACCATTCACCCCCATACAAAGTTACGATTTGTTTTTCTTGTGATGAGAACTTTTAGATTTTACTCTCTTGGCAACTTTCAAATAGGCACGACAATATTACTGACTATAGTCCCCCTGCTGTATGTGACATCCCCGCGACTTACTTATTTTATAGCTGGGAGCTTCCACCTCTGGATCCCCTTCACCCATTTTGTCCACCCCCAACACCGCCACCCCCTGGCGACCGCTATTCTGTTCTCTGTATTTATGAGTTTTGTTTGTTCGTTTGCTTTGTTTTTTGGATTCCACATATAAGCGAAACCATTTCGTTTTTGTTTTTCTGTCTGACTTATTGTATTTAACATCACGTCCTCAAGGTCTACTTCCGTGTATACATTGATTCAACAAGTAGTTAGTGCCCACACCGTGCCAAGTACCATCCTAGATACTGACGGCTGAACACTTACTGAGCGCAGGCTCTGTTTCTAAGTGTTTCACATGTCTTACTTTCTAAATCTCCACGATAACACAAGAGTTGGGGAAGCCTGGGGAGAAGCCAGTTGGGCTCCTTTTGATTTCTCCAGCCTCTTCCCATCCCCCGGCCATACCGGGACACCTGGCGTCTGCCACCCACAAACACCAGGATCCCCACGCTGGGTGAGGCAGGGTGGTCCTGAGAACTTCTCTGCTCCAGAGTTTTTCGTGTTCTGGTTGGGCCTTGCTCAGGGTCAGGCCCTGAGCTTCCTGGAAGCTTCCCAGCCGACTGAAGCTAGAGAGGGTGGGGTGCCTCCGTTAATCCCATCCAGCCAGGCCTGCCTCTCCCTGGGGCTCTCAGCCACATCTTCCCTGTCTGTCCCCCCTTAGCTCCTGGCTCCCTCCAGGCCCCTGCATAGCTCAAGCCCTGTCCTTGGGGCTCTGCTCAGGGAGCCCAGTCTCAGCTTGAGACTGAGGCTCCTGGCAGGGAGAAAACAAGGGTCCATGCCTGCTGTCTGATGGCACCGTCCCAAAACACTCCGTGTGCTTTGCTAACTCTGCTGGAGGCAGCATGGGTGCTGCTTACCCTACCTGGCTCCCTCTGTCCTTTCCTTAAGATAGTCAGGGTACAGGCGTCAGCCATAGTGGGCCTCTTAGCTCCTCACAACCCACCCACCCGTGTCTGTGATCTGGGCTCCTCACTCTCTCCCATAGAAAAGGGGACAGAGAAGAGGAAATAGAGAAGTTGCTTGACATTCAGAGGCCAAGGAGGGAGTCTGGTGCTTTAGTCAGTCTTTGGTGAATAAAGAAATCTGGCAAAGGGGGTTTTCTGGGTGGGTCGAAGGAAAAGGGAGGTCTGATACCGATGGGCTTGCTAACCTGCAAACCATGACTCCATCCATTTACTTATCCACCCATCCACTCATCTACCCACCCACCCATCCATGCACCTACCCAGGCACCCAACCATCCATCCACCTATTCCCCCATTCACCCAGCTGTCCGTCCATCCATCCATCCATCCGTCCGTCCGTCCGTCCGTCGGTCCGTCCGTCCATCCATCCACTCACCCACGCACCCACCCATTCGTCCCCTCATCCACTCATCTGCCTGCCTATACGCACCCCCCATCTATGCAACACACTGCAGACTGAAGGCCTGCACAGTCACTGGCTCAGTAATGCTTACCGAGTGCATGTTGTTGGAGAGCTTTTCAGTGTTTATACGTTTGTGACCCTTCTGTTTATGTTATTTCCTCTCCCCACCTGGTTCTTAGAGGAGCTCCTTGAGAAGTGGGGCTCCCATTGCTATTGAGCCAATAAGGAAAAGCTCTGTCTTGGCTGTGGGGTTGTCAGCAGCTGCCAGGCTTGGGCACCCTGGGGCCCAGGGGAAGGGGGATCTTGCGTGCTGCTCCTACCCCTGCTGGGCCAGGCTTGTGACCCTCGCTGTGGCCCAGCCTAGAGGATGCTGTGCTGCTCCAGGGGCGGGGCCTTGCTGCTTGGCAGCCTGCCCGCGCTGCTGCAGGAGCTGCTGGCCCCGTGCCAGCCCTGAGCGTTGGGAGTGGGAAAGTTGTGTGGCTGGGGGCCTCTCCACACTACTGTAGTTACACAAACAGGCTGGGAAACCAGGGTCAGGGGCTGGCTGCCCTGTCGGTAAGAGCAGGAGCCGAGGGGGGAAGTGGGGACTCAGAGAGGCGGCCAGCTGAGCTCGGAGCTGCTATGGAACCAAGAGTTGAGACCAATTCCCCTGCCCCCCGCAGACCTGGGCTTGGAGAGTGGGGCGGCAAACATCTGTGGGGTGGCTCTGAGCTGCCCTGGTTGGAGGTGAAACTGTGGCAGGAGGGGCCGTAGACAAAGACCCAAAGGAGGACAGAGTGACACGGAGAGGCAGAGGGATAGAGAGATTGAGGTTCGGAGATAGTCAGGAAGACAGAGACAGAATCAGGTGGGAGAAGGAAGATTTGAAGGGCTAGGAGAATGACTGGGGAGGGAAGGCCAGGGAAGAAAGCTGTGGGCCCAGGGGAACAGCTCTTCCAAAGGCAGGAAGTGTGGGGCTTCATAGCAGCCCCCTCCCATGTGGATAGCACCGACAGTGAACAAAACTTTTCCACTTGCTTAAGCTCATTCAAGCCTCACAATAGCCCGCTGAGAAGGACTCGGATGGGGGCAGGGATGTGTTCTGTTGTGGGGAGCAGGGGGGGAGGGGAGCTGCAAAGCTGGGATCAGGACCTGGGACCAGCCAGGAGGGGCCCCTCAGGGTAGGGGGTGGTGAGCTATTTAGAGACTGAGCTCCCGGCGGGGTCTGGGTCCCTCCAGTGACTGAGGCTTCCCTGGTGGTGCTCAGCGGCCATTTACGGACTTGGCTGGCTGGTGCTTGAGGCTCCTGCCACCACGACATTATTGCTCCTCGTCCAAGGAGGAAGAAGCCGTCCAGGTCAGGAGGACTCTCTCTTGGCCCCTGTCTCCTGTCCCCAGGCTGCCTGACTGTAGTCATGTGGGCTGTTGACGGCTGCTGGCTGAATCTGTCTCTGGGAATTGCCTTTGGTGATTTGGTGGAAGGGGGCGCATTGGCCGAAGTTATGCCCCCTCCCCGGGGGCCGCCTGCATCGAGTGGCTGGACAGTTGGTGAGGGGCGTGCAAAGGTCAGGTCCCCTTGCTTCAACTCGGGACCCTCGTGAAGGGCCGTCCCAGCTCTAGAGCCCCCCATGCGCCCCTCTCCTGTGGTGTGAGTACGTTGCATGGGAGTTTCTCTCTTTGCCCGGTGCTGCTTTCCTGCCTTACTGTTGTTACCAGAGTACAGGACAGTAGATCTCCTTCGTGCAAAGCTCAGAGCCTCGGAGCACTTCCAGGGAATCTGACCTGGGGCGCTAGTTCTAACCATTGGGCTCCAGCCTGGGCGCAGCTCAGCTCTACTCCCCAACAGCCTTGTTTTTGTCTTAATCCTCATCCCCATCGGACCAGGCTGGAGTCTGCATGTGGGTGTCCGTGTAGATCTGGGAGAAGTAGAAGCAGAAGGGGTTGACCGTCCAGCCACCTCCATCCTGGGCAGAAACTCTCTGCCCACCCCCAGGAGAAAAATCACAGGGAGGCTGTTTCCTGTGGGTAAGCTCAAAGGGGCCAGGGCCCCAGCGTGCCCGGCACAGGGGAGGCACTCAGCGGGTTTGAAGAGGATGATTTTGGTGCCTGTCTGCTGTCATCAGAGAGGCAGGAGAGCAGGGTGGTTAAGGGTCTGGAGCCGGACACCCGGTTCACATGGCAGCCCCGCCGGTCAGGTGACCTTGGGTGATAAGGGAGACCTGGGCTAGCAGATATGTGAAAGTACTTGGGACACAAGGTGGCCGGTGAATGTTCGCTATCTTAAGTATTATTTATGTTCTCCGTAGAAGAACAGCTGATCCTGCAGTCCGGTGCGACCGTACGGCCCGCGTCTAAGAGGCGCACACACGGGAGGCAAGCAGTTAGCTCCTTAGGTCAGCAAGGGGTCTCGTGTGGTGCCCCGCATGGCTGGAACTCGTGCTCTGCAAGCCCCTTGCTTTGCAGACACGGCCCAGGGGGCGGCCCACAGCCACATGCTGCTTCTGGGCTGAGGGAGCCCTAGATTCTGGGGTCCAGTTCCTAGGCTGAGCTCAAACCTCTTTTCTCCCCCATCTTGGGGTCCAGGGCCAGGGGACCGGACATGTCCCAGCAGTCTTGGAGGCATCTGCAGACAGTGGGGCTGTGCTCGCTTAGGGTGGGACTGTCTCAGAGGTGACGCCTGCTCCAAGATCATACCCTTGACCCCGGTTCTGTCGTGGGGGGCCGGGGGCTGGCCTCTTTGGGTCTCTAAGCGATGAGAGGAGAGGTCACTGAGGTTCTAAGGAGTAGCCCCTGGCACTGAGCCCAGCGATCTAGCTCCTTCCACAGCTGCCGCTCAGTTCAAAGCCCCGCCTTTCCGTACCTGGCCGTCCTGTTTTCACTCCTGACCCTCTAGAGCTCCGCTGTCCCTCATAGTGTCCCTGTGTCGCTGGTGGGCATTTGGAATGTGGTTAGTCCAAATTGAGATAAGCAGCAAGTACTAAGTATGCACTGGATATCAGACACTTGGTATGAAAAGAAAAAGAATATAAAATATTTCTAATAATTTTTAATATAGATGATATATTAAGATGATAATATTTTGGATGAAATAAAATATATTATTAAAATTAATTTCACCTGTTTCTTCACCTGTTTCTTTTTTGGCCAGTGGCAGTTAGAAAATTAGAAATTACAAGTGTGCTTGCAGTATTTCCTTTGGACGGTACTGCCCCAGAGTCTGTTGTTGCCACAATAGCCAGAAGGATCCTTTAAAATCTTGGATGGGTCATGTTCCTCCTCTGCTTGCACCCTTTAAATGCTCTCCTCGCACACAGGGTGAAACCTAAGTGCTCAGCATGGCTTTCGGGGCCCTGGAGGAACCATCCTCTTGCTTCCTTGCAGATCTTCTCTCCTACTGTCCTCCTTTTTTTTTTTTAAATGATTTTTTATTATATTATGTTAGTCACCATACAGTACATCCCCGGTTTCCAATGTAAGGCTCGATGATTCATTAGTTGCGTATAACACCCAGTGCACCATGCAATACGTGCCCTCCTTACTACCCATCACCAGTCTCTCCCATTCCCCCACCCCCCTCCCCTCTGAGGCCCTCAGTTTGTTTCCCAGAGTCCATAGTCTCTCATGTTTCATTCCCCCTTCTGATTACCCCCCCTTTCTTTATCCCTTTCTTCCCCTACCGATCATCCTAGTTCTTATGTTCCATAGATGAGAGAAATCATATGATAGTTGTCTTTCTCTGCTTGACTTATTTCACTTAGCATTATCTCCTCCAGTGCTGTCCATGTTGTAGCAAATGTTGAGAACTCGTTCTTTCTGATAGCTGAGTAATATTCCAGTGTATATATGGACCACAACTTCTTAATCCAGTCATCTGTTGAAGGGCATCTCGGCTCCTTCCACGATTTAGCTGTTGTGGACAATGCTGCTATGAACATTGGGGTGCATATGGCCCTTCTCTTTACTACGTCTGTATCTTTGGGGTAAACACCCATCCTACTGTCCTCCTTATTCCCTGTTCCCTTGTTCCAGTCACACTGGCGTCCCTAGAACTCCTTAAACGTGCTAATAAGCTCATTCCTACCTCAGGGCCTTTGCACTTGCTGTTCCCTGTGCCAAGAGTGATTTCCCCAGCTCTTCACATGCTCACTCTGTCATTTGATTCAGATTTCTTCTCTAGTGTCTCCTTCTCAGGGTGGCCTTTTCTGTCCACCTTGGCTAAAACACATGCCTCCCAGGTCCTCTCTAATTCCTTGGGCAGAGCATTTACCCTCATGTAATATTACATTACCTATTCAATTGGTTACATTTTGATTGTTTGTTTTCCCGGCTAGAATGTAAGCCTTATCAGGGCGCCTGGGTGGCTCAGTCAGTTGGGTGTCTGCCTGGGCTCAGGTCATGATCCCTGGGTCTTGGGATCGGGCCCTGCTTCAGGCTCCCTCTCAGCCGGCAATCTGCTTCTCCTTCTCCCTCTGCCTGTTTATGCTGTCTCCCTCTCTCTCTCCTCTCTCTCTCTCAAATAAGTCAAATCTTTGGGAAAAAAAAAAGAATGTAAGCCTTATGAAGCCAGAACTTGGTCTGTCTTACTCACCAAAATAGTCCCTGTTCCTAGAATTAGGCCCAGAATAGAACAGATGGTCAACGAATCTTGGTCGAGTGACTGAAAGTTACCGATGACAACACTCAGATCCAGAAAGATAAAATTGTGCCCAAGGTCACACAGCCAGGCAGGGACCTAGCTGGGAAGAGCTGAGGACTGTTTGAAGCCAGAATCTATACTCTGCTCACTACCCGTCCTGTCTGCAGCCTCTTTCTTTCCCCATTTGGTCCCATCATTCTAGAAACACAGTTGTCACGCTGAGGAGAGGGGCACTGGCTGTGGAGAGGAAGGAGACTGGTTTTCTGGCTTCTCTGATTTTCTGAGTGCTGGAGACTTCCACGCACAGGCACTCAGCTGTCTGTTGGTTGTTCCCTCCCCTGAGCTTCCAGACTCACAGGCCCATAGGAGACCCTGGGGTAGGGGTGGAGGGAAATGAGACTGTAGGGGAATGGAGGTATGGTCTTCCCAGGGCTCAGGCAAGAGCACTGTGCTTCTAGGCTAGGATACTGCTCAGCACGGTGCCTGGGGCTGAGTGTGGGGCACAGGGAGCAGGTCCTGACCTGGAGTGAGGAGAGCAAACCTCACAGACCTTAGGTTTGGGAAGACAGCAGAAGGGAGAGAAGAACCCTAGAAACTTGACATGGGGGCTGGAGCAAATTGCAGAGCCCTCTGCCTGGTGAGCCACCTTGGAAGGGTCTCTGCTGCTTTGGCACCTGGGGCAGCCCAGGCTGTGCTGAGTTTGCCTTTGACCCACCTGCCCACCCATCTGCCCACGGGTAAGAGTGCTCTCTGGGCTCTGACTAGTTTCTCTAGCCTCTGTATTCCTTAGAGGGGGCACCTTGTGCAGAATGAGTGGGCCTTTGGAGCCTGGGAAGCTGGTCTGTCTTTTCTCTGCTTGGGGAACTCCTACCTATCCCTCTGGTCCCAGCTCGAATGCCCTCTCCCTGTGCAGAGCCCCTGACTCTCAGGCAGTTCGTTCCACCGTCCTCTGAGCACCCAAATGGCTCATTGGTCCTACAAGTGTATGAGCATTCATTGCTTGCTTTGTAGTTATTATTATTATTATTATTATTATTATTATTATTGTTTTGTACGACAGCCTCTCCTGCTTGTCTGTAAGCTCCTCGAGGGCCAGGCCTGTGTGTATTTCTGTGTTTCTAGCCTGAGGCTCGGTAGTGAGAAGACTCTCCCTACCACCATCGTCGTCGTCACACTTGACGTCTGTGGATGTGTTCTTGGCACGTGTGAAATGCTTCCTCCGCAGCTGGTCATGTCAGCCTCACGAGGACCCTGCAGCATGTGTGTTTCATGCCCATGTGTGGAAGGGGAGGCACTGTGAGGCTCCCTGGGCCGCAGGGTTAGTAAGCGCAGAGCCAGGCTTGAACCTTTATCTTCTGATTCCAAGGCCAGGGTTCCCTTGCGTTATGGGACCAAGGGGGGACATAACCTTTGCTTCTCTATGGGCAAGACTTGGGGTGAGTCTGCAGGCGGCTGTGGGGAGCCGGGTGGTGCAGGAGGGAGCCCTGAGGCTGAAGCGTGGGGTGTGTGGAGGGCTCAGGGGGTGCAGGTGGACCGGTCAGAGAGACCGGATTAGGGAGAGGTTGGCGCAGGCAGTGAGTTGGACTCATGTCTTGCCGAGTTGGAGGTGAAGGCATGGAGATGGCCTGTGGGCACTTGCATCCACGGGTCTGGAGCTGGAGGGAAATCCACTCCAGGGAAGGAGGTCTGAGAGATGAGTCTGTGTGGGCGAGGAGAAGGTCCGGGGAGAGAGTGGGTGTGAGAAGAGGAAAGGCTCAAGAACAGAACTCGCAGGACCCCTTCCTTTAAAGGGCTAGTTGAGGAAAAGGAGCTCACGAAGGAGCCTCAGAGGGACAAACAGAAGGCGGAGGGAGCATCAGGGCAGAGAGCTGCTCCCAGAGCCTTGAGGGGGCTCCAGAGGTATGTGCGGAATGAATGAATGAGTGAGTGCAGGTGGGAAGTGTTGGTGATCCCAGAGCCCTGAGCTCGCTGTGATTCTTTGCTGATGACTCAGAATCAAGGCCTCTGTCTTCCCAGGACATTCTGGCTCTTTCCTCTCCTCCCTTGGACCTGCCTTCTGCTCACCTCTTCCTTAGGGAGCTGAGACAGGATTGCTGTCCCTGCATCATAGCCAGGGAAATGGAGGCCAGAGTGGACCAGACACCAGACATCCTGGGTCTTAGTGCAGGTGCATTCCGGGGCAGGGATAGCATTTCCAGGGAGGGGGCTATCAGAGGGCTGCGGTGTGTTGGGGGCCTCTGACCCCATCTCTGGCCTGGGGTTTCCCACCCTGTAGTCACGGAAATCCCACCGGCACTTTTAGGGCTCTCAGAGATCACCTGGTTCAGCCTCCTCATTTTATAGATGTGAAGATCACGGCTCAGGCAAGAAAGAAACTTGCCCAAGTTCATGGGCATAGAAATAATAATGTCCAGCTGCGTGTATCGAACACCTACCTTGAGCCAGCGCTTTCGCACCATCCTTTTGTTTATTCTCACCACTTCCTTAGTAGTCTCTGATCTTGTAGACGAAGAATCAGAGGTTCAGAGAGGTAGAGTGATTTCTCTGAAGTCACGCAGTAGGAGGGCTTGGGCCAAGATTCAGATCCGGATCAGTCTGACACCAGCGCTTGCGTTATTCCTCTGACCCTCTGTGGCCTCCCAAGTCCCAGAACCCGGGTCTCCTGTTTCCCAGACCAGGAGATTTTCTCCCCTGGCTGCAGATTCTGCAGGACCGAGGCAGTGTTTCTGAGGAGGGAAATGACAGTCAGCAAAATGGAGAGAGGGCCCATGCCTGGCCTTGAGTGTTGGACACACACAAAGCAAATGGGAGAACGAAGAGCGCGGCTCCCCCTGCCCCTGCTCCCCCCACCCTTCCCCGTGGCTCAGCCCGGCAGGCCCCCAGCAGCCTGGCGCTCTCCCTCCCTGGGGGCTGGAGCTGCCTGCCCGCCTCTGCCTGCCCGCCTGCCTGATCGGGGGCAGAGCTGGCTTCATGTATTATTAATAGCACTGCCAGCCTTCCTGTTTTCACGCTGATAACCTGCTGGGGAGGGGTGGGAGGGAGGGAGTAAGGTGGCAACGCCGGAGCTCCGGGGCCCCTCCCCAGTCCGTAGAGCTGCTCTGCGGGGGCTGGCCCAGCCCCCAGCCTCTGAAGTTGCTTTCCAGAGCTTAAGCCCATGAGTGGAGACCAGGGCCCTCTGCGGGGAATTTGTGTGGGAGGTGGGCCTCTGGGAAGACCCCTCCCTGCCTCCTCTAGGATTCCAAGGGCTCCAATCACCTTGGCCTCCCCAGAGGCAGACGTGCCCATAGCCAGGTGGCATGGGGCTCAGGGCTGAGGATTCAGGGGTGGGGTGTGTGTGTGTGTGTGTGTGTGTGTGTGTGTCTCCTGTCTCTCTGTGTCTTACACACACACACACGCACACACGCTCATGCACTGCTTGCCAAGATTCCCTGGAGCAGGCATCTCTCAGGTCCAGCCACACATGGACCTCAGGCCACATCGGAGCCGGTCTCTCCCTGCCCCCCACCCCAGAGCCTCCTCATTTTCCCTTCTAGAGCCTAACTCCAGGGCCAAGGGCAGGGTGCCGATGGAGCCGGCCCTGCCGGGGATTGGGGTGGGATGGGGTGGCTAGAGGCCATGCTTCTGCAGGCTGCGGTCCCTGCGTGGGTCTGCGGGCCCCCCTGTGCACTGTTTCCCAGCCTCCCGTTCGGTGATGGCACTTGGTACTTTGAAATTGGCCTTGGTGGGAGCATTTACCCGACAGAAATTGGCAAATGTTGCAAATCAGGCCCCCCTCGCCACCTCCAGAGCACATGGGTAGACTCTCACCAGCGTAGTCCTGACGCTGGCATGGGAGGCTCTTCTCTCACCTTGAACATGCCTGTACTTCTGACTTTGACCTCTGCTCAGGTTGCTCCCTAGAATTCTTTTCTCTTCCACTTTGTCAATTGCCATTAACAATACTAAAAGCAGTGATAATGACGGCCAGCATTTATTGTGTGCTTATTATGTTCTCAGTCTGTTCAAAGAGCTTTACTCACTCCATTCATCTTCACAGCCATGCAACGAGTAGGCGCTGCCTTGTTTCCATTTCACAGATGAGGTACGGAAAGGTGGAGGAGCGTTTGAAGTCCCACAGCTGGCAGATGGCAGAGCTGAGACCCCTACCTGGCTCTGTGGCCTCCGCTGCTGTCGGCTCCCAGAGCGCTTCTGCGTGGCTGTGAGGGCTGCTGGGGGCTGCCTCCTGCAGGAGTCCTTCTAGCTGTCTCGGCACCCGCGCCTCCCTGGCTGACTTCCTCTGTCATCTCCCAGGGGCTATGCTTTGAACACATGGGGCTGCTCTTCTCAAGTCTGGATTTCTCCTGCCCCCCCGCCCCCGACTGGGAGCTCCTTGGGCACAGTACCTGGGTCTGATTCACCTGGTGCCCCCAGGACCTGGCCCAGGAGCAGCCACGCATGGAGGAGGTCACAGGGACTCCTTGGCACAGTGCTCGGCGCACCACATACTTGTTTGCACACTCCGTAAGGGGCCCTTATGGTTGTTAGGGGCGAGGTGCGATCACCCAGTGAAATTTGTACCGGCGCCTTCCATATGCCCCGCTCTGCACTGGGAGCTGCGGATGACAGTGGCAAGCACAACAGACAAAAATCTTTGTCCTCTTGGAGCTTATGTTCTCATGGGGGAGGCATACAGTGAACAAGATAAAGAAATATAAAGCATTTAGTGATACATGTTCAGGAGAAAAAAATAAAGCAGGGAAGGGGGATGGGGAGCGTCCAGGAGGAGGTTGAAATTTTGATGAGTCAGGAACCCGTCAGACTTCTCGGAGAGGGTGATGTTTAAGGAAGTGAGGGAGCAAGCTATGCTGTTTCTTGGGGGAGAGGGAAGAGCAGTGCAAAGGTCCTGAGGCAGAAATTTTACTGGGCATGTTTGAGCAACAAGGGGGTCACTGTGCTTGGAGTAAGGTGAATGGAGGGGAAAATAGGTCAGAGTTATTGGAGTCTAGAGAAGCAGGTGGAGGAAAGAAAAGGCTGGGGGGAGTGTTTGAGGAGGAGGCACAGAGAGGATTAAGAGGGGGCAGACTTTGCCCTCTGCTTATGAGGGGGACAGATGTGAGGAGAGGCAGCGGGAGGGGACTCCATTTTCTGTAGCTAACAACGGTCTTGCAGTCTTGACTGGGTTTTTTGGCACCTGTAGACCCAGATGAAGCACAGAATTGCCTGTTTTTCCTCTAAACTCCTACCAGCTGTTCCCCCATCCCGACCGCAAGAAAGTCCTGCCCACGGTTGGTCTGGGATGGCACGGTCCTTCTCCTTGGGTTTCTGCTGCCCGCTCTGCCTGCCACCTTGCACCTCAGGGGAGACTTGTTCCAAGATCAGGCTCATTAGGGGCTAAGCGCCGAAGCTTCTGCCTTCCAGCCACTCCCCTCTGTGCTTCCAGGGTCCAGCCGCCAGGCACAACCTGCCCCAGAACGATGCAGCTGTTTTCCCGAAGATAGTGAGAGATCCAGGGGCTGGAGAGGCTGGCAGGACAGAGACGAGGCCGTAAAGCGGGAAAGAGCCTGGCAGGTGAGGGGAGGTTGTGAATTCAGTGGGTGCAGGGGATGCTGCAGGGCTTCCTACCTATCAGGAGTCTAGGACAGCTGAGGGGAGGTGAAGCCGGCTGGGGGTATGCGGACCGTATTTATTCTTCTCATGCCACACCCCACCCCAAGCCCTAAGTGCTCAGCATCGTAAATAAAACCTACCTCATAAATCTCCCCTGTAAATTTTCTGTGTAGAATTTCATTACTCGTCTCGTTTCCAGTCATTAGGTTTTAGTCCGATTTGGAGTTGTCCCGATGGCTGTGTAAATCACGCCTGCACTCTGGGGAGCATGAACTCTGGGGAGAAATCACGCCTGGGTCTGTCAGGGTGACAGCTGGAGCTTGCAGATCTGGACCCGGAGTGGCCGCCGGTGGGGTGTCGGCTGCTTGCACTGAGCTCCTGCTGTCCTCCCTGCCTTGGAAAGGGGGAAGGAGATAACATTAACTGAGCACCTCACGTGCTGGGAACTTTACACATACCGTCTTGAATCCTCATGCAAGCCCACAAAGTCAGAACTATGGTCTCCACCACACAGAATAGGATGGGGGCTCAGAGAGGGAAGTTACTTGTCCAAGGCTACCCAGCTCAACTGGTTTGTACCTAAGATAGTCTGGCTTTGAGCCCAGGATGACTGACTTCAGATCCCTTGCATACACTGCCTCCCAGCTTCATGGATGGTGGAGACCATGGAAAACCTAGCACAATGCAGCCTCTTCCATGAAGCATTCCTTGGTTACTGGCTGGAGTCAATCCCTCTGTCGTCTGTTCCCCTGTATGAACTTTGAACGATGTTGGGCATTTTTATCAATATTCAGTGGCCTTCCATGGCCCTTCACATGCTGTGATCTCTAACACATGGCTTCCTGGGCTTTTGATTCATAGCCCTTCGCTCATCTGTCATTATATATCCAGTTCTGTGGTTGTCAGGTTACTGTCTTTCTTCCCTTTTAAACTGTAAGCTCTGAGAGGGTAGTGGCCACATCTGCTTGGCTTACCAGGGCGTTTCCAGCATCTGGTACAGTATTCAGCATGTAACAGGTGATAAATAATACATTTTTCACTGAATGGATGAATGGAATAATAAATGAATGAAGTAGTCACCCCAGGGTGGGGGGTGGGGAAGGAGGACCTGTCAGTATACCCACATCTCCACTGTGCAGGGCAGTTAGAGTCCCACAGCCCTGTGGGTGCGTGCGTGGGCAGGGAGGGTTCCGGCAGCTCGTGCCCAGGCCCCAGCTCGGTGCCAGTCTCAGCTTCTTCACCCCCAGACCCAGCTCAATGTCCAGCCCCAGCCACAGCCCCTACCCCACCTCTCATTCGGATCTCAGCCCCAGTTAGAACGCACATCCAACACTGACCTCAGCTTCACTAACCAGACCTCAGCCCCATCCTAAATCTGATCCCAGCCTGAATTTCAAGCACCGCCTCACCCCCAATTGCAGCTTGGTCCAGCTCCAACCTTAACTTCAAGATCACTAGCCATAGGAGAGCAGTGGCTCCTTCTTGCCCATGGGGCAGGGAGCAGCCATGGTCACCAGATGGTGGCTGTCCTGTCGGTCTGCCGTCCTTTTCCCCACTTACAGACGCTGAAGTCCTGTTGGCTCCTTGTGGGGACTTGGTAATAATTTCTCATTGCTGTGTCGTGGTTACAGTTTGCAAACCACATACACATTTGTCAGCCCACCAGATCTTCTAACAGCTTGAGAAGTGTGCGTTTCTTTATGTTCTATGGGAGGAGATGGAGGTTATTAAACGCTTTAGCTGGTTTGTGGCAAAGGGGGTGCTATAACCCAGCTCTTCTGACTCTGAGTTCCAAGCTGTCCTTAGTTCTCTCTGACCTGCTGGGAAGATGAGAAGGGGCTCTTGGTTCTGTGGGCGGTGTCTGTGTGTAAAGGCAGGGACCACCCTGGGGTGGCCTCCACTAAGGGATGTGACAGAAGAAGCAGTCTTAACATTTCCCACCCTGGGTTCAGGAGAACTTGAACAGAGAGAAGGTGAGGAATATTGAGGATGCTGAAAAGTGAGGATGGGGTTGAGGAGTGTTTGGTTAGGGTCCTGGCAGGAAGCAGAATTCACCTCAAATGGTTTACTGTAGAGACTGTACTGGATGGATTATTTACAAGGCATGGGTGGAGTTTAGGGAGCAGCAGGGGATGGTGAGGCCCCAGAGGCTGGCAATAGTCCGAAGCCCTAACCCCTTTTAGGGCTGATGGGGCGAGATGGTGCTCTTGCAGCCAGCGAGGGCGGGTGCTGTGGAGGATGGATGCCTGCTGCAAACTGTAGTCATGGAGAAACGTAGCTACTGCTAAAAATGTTGCCCAGGAGAGAGGGAGTGGGGAAGGAATCCCTGACCTCCTCCCCCTCCCAGTAATCTCTGCCAGTGCCTCCCGCCCACTGAACGCCACCAAGGGGCACCCGGGCCATGCAGTCTGCCGGGGTCAGCCTCCCAGGGCACAGAGCGGGGCTGAGAAGGGCAGGGATTGAATCTGGAGCAGGGGATCAAATGGAGAATAAACAGCACCAGGAGCAAGAGAGACCGAGCAGCAGGTCGTCAAGGAGAGACAGACAGACAAAGAGAAACTGAGTGAGGTGGAATGTGTGTGAGAGAGGGAGTGAGAAAAGGCTCAGCCTGTTTGTCTGGGCAGGTCTGCTGAACCCAAATCCGGCTCATCTGCGTCTCCTCAAATAAACTTCTGGGAAGTGAATGCCTGAAGCTGGCAGAGTGCAGAGAAGTCAGCAAATATGTGTGCAGTGAATTCTAAGCCTTCTGTTCCCAGCTCCTGGGAAGAGCAGCAGAGCCTTGGGGGTGCCCCCGCCCTGCACCCCGGTCCTCTGCCTTATTGCTCTGATCCTGGGAATGGCTTCCACCATGGACGCATGGAAACAAGGAGAGCAATCTCCCACCCAGCAGGTCTGGGGTCCAGAAAAACACAGGTGACACGGAGCAGTGAAGCTGATCTCCGAGGTTACACGAGCCTTTGTGTGCAAGATTTGATGGCACCCTCCTAACATCTCCGTGAGGCATGCTGGGCCAGGATTGTTGTTCCATTTTATGGGCGAGGGAACTGAGGCTAATAGGGAAGACACTTTCCCAAGGCTGTGTTATGAGTCAGCAGGGGACTACTGATTAGGCCCCACCTGAGCTTGAACTCTGACCTCACACGGAGCCCTACCCAGGCCTGGACTGGCTCTGAACCTGGCCCAGCACTAAACCCCTGAACTTGGCCTCAGACTGAGCCTCACACTGGTCCAGGGGGGGCCTGGGGCCCAGGGGCTCCTTGAGTGTTTTCATACTAATTCTGCTGTGGACGGACTCCTGGGATACGCTGAAGGCTTGGAATTTTTCCAAGAGAAACTTTCACTAAAAAAAGTCTCTACTATTTATGAAAGACATACTCTGTACTGGGCACCATGCTAAGCGCTTTGCATGGGTTATCTCATTTAATGCCCTCAACAATTGACGATTTCGGTACTATCATGATCCTCATGTTTTACATGAAGAATCTGGGGCTCTGAGAGGTTCAGTAGCTTTTCAGCATCTCACAGCTAGTACATGGTGGAGTGAGGATCCAAACCCAAGGGCAGCCTGGGAGAGAGGAGATTGGGGAGGGTGGCCTTCCTGCACCTCGGGGGAAGGAAACAGGGTCCGGACGACCTGTGCGTCACAGAAGGAACATTCTCAGTCATTGCACACCTGGGCACAGTCCACAAGGTTTGGACACGTGTACTAGTCAGGGGTCTCTGGACAAACAGAACAATAGGATATACATAGGTATACAGAAAGAGATTTATTAGGAGGGTTGGCTCATGCAGTTATGGAGGCTAAGTCCGATGACCTGCCTGCCATCTGCAGACTGGAGGCCCAGGAAAGCTGGTGGAGTAGTTCCAGTCCCAACCCAAAGGCCTGAGAAGCAGGAGAGCCTATGGTGGAAGTCCCAGTCCAAGTCTGAAGGCCTGAGCATCAGAAGCATGGATGTCCGAGGGCAGGAAAAGATGGATGTCTGAGCTCGCCAGTGAAAAAATTTGCCCTTCCTCTGCCTTTTTGTTCTATTCCGGCCCTCAACGGGTTGGGTGATGTCCCCCCACCATGGTAAGGATGATCTTCTTTATTCTACCAATTCAAATGCTAATCTCTTCTGGGAGCGCCCTCAGAGACACATCTAGAAATAGTGTTTCACCAGCTACCTGGGCATCCCTTAGCCTGGTCAAGTTGACACATAAAACTAACCATCACAGCATGCTACACACTTGTGAGAGATACATGTCTGCCTCCCAAGAGAAGGGGCTGGATGTGTGTCAGGAGCCTTTCTAACTACTTTGCAGTGTTGTGCACAGTGCTAGGCATGGGAATGACCAATTAAAGCTCCAGCTCAGAACTGTGGGGAGAAGAGATAAGCAAAGGACGCTTTCCAGGAATTCTGGACCAGGGCTAAAGCCCCAGGGAGAGTCCAGGTCTCCTGCAGCCATCTGTTCCCTCAGGCAGCCCTTTCTTGGGTCTCCCTGTACATCAATAACTCTCCTCCTGGGTACTACCCTCTAGGGATTCCCAGGAAGGAGAAGGAGACTCAGAATTCTGACCTTTCCATCTGTAGGACAGCATGAGACGTGGAGATGTTGAACTAGGAGACCTGGCATCTTTGTGATTATGGGCAAGTTCCTCACCCTCTCTGGCCTGTTTTCTCCTATGCAAAAGGAAGCAGTGTGCCTCAGTGATTCCCAGGATCCCGTCACACTGATTTTCCCCCCGGGTCTTCCAGCTCTGAGCCCTGCAGCATCTTCTCATCCTGCTCCTCCCCTCCCTTCTCCAGCTTCTGGGCAGAGACTCTGGCCATGGTGCTGAAGGCGGCCATGGCCTCTACAGGGGCTTGGAGGTATGGAGGTGAGCCACGTACCCACCCCAGGATTTGAATGAGGGCAGAAGAAAAATACCCTAATTGAGCACCTACTAGGTACCAGTCTGTCTGCTCTTTACCTGCATTGTCACACTGACTGATCACAGTATCCCTTGGAGGAAGAGATTATCTTGGGGAAACTGAGTTTTGGGAGCTGTCCAGAAAGCAGAAAGCTGCTCTCCTGACTTTGGATTTCAAGAAGCCCTGGTTCCCAGAGATGGTCCTGGGACAATTAAGGGCAGCTGAAAACACAGTGACACGCAGAAATGGTTGATAAAACTGTGAAGGAACGTCTGTTGGCGTTGGTTCTGAGCCCGCGGCCAGAGATGAATGATTGAAACACCAGGCTTGTTAAAGCGAGAGCACGTTTGATTTCTCTCCCCTGCACTGCATGCGATTTCGCTGGAGGGAAGTTAGCAATCAGCTAATTGACATTGAATTAACCATGAAACTCAGCCCGTGCCTTCTCTCTGAAGCGCTCTCCAGCAAGACTTTATCAAGGCTTTGAATTATTGATTATTACTTATAGCTCTGATGGGGTGATTTACTTTTATTTGTTTTCACGTTGGGTGTCCTTCATAAGTGTCCCTGAGAGTGGGAGGCACCCAGATGGCAGGGCTTCTCACCAGAGGAGCATGGGGGAGGAGTCCAGGGACAACACGTCTGGACAGTCCATCCTGCCCCAGAGAAATGAACGTGTATTTGTTAAACCATGGAACTTTTGTTTTTTGTTTTTGGTGCTGTTCCTGTAGCAAAGCGTGGCCTAACCTAAAAGGGGCTCTGAGGGCTGGTGTCCTTCCTGATTCCTCATGAGACTAAGCTTAGAGTCTGAATGAGTTGTATTCCCTACTCCTGCCATCTAAAGTCTATCCGTAAAGACTCTTCCTGGATGTCTATTCCAGTTCCTTCAGATACCCGAATTCTTCTATAACATACAAACCAAATGGCTTTCTGGACCCTCTTTGCATATTCTGCATGTTCTTGGGACAGGGGATTCACTGTCTCCTTTGCTAATCTTTTCAGAAGTGCTCAGCTCTGACTGTCCCTCTCAGACTTGCCCATGTAACTTCCACTGGTCTGGGCTCTGCCCTATGGAACCCCACAGAGTAGTTTCATTCTTTTATAGTCCATGACAGCTTTTTTAAGAATCTGAAACTAGATATCTGAGGCCTTTTCTCTTCCAGGCCAAACATCTTTTCAACTCTTCCTCACAAGACTAGATTTCAAGCCCCATCTTTAATTTGGTATCCTCTTTTGTTGGGAATCCCATGTGTCTGGGGTGGGGGGTCTCTGAAAATACAACACCTAGAACTGGATGTAGCACTCTAGATATGGCTTGAGACTGGTAGAAGTCTCAGAACCATCAGCTTCTTCGGGTTGGATATTAGACCTTTAATGATATAGCCCAACTGGGATGGATAGCTTCACCCAATGGCAGAGACATTTACTTCTTACTGAATTCATGTGATCCTCATATTCCCAGCTTCCTTGTGTCCCAGCAGAACCATGTGACCAATCTGGCCAGTGGTCTGTGAGCTGAAGTTATATATGACATTCTGGAATGAAACATGGAAGAGCTGGTGAGTGACATTCCAGCTCTTTTTCCTTGCCATGGTGACCCAGAAGCCATGTGTTCCAGATGGTATTGCTATAAGACTCAGGCAGCTTGGATCAGATGCATTGGACAGCACACATGGGCAGATGTCATGTGAAGATGGTGTGCTATGCAGAGGTCACCCCAGACAAATTGCACTGTGCACGTGCACACCATTTTGAATGCCTAATGTTGTTGGGGAAGAAAAGAAGAGAGGGAGCTTCCATTTTTGAGCACCTACTATGTGCCAGCTATAAATGATATCTAATTTGATTCTCACAATTCTCTGAGATAAGGATTATTATTCCCATTTGAGAGATGAGG
The DNA here is from genome assembly GCF_023065955.2 of Ursus arctos. Taxonomy (NCBI): domain Eukaryota; kingdom Metazoa; phylum Chordata; class Mammalia; order Carnivora; family Ursidae; genus Ursus; species Ursus arctos. The sequence goes on from NW_026623008.1 coordinate 28,435,257, forward strand.
AGACTGAGGCCCAGAAACTCTTTGAGCTGGGGATGCAACTTCAAAGCCTGCCTGCTTTTTTGATCACCATATGACTCCCAAGACTTGTCTTCTGCCCAGTCCCTCAGTGCCCTCCACCTTGACAAATGCACAATTTCTTTCCTTCTTAAGATATTTCAGAATCATGAGACACGGTGGTATGTATTGCACCTTAGTTTCCTCTGCCGAAATTGGGGATCATATTAGTACCTACCTCTTAGGGTTGTTCTAAGGATTAATTGAGTGAACACACATAGAACATTTAGCACAGAATTAACATTATTTAAATGTTGATCATTAACATAGTAATAGCTAACATATCTGGAGTACTGTGTTTACCATGTCCCAGACATGGTGCTAAGTGCTTGGTTCATTTTGTTTAATCCCCAAAATGACCCTCGAGACAGGTGTTAGTGCTCTCATTTTCAACTGGGGAAACTGAGGCTTTAGAGAACTCGAGTGAATTATCCAAGTTCACATACTGAGGCAGTGGCAGTGTCAGACTCTGGATCTTGGTCATCTGAAGCTGTGGTGTGTGAGGTCAGAGCCAAGGAATAATCATAAGAAACGAATAACTTCTATGTATTGAGTGGTTATTACATGCCAGGCATGGCGCCCCTATATATAATCTTAATTTTCAAAACTGTCCTCTCTGAGGCAAGTCCTATAATGAGCTGAATTTTTTACACGAGAGACAGAGTAAGCAAGAGTAGGTAACTTGCTCAAGATCTCGCAACCGGGAAACTGCAGTGGGGACCTGAACCCAAGTTGTTGACAGCTCTTGCACTTAACCAAGTAATCACCTTAATAGCAGGGAAGATATACGTGTTACATCCTCCGACTGTGATGTGATGCTTGGATTAAAACATGCATTACAACACTGTATGTTAGCTATACTGGAATTAAAATAAAAACAAATCATACCGAACACAAAAGGACTCGAGCAGTTTTCAGAGGAAGGGACACGGAAAGCTCTACCATGCAAAGGGCAGCACAAAAGAAGTGGGCGGTGAATCGCTGGCCTTCCCATGGCTCCAGGTGGTGTGAGCAGGTCACAACCAGTTTGATTCAACTTCACTGAGTCTTGGCCAGCTCCAGGCATTTTGAATTGGCCCCGACAGGTCTGGTTTGATTCGAGCCAGCTTGGATCAGTTAGATCTAGTTGCAGCCAGTTGGGACCGGCCTGAACTGGATTGACCTAGTTTACGTCTGTTTGTCTCTTCAGCCTTAGGGTTTTGGCTCCCTGTGGAAGTTCTTCTCCTGGACTCCCTGGTCAAATGGCTTTGGTCGGGATGCCAGTGAGAGAGAAAGTGTAAGTAGACTGTAGATTATTATGAACCTTACAGAGGTCAGCCCTTGCACCCCTGGGCGTGTGCAGCTGGAAGACCTCAGCTGGTGAGCCCTGGCTTGGCCAACTCTGCCAGAGCTGTCATCAGTTTCCCTTCTCTGTCCCCATAGCATCCCCTTGCCGCATACTCTTCCCTTGCCCTTTCCCGTCCTAGAAGTCAGCTTTGTCTTCAGTTTCTTGTAGAGCGTGCAAACCCAGGGGATCCGAGTGTGCTGATCTAGAATGGTCCCTGAGCACGGGCTCGTCTGGGACGGCAGGACTCATGTGTGGGTGGTGCCCCCTGTAATGGGTGACTTGCGAGTGTTGCTCACTTCATTCCCAGACCCTGAAGCAGATGTGACTTGCACCACTACACTGGCAATTCCATTAAACATTGATGTGCGTGGGGGCTGGGGGAGGAAGGTGGGCAGAGAGGGCAGGTGCTGGCTAATGGGGTGCCACATCACATTACCATCCTGCAGAAACCATGCCCCCTTCAGAGAATAACATGGGCTGAAGGGAATGAGTACCAAACAGGCTTGGGGACAGGGCCTCCACGTGGGCCTGAGCCCCACCCCGGGGCTTGCTGCTCTGTTCCCAGCTGGCCTGGGTAGGGATGGAGCTGCAGGACTGATCAGACCCAGGAAGGGTCAGAAAACCAGCAACTGCGGTTGCCAGAGCTGACAATACCCAGAACTGGCCATCTCCCCGTTTCCTCCAGTACCATGCCCACGGCTGTGAGTGTACTGGTGAGTGAACAGGGATGGCCACCTGGTTGGGAATGAATTCCTCAGAACTCGAAGAAACTTGTCCAGCACCTGAACCCATGGGCAGGCAGACATTCAGTAGCAGGCCAGCCCATGCTCCTTCCACAGGCCTGTGGGATCCATTCTGTACATCTAGAGAATACAGAGGGGCAGGGTAGAGAGAAGGAGGGTCTCCCGCTCTGGGCCGGGGCCGTTTCTACTCTGAGTTCTACCCCCTCCCCTGCATTGAGGCAAACTGCTTGTGAGAGCTAATTCTCTGCTTCTCCTGGCCTGGTTCTCTCCCCACCATTCTCCTGTCCTGCCACCTCCACCTGCCATGAAGCAGGCCATGCCAAGGCTCTTGGGACCCCAGAGGATCCTTCCTGTCCCCTCGGTGGGTCCCAGTTCTTCAGACCCTAAGAGGAGGGATGGGGGCCACAAAGGAGAGGGGTGATGGGTCTATGCATGTTAATCAAGGTTGGGATCTCAAGGGACTGTGTTGGGGTCCGGTTTGTCCTAAGGTCAAAGACTGACTGTCTCCAAGGGACCAACTGAACCCAGAAACAACGGTGTCCAGAGACTGACTGCTGCCCATGCCTAGGGATTGCTGTGCCCAGGGGTGGGGGGTTACTGTGCCCAGGAAGCAGCTGGCTCCAGGGACTGACTGTGCCTATGGAATGATGATGCCCAGGGACCCACAGTGCCCAAGGACCAACTGAGCCCAGAAACAACTGTTCCCAGGGGAACAACTGCTCTCTTGGAGACCCTTGGAGGACTTAACTATGTCCGGGGTTCATCTAGACTGACTTTGTCTACCATGACTGCCTGAGGGCTGACTGGACCCACGGGCTACTCATGACCAGGGACTGATTATGCCAGAGAACGTCTGTGCCCGGGGACTGACTATGTGTAGTCTGACTGTGCTCAAAGACTGTTTCCAGGGGCTCCATCTATGTCCGGAGACTAATATTGCCCAGTGACCAGCTGTGTTCAAGGACAGCACTGCCTGGCAGCCCAGCTGAATGCAGGACCTGGCGCTGCCCAGGGCTGGCCTGGGCACAAGGATGGGCTGTATCTGGACACCAAAGACCCACTGTGCCCAGGAACCAGCTGTGCCCAGGGACTACGGTGGGCAGCAGGAACTTTTCTACCTAGAAATAGTCCCATGCCTGGCACACAAGCTGCCCAGATGCTTGGCACCGTGCCTGGTGTGGGGGCCTCCGGCAGCAGCTTTTCTTCTTGGGCAGTGGGAGGAAGGAGCCCACACCCTCAGTGCAGGCAACAACGTCAGATCCCCCGTTTTGGAGCTCAGTGAATAGAGAAGGAGAGAGAACACAGAGCTATTGAGGACCTATTATGCATCAGCTCAGGCTCTGTCCTTCCTTCTCATTATGTCATTTCATCCCCAGGACAACCCCAGGGGGCAGTAGGTATGATCCTCATTTAAACTGAGGTCCACAGATGTGAAAATTCTTTGCTGGTCTTCCTGGCTCCAGAGCTCTTAGCCACGCTGTTATTCTGCCTATAAGGCTGTAGGCCCCCCCCCCCCCCCCGCCATGGAGTGGAGGGAGAGGTCGGGGCCTCCCCCCAGCTTACAGGAGAGGAAACTGAGGAAGGACCAGAACCCAGACATCTAGTCTGCACTTGGCACGTTAAACCTGATCCTGGCAGTGGCCCTGACCTCTCAGGCACGAGAAGGACACTTGGCAGGCCCGGTAGGAAGGGCTTCCTGCGGGCTGCATTCCTGCTCGCTGTCTTGGAGGCAGGCGGGCCAGGGTGCGGAGGCCGTCTGCCTCACACAAGCCCCCTTTCATGATGCCCAACAAGGCTCCTTCAGAGCCCGGACTCGGCTGTGCAAACACACACATCTGGGCTGCTGGCCGGAGCCGGGCAGCGGAACTCCCCCGCAGCTGGCCAGCGGCTCCTGACCTCTGGACAAAGGGAGCTGTGGCCCTGTGGGGGCTCCCGGGGAACTTGGGGCCCTGCAGGGTACAGCCCCTACGCAGCCCTCCACGGGGAGCAGTCCTCTCTGGCTGCCGCCTGTCATTTCCATCAGGGCTGGAACTCGGCACTGACAGCATTTCCTGCTGAGGGCATGCTCTTCTCCCCCCGGGGCCCACACCCAGCCAGAAGGGGGAAAATAGCACAAAGGCTGCAGGCAGCGAGGGGCTGGAGTTGCTTCCGAGAAGCCTCTGCACAGCCATCCCGTCCTCATGGAGTTTATAATTTCATGGAGGAGAAAGACAGGCACCCCATAACCACAAAAGCCAGTCATAAATAACAACAAACTCTTACATCTGTGTTTTTCAGATTCTAGACACTGTTTTTGGTACGTTATACATTGTAACTCATTTTAGCCTCACAACAGCCCTCTGAGGGCGATATGACGATCATGGCATTATCTCCACAAGGCGGTTGGGGCACAGAGAGGTTGGGTGACTCGCTCAAGGCCACACAGCTAGGACGTTGCAGAGCCAGGATTTGAACTCAGTGTGCATTCTGAACAATGACGCACATTTACAAACCACTCTAAGGGCAGTAACTGGGGGAGCTGGTGTGGGGAGTGGGGAAGTCATTGGAGAGGGGACTAGGATTTGAGCTGAGGGAAGATGGCTTTGGGTGGAGGGCAGATCTGAGGGTCTGGGTTGGAGGCTGTCACAAGAGTATAAAAGAGAGATGATGGAAGTGTGGCCTGGGTTAGCCTGAGGAGAGAGAGGCCGGGTTTGGGAGGGAGGGAGCAGCTGGTATGGTGTGATCCTGGCAGCTGAGTGGGTGTGGGAGTGAGGACTCCACTCTGTGTTTGGAGATGAGCCGGCTTGGTCCCAGGTGCCGTCTTCGCCTGCCTGGCAGGACCCCCTCAGCTCCCCTGGCCCTGCGGGAGGAGGCGTGGTGTGTGAGGCACGTTTGGGCCTTTCGTGGCTGTTCTGCTCCAACTACCAGGAGCATCCCCGAGGGTGCAGGGGCAGAGGTCCCTGGTACAGTGCAGGGAGCCTCGAATCAGGCATCAAATGTGGATTTCAATTCTGCCTCCTTCGGCCAGCTGTGGGACTCTGGGTGAATTGCTTATGTCTCGGAGTCTGCATTTCTTCCGAAACTGGGGACACGGCGGCTCCCTGGCAGGGCTCGTGTGGGACAGTGGATATGAAAGTAGCTGCCAAGGGAGGGGTTGAGGAGTGACTTGTTGCAGCTGCTTCAAGTATCACTGGAGGCTTCCTTCACGTGGTGGGGGGCAGGGAGGGCTCAGGGGGCCTTGACACTGGTCTCCAAGATGGCACGGGATGCTGGACGTGCCTGCTGCTCTGGGATGCGAGCCCGCCCTGGGAGGTAGAAGAGCCAGGACCGTCCTGCCAGGCAGGTGGAGAGAACACTCCTGCCTGAGTTCGAATCTCGAGTGGGGCTGGCTGGAAAGGGTGTCTCGCATTCATTCCAGCAAATTCTCTCATTTAACAAATGGTTAACGGAACATCTACGAAGTGCCGAACCCTGTCCTGGGGCTGCAGTACAGAGACGAGGCGAGCTCTGCCAAGTCCCGGCTTCCCAGAGCTCCCTCTAGGGTGGGGGTGGTGGGTAGTGCTGAGCAAAGAAAATCAACAAAGATGGTTGTGAAAACCCCCAGTGATACGGCAGAGAGGGGGCTCCTCCGGGCGGGGTGGTCCAGGGGGAGCCCCAGGATCGCGGCAGCCTGTGGGCGCTGAGCGGAAGGGCTGGCCAGCTTAGGTGTCTGGTGAGGAAGGAGGGGTGTGGTAGCAGTGGCCTCAGGAGGTAGGAGAGAAGCCGCACTGCAGGCCCTTCTAGGGAGTGTGAACTGGACTCCAGGAGCAATGGGAAGCCTTTGAAAGGATTAAAGCCAGGCCAGGACATCATCTGATGAACTGGTTTAAAAGGTTACTCCAGTTGTCTTGCAGAGAACCCACTGAATGGAGGAAAGAGTCCTGATGGGATCCCACGCCTGCCCCCTACCCCAGAGAACGACACCTTGTCAGCTCAGGCATTATCTACCCTTCACACCCCCACCCCTCTTCCTGACTGTGGGCTCCAGAGGCGCCGTGGCCCTCCAAGAGCACCAAGCCCCCTGAGGCGGAGGACGGGCCCCTGCCCCTGGCAGGCTGGGCTGGAAGCCCACAGGTGGGGACCGGAGCGCAGGGACAGTGGGTGTGGGCATGGCTGCCCTGCCTGTTTCCACCCACCATGTGGGGCAGGCCCCCCGCCCCCACCCCGCATGGGGCTTTTGAATTAAAAAGTCTTAACTTTTTCTTTTAAATGGCAGCTCTGTGTACTGTACATGGTAATTAATACATTAGCATTTATGCAAAATACCATCACAGCCGGGCTGGTATGTCAGCTGCCTTCCTGAGCTGCAAAAATGTGAGCGCCCCAAGGTACCTCAGACAGGCCCCCGCCCCTAGCAGACAGCTCCGTTTGACCTGTGCCATTCACCAGCGCTCACTAGCCTGTCTCTGTGCACGCCGGCCCACGTACATGCCGTCTCTTAGGAGGGTCTGCGGGGGTGTGTGCGCGCACGCGTGCACGGGCGGCCTGTGTTCATATGAAGGCACGCGTGTGGTACACGAGGGCGTCTCCGTGTCTGCGTGTGTGCTGGGCTCCCGCAGGTGGTTGTATATGTGTGCGTCTCTGGACGCGGGTGTGTGTGCATGTCTGTGTGCCGTGCCTGCACGCTTTTTAGTGTTTGTGACCGGGTGGTTGTGCGTGGCTGTCTGTCTGTCTGTGTGTCTGGGTGCATCCACCTGGGTTCTGCACGCACGAACTGCGTGCACACATCTGTACGTCCACGTTCATATGTGGACATCGGTGGGCGCTTGCATGTAGGCGCGCGTGTGGGGGTCGTCAGGCGTGCCCGCTCTCTGTGAATGGGCATCTGTGTGTTAGGCGGGCTACGTGTGCCTCTGTATGTGCTTGGATATGTCCCTGTGCATTCCTATACATGGAGAAGTGCGTGCGCGTGCGTGCGTGTGTGTACCCGTGTGTGAGATGCTTGCTAGAGCAGTTCAGAGAGGGAGTCGTAATGCAGTGGAAAGAACAGCCCACTGCAAACAGTGACAGCCTGGGGTCATGCTGGGCCTCCACCGCTGGTCAGCTCTGAGGCCCTGGGAAATTCACGCCAAAGGTCTGCCCCTTGTGTCCCTCGTCGGTCGGCTGGGACTAATGAGACCTCCCATGCCCCAAACACAATAATCAATATGCCCCAGGCCCTGGACGCCCCGCGGTCAAGGAGCTCCCAGTGCAGCGGGGGCGATGACTCCACGAACAGGATGGCACGAGGGGGCCGGGTGGCAGCACACTCAGTCCTGAGTAGGAGATGCCATGGGGTCGGAGGTGGGGTTAGGAAAAGCTTCCCTAAGGAAGCTTTGATCCCATCTTGGAAAATGAGGAAGGGTTAGTGGATGAAGAAGCCCCGAGGGTGAGCCAGCCTGAGGGAGTAGTCTAGTCCATTCGGAGCGGCTGGATACCCAGCAGGAGTGAGCGGGCAGGAGTCGGGGTTCCTGGAGTAGATCATCCAAGGCCGCACGTACTAGGGCAATGGGGAGCTGGTGAAGGCCTTTAAGAAAGAGAGGGTCGGAGTGGAGTGTCACTGTAGCTTCTGCAGGTAGGAAGGACGAGAGCCGGAGGCAGTTCTGGAAGGGAACCACGGGGCCTGGCTGCTGAGGGATGACCCTGAGCCCAGGCAGTGGGGAAGAGGGGAGGGAGGGGGCCAGAGGCAATTGCGCGTCAGAATCAACAGTAGGCAGAAATTGACTAGGTAATGAGTGGGGCGGGAGGGGAAGGGCTGGGGTACCACCTGATCGGTGGCCCCAGTGACTGGATAGTGGATGAAGGTGTCCCCTGAGACAGTGGACACAGAAGGAGGAAGGAACGGGTTCTTTTTGAAGGCAGGGTGGTGAGTTTTAGATGTCTTTAGATGTCAACACCTATGAGATGTCATTCATTAATTCATTTATTCATGCATTCACTATGTATCAGGCATTTGAGAGACCAAGATGAACAAGACAGAAGAATGTCAGAGGCAGGGGTAAAATCAGGTACAGAGGCCCAGCAGGAAGAGAGGCGGAGTCTGGGAAGAATGGTAAAGGCTTAGGAAGGCCGGAGAACCTAGCAGAGGGGAGAGAGCCAGGCCTGCCCTTGCAGGGGCCTGTAGGTGGGGTGAGCAGCTCAAATGTTTGGGGACGGCAGTGGGGGGGAAGCCCTGACACTTGGGGCTTGCCATGTGAAGTGTTTGCATTTTAGGAAACCCTTTCTTTCTCTTCTTGCCCATGCCCGTAGCCTGCCAAGGGATCCCTGATTTTCTGATTTGTGAAATGGGGCTGATGCTCTATGCCTTTACCACATAGTTGGGAAATAGGATGAGGCTGGACCCTGGTAGTATGTTCCTGCCCTTAAGGAACTTCCAGAAACACACACCACGTGTAGTGGATGCTGCGAGAAGGGCCAGTACATAGTAGGTAGTCAATACATGTTGAATAAAGCGTCAATTGAATGAATGTAACACAGGGCCTGGGGAGCTGAAGGAGGCATGGATTGATGGGGTCCGCCTGGGAGCAGGGGCAAATTAGGGAAGACTTCCCAGATGAGGTGACTCCCAGGGCCTAGAGGATGAGTAGGAATTATCCGGGGGGAGTGGGGAGGGAGCGGCATGGGCCAAGGTGTGGAGGTAGGACAGCCCTCCTGGGGGAATTTGCAGTCACTTGGTGTGGCTGGAGGACAAGGGTGCAGGGGGAGGAGTGGGGATGGGTGTGGTGGGAGTGCTGCTGAGGCCTTATCACAAAAGACCTTGAGCTGTGGGCTAAGGAGCTTAGTCCACCCCCACTCCCAGTAGGCAGTGCAGAGCCAGAGAAACCTTTAAAGCAGAGGAATGGCCGGTGAGTAAATTGTGTAGAAATCACCCTGGGTACTGACTGAGGGAGGGCAGGGCTAAGGACAGAGAGCGCAGTAATGGGTCTTCTGTGGCTTCGTTTGGGGGTAATGGCCGTGCTGCTGTACCTCTTGGATTGATCTTAGGAATGGGGCGCCAAGCCTTTTTAAAATTAAGGCATGCCCTGGGCAAGCAGCAGGAGCTCTGGTTTCCATCCTGCACCCTGCCATTCTCTTGCCCTGTGACCTTGACTTGGCCAAGTCAATTAGCTTCTGAGGGCTTGAGGTGGCTCTTAGGTCAGGAGACCCCGCAGGAGGTGATCCAGGTAGAACGGGAGGGATGTTGGGAAGGGCTTTGTTTTGCTCACCTCCTGGGGGGAGAGTCCCCTCAGGCCCGGGAGGGCAGGGAGGGGGGCAGCTGCTTTCCTCCTTCCCTCTCTTCCACAGGAGGAGGGTGAGGACGAGGACAAGGGCAAGCTCATGTATTTTCATGCCGTGGCCTCGACACTCAGCCCCACAGTCCCAGCTCACAGAGGCTGGGAGGCTGCTCCGGGGTGGGCCGACCCCGCCCGCAAGCAGACACTTCGCTATTGTTCAAAATGGATTTGGTCCCAGGAAGCTTGGAGCCTGTGAAAACCGCTATGAATTTTGCAAAACAGCTCTGAGGCGGTAAAGCGGTAAAGCGTGTCAGTAGAATCAAATGTGGAAATCCCTATTTAGAAACTCCACTCTGGACAGGCGTGGTGTGCCTGGCGAAGGGCTGGGGTCGGGGGACGGGGGTGGTGGGAAGGGGGTGCGGGGGCTCTGGCCCTAGATGTCCCTCCACTGGGGCCTGTGCCCGGCCCATGCCAGAGGGGAGGCGGCCCCTCACCCCGGCTTCTGTCTAGTCCCCCTGGCCTCAGATGGAGCCCCTTCCAAGGCACCCCTCATCCTTGCCCAACGTACCTATACTTTCTTTTTCTTTTGAAAGCAGCTTTATCATTTTGTAAAAAAGGATACATATGCTCATTGCAAAAAATTCAGACAATATGGAAAAGTTCAAAGAAAAATGTAAAAATCACCTCAGATTTCACCATCCAGAGATAACCACATAACATTTTGGTGAACGTCCTTCCAGACTTCTCTCTGTGCATAAATATACACAAATAGATTCCACGTATGCAGCTCTACCCTGAGTGAGATCAGACGACACATGCTGTTCTGTCACCTGTTTTTTCCCCCCACTCAGCAATATGTCATGGACATCCTTCATATCAATACATGGAGCTCCACCTCTCCGTCTGAACGCCCGCGGTGTGCGTGGAGGTACTTCCCTTTACTGACCCAGCCCCCGGCTGATGGTGACGCGTGTTTCTCCAATCGTTTTGCTTTAATAAACATCCCTGCAGTGAACTTCCATGTGCACCTATCATTGTGAATTTCATTCACTCATTCACTCATTCGTTCATTCACGCCGCAGATGTTATCCCGTGCATTCTACGTGCCAACCCAGGGCCAGGCTAGGGACCAAAAGGGTGAGTAAAACAACACGGTCGGTCCTTGCTTTTACAGAGTGTATGATGTAGTGAGGAGACAGGACATCCAGCCCCTGCCAGCAGGGAAGACAGCGGTTTTGTGCAATGAGCTTATGTCTTAAGCACTTACACAAATAATGATCCAGTAAGCACGTGATACGGAGTACAAAGGAAAAGTGCTGAAAGCATGAATGAAAAGTTCAAGCTGTGAGGGAGTAAGACAAGAGAAGGTAACCTGGACCCGGGAGTCAGGGAGGGCTTCTCGGAGGTGGTGACGATGAGGTCAAAAGATGAATGGGCAAAGACTGGGTCAGGGGATGGAGGTGGGAAGGACAGGTGGGTATGGAGGGGAACAGCGCAAGGGTTTCACTTAGAGGGAGCAGTGGTTTCAACTATTAACCTGCAGAGGATTCCTAAAAATGGAATTGCTGGGTCCGAGGGTAAGCAGAGCCTGTGTTTCATCTACACTGCATCGTGCTGTCCGCGAAGGTGTTAGGAGATTCGGTAAGAGCGGGCAAGGAGGGTTAAGCACAGCACTCATGCACGGGAAGCAAGCCGGTCGCTGCTGTTGCCATTATTATTATAATTATCTTTGCCAATCTAATGGGTGAAAAATGATATCTCCTCTTTGTTTTTAACCAATGTGTCCTTTTTTTTTTTTTTTTTTTTTTTGACTCTGCAGGAAATGAGCCCTTAGGGGGAAATGAACTATCTTTCTTTCTTGAGCCACCTTTGTCAGAACCTTCCTGTGCCCCTCGGAGAGGCAGGAAATGTCTCTCTGTGCCATCCTCACAGCAGAGTCCCTGGGACTTGGAGATGACTCCAAACCCCGTGTGGCTCTGGGTTTCCCAAGGCAGGTGCCGCTCCGAGAGGAGGGCGGTTTGGGACCTGTGTCGGATGGGTGTTTAGCCCGTGGGGAGGGACAGGCAGAGAGGTGGGGGCCCTGGAGGCAGAATCCACATGCCATTAGAAGTGCTTAGAGATCCCAGGAGCTTCTGGCTGATGTTTATGCAGCCATATGAATATTAACGGAGTAGCCATTAATATTGATGACAATAATAAACAAGTGTGAGGATTATTTTTAAAGAGGGCTGCTGCTCCAGCTGTTGCCTCCCTTCATTAAGAAGCTTCTGAGGTTCTCGGCCTTCCTCTTCCCAGACCTCGTGCAAGACTCAATGGCATCCTCATGACTTCTGCCTGGGCAGGGACTGAGCCAAGAAGGCATTTCCAACACTTTGGACGAGAATCAATGCAGGAAACCCGAGTTTCCGTCCCAGGCGCTCTGGGCCATGTGAGCGGGTCGGGGGGCAAGAAAGGGCTGAATCAGCTTGTGTATGGGGAGCCAGCTGTGAAGACACTGCTTCTGACCCTTGCAGGCATGAGGCCCCTGCTGTCTACACCCCCAGAGGAGCGTGGGCAGGGGGCGTGCAAGGGGCCAATCTCTTGCAAAGGTGGCTGGAGGAATTACCCTGCTAAAGTGGTCATGAATTATAGAAAGGGGGGGGAGGAAGGCCCGGAATATCATATGTGTAAATAAACCAGAGTGGCGGGAGACATAAAAGCCAGCCACCAAGCTCTTGGACCCACCGCGTCCCTTCTCTTGCCGACCCACTCGTGCCAAGTACCACAGCGAGTCGCTTACAACCTCCTTCTTCAAAGGATTTGTTAATAAGTCAATGACGGAACATCTAAAGGGGAAAAATATTTCTCTTTATAGTTGGAGATAATTGTCCCAGGAAAAAAAAAACAACAAACCTTTAATTACAACTCACATGGAGAAAGCTTGATTTGTGGGCAGAGCCCAAATGCTGAGGAGCTAGATGTAAAATATTTGTAATATTTAGGGAACCTAGAGTTTTACATAAAAGTAAACAGCATTGCCTGAAGGCACAATTTCCAGCAACACAATAAAATGTGCAGTGAATTTATGGCGGCCATCCATTAGCTCTTACCAAGGCAACGTCGCCCCTATCTGTCGTCCATCATTATAATAGAGGGTTAATGCACCGAATTTACATAAAAAAGTCATATTGTCTGCATGAATTATTTACACTCGAAGCTGTTTTTACAGCTTGGTTTCAAGCTGGATTCTGGGAGAGATTCTGCCAGTAAATTACTCTGTGGAGACCTGGTTCTATAACTGTGCGCGGAGCCAGCAATGAAAAGAAAGGAAAATGGGCAGGCCCTGGCGGGTCGTTGGTGCTGACGCCTCTCGGGTGGGGGCTGGAGGCGGCGGTGGAGGCTTCAGGAGGCCGGTGGACCTTACAGCAGATGGGGCTCGGTTTCTGGGCCCACAGCCTCACGGTTGCTGCCAGGCTGCCCAAGTGGTCAAAGCCCGTTTGGACCCGCGGGAGCACAGGGATCCTTCAGAGGTGGCCGAGGGCTCTTGGTGGCTGAAGTCAGAGGTCTTTAAGGGGTCGGGGTCCTGGAGAGGAAGAGGACGTGCTGTGTTTCGAGTGCAGGGGCCTGGCTCAGCAGTGTAAGCAAGACCCACGGTTCCCATTGTACAGATGGGAAGACTGAGACCTCGAGAGACACCTTCTCAAGAAGCAGGAAGCCCATCCATTCCAGGTGGGCCCAGGGAATGTGGGACATACAGACACTTCAGACTTGGGGGCAGAGTAGGGTGGTGATGGGGAGTCTGTGGGAGGACACACAGAGGCCCCATGCCTCCCATCTCAATGGTTATGTTTCGACAACTTTTAGTGAGTTGAAGGCAGTTTCAGGGCTTGGTCTGGGGATGAGGTGTTTTTTTGGCACCGAGTTCTTAAATTCTCTTTGCTTTAGGGTCTGGGTACTGGGGAGAACTCCTCATGCTTCCAGGTGGCATGGAGTTAGGGAGGCTGGTCACACAATGGAAACACACCTGGATTTTTCATTCCATGCCTGCTGTGTGGTGTTGAGCAAGCCTCCTAGCTTCTTGGGGGCTCAGTTTCCTCATCTGTACAGTGAGATTCCCAGTCCCGGCTCTCTCAGCCTGTCCCCCAAATGACGAGAGGCTTGAGGGGGATGTCATGCCCTGAGAGGTGTGTGATGTGTCACAGGCACGGCCACAGGTGACAGGGGTCAGCAGGAGGAAGCCTTGAAGTTAGAGCTGATCCAGGGGCTTGAAGTGTGCAAGATAGGCAGAGGGAGGGAGAAGCCTGGATGATCAGACACAAAGAGATAAAAGAAACCCAGAGACAGAGAGATAGGGAGAGACAAAGAACAATCACACAAAACAAAGAGAGAGGGATAGAGATGGAGATGGGGAAGAGGTGCCGACCACACGCGGACCGCGGGAGAAAAGAGGCAAACCGCTTCAGGTTCTGACTTCCTGGAGCCCTCAGGATGTTTTCCTGGCCAGGGAAAGGTTGGCAGGGTGGGGGGTGCCCTGGGGCCTGTACTACCTTTGCCTGGACCCTCTCTCCATTCAGGCCAAAAAGTGCCTGGGCTTCTCTCTGGCCTGGTCTCTGCTTTTCTGCAGCACAGGGAAGCCAGAGCCAGATGCCAGCCCCATCCTCCCCCATCTCCCAGCACCTGGGACGGGCAGGGGCTCCTCACTGCTGCACTCTGGGTCTCCTGCTCCTGGAGCAGCCACGGCAGGTCCCAAGGGCCTGGAGACAACAAATGACTCCCCGCTGACGGGTTGCTCGCTGCCTCCTGCCTGCCAGCCCGCTCTGCTGCACGCCGCACGCAGATAATCATGTAAGGCAAGGGAACCCCTCCTGCCCGTGGTGGTGTGATTTAAACCTGAACTTTGCTTTGCTTTCATCCCCCGGAGAAGCAAGATTTAGATGATAAATTTCTCTGTCTTCCTGAGAGCATGCAAACACACGTGCACAGACGTGCACCTGCACGTGCATATAAAGGTGCTCACACGCTGCAACCCCCCCCCACGCGTGAATCGTTACAAATGTGTCCACCTGATGTGCAAAGCACACACGTGCACATTCACGTATGATGCATTTGTACGACACGCATGCCGTCTGGGGAACCCATGGCCACGGGTTCCGGCAGGAGGAAAATGCAGTCGGGGCTGGGACGGCGGGCACGCGCGGGGTGGGTGGGAAAGGCTGAGCATGAAGGGGATGAGCTAAAACTAAGAAGAGCTGTCTAAATCTCACCCCCCGCCCCCCGCCGCTGCCCGGAAGAGGGGAGTGAGGCTTGTGTTTCGGCGTGCATGTCTACGTGTGTGTCCCTGCGTGCAAGTCTGTGTGTTTACCTGGGGGTCTTGACAAGTGTGGGGGCCTCTGTCACCTGCTGAGGTTGGTGGCCTACGCACGGGGGAGAGTGTGGTGTATGGGAAAGAACTCGGGCCGGAGTCATACCCAGCGAGCCACTGGCCTGCTGCTGGCCTCCGGCAAGTTGGTGTCCCTCTTTGTCCTGCCATCCCTTCTGGCCACCGAGGGTCCTGCTAGTTCTGACTTTCTAGTGTTCGTGTGACCTTGAGGGTGTGTTCTGAGTAAGCTGGGCTTGGGGGTGTGTGTGTGTGCTGTGTGTTTATGTTCATGTGGAGGTGTGTTGTAGGTGTATTTGTGTATGCATGTGGGTGTGTTTGTGTGAGTGTACTTTTCACAGTGGAGAGGATGCCCGCGTGCCGATGTTTGTCTGTGTGAGTCGTGTGTGTGTGTGTGTGTGTGTGTGTGTGTGTGACGGTGAGTTTGGAGAAATGATCTCTGGGTATGTTTTGCTTAGCGGAAGTGTTCGTGAGAGTGAGGACACCCGTGTTTTAAATTGCACCCCCTCCTATCCCTTTTCCACTTTAATCTTCCCCGTAACACTGATCACCATTGAAAGCCACTCTGTGCTTACATATTTGTTTGGTTTATGGCTTCTGTCTCTCTGCCAGAGCGTGAACTCCACGAGGGCAGGACGTTTAGCTGCTCTGCGCACGCGCGTCTCCGCCATTTAGCTGCTCTGCGCACGCGCGTCTCCCCCGTTTAACTGCTCTGCGCACGCGCATCTCCCCGACACAGGTGGCCTTGTGAGTGTCCAATACATACCCACGGAACGAACGCACGAAAGAACGGACGACTCTACCGTTGCCTTCAAGTGTTCTCCTATGCGTCGCCTCCTTTCCTTCCCGAAAATGCTGTTAATCGTGCAGTCCTGTAGGTGGACCAGCGAGGGGCAGATCGACTGTGGAAAGCCAGGCGAGAGGGAAAGGTACTTTTTAGGAAAGAGAGTGTTGCCTCCCTTTCCAGGAGCAGTTCTGAGGGCGCTCTGAGGATGGAGGAACGGATTTCTGGGTGTCAGGGAGGGAGGTGGAGAAGACGAGGTGAAGACAGTGGGTTTAGGCAGTACGTGGAGGAAGAAGGAGAAGACAGGAGCTGGAAGAGACAGTGGGGTCCTTGTGGTCGTCCCCATGAACTCGGTGGCATTTCTCAACCTTCTTGCTGGGAGCGGCCCAGGTTTGTGGTATTTGGTTCCCTAAGGAGGTCTTCTGGTACTTGTGACGGGAAATATCTTCCTGACTGTGGGAGGTAAGGTGAATGGAAATGTCTAGAACTGTGCTGTTGACCCTGGAGCCACGGGCCATGCAGATGTGGCTACAGAACTCTCTCAAGTGTCCCTTTTGTAATGAGGCCCTGACCGCCCTACTTGATATTGCTGCCTGTCTCCTCCTGGGCACCCCGATTCCCCTTGTCCGGTTTTTAATATCTCTCCAGTCCTTATCACCTCCCAATACACTATGTGATTTACTTAAGTTTATTTTTTACAGTTGGTGTCCCTGTGAGAATGAGAGACCTTGCAAGGGGCGGGACCTTTGTCTGGTTTGGCTACTGATGTATCTCCCATGCCCAGGACAGAGCCTGGGAGGTGACAGGTGCCTGGTCGGTGTTTACTGAATGACTGGATGGGCTTCTGTCCGAGTGGATTTGCAAAGTGTGTTTTGTGAATGGGTTTGTAAAGCGAATGTTTGCGGGAAGTGAGTGTCAGGGGACTGTGTTTTTGATTGTGGGGTGACTGTGTTTGGGTGGCAGGTGGGTTTGCTCCAAAGCTCCTTCCTCTGAGGCCTGCGGGGCAGTTCTCTGATAGAGGCTTCAGGCTCTGGGCATCCAGACTGGACATCATCCAGGGTTTGGCCACAGACCCATGATAGCTTCCCCTGGAATCTCCAGGACTCCTTTCCTTGACTGGCTGCCCTGTTGATGGCCATGGGCCTGAGCCCCAGCCCTGGCAGCTTCCTGGGTCCATTTCCTCCTTTTCCCATGGGCAGACTGGGTCCCAAACTTAGGGAATTCCCTCACCCTGCAACCAGTCTGCCCCCTGGGCCCGGAGGAATCGGGGTGAAGGCTGGTCGCCAGCGCTGAAGGAGAGCCGTGCTGGGTGGCTGGGCTCAGCATCTGGATAGTCAGGATACGTGGCTGGGAGGAGGGGCCTTGGGGTGCCCCTTGGACAGGTGGCGATCCTGGCTTCAGGAGATAGTGGTCAGTTCAGAGGTGTCAGGACTGGACAGCAGGTGATTGGGCCCTGGTGAAGGGCTGGGGAAGAGGGGCCAGGCTGGCCCCATGCTTAGGCTGTGGGGGAATCAAGGGCCCAGGAGTCGAGGAGCTTAGGATGTACATGTAGAGATCAGCCCCTGGGGCCAAGACAAGGAACCCACTGGTCCTGGTCTCAGAGAGCAATGGGCTTGGTGACTCAGTCCAGTCCCTTTTATTATGTGAAGGTTATGGGCACAGAGCTGCCGGGAGGCGGGGGGTGAAGGGTGGCCACCCCTGTGGCTGACAGTATCAGGACCCAAAGGTGTCAACCAAGTGACTCAGGGCTGAGGCCAAAAAGACAAGTGCAAGAGGGCTAGAGACCAAGCCCCCCAACCCTTAGGCCTGCATTTAGGAAATTTGGCTAATATTGAGAGTATGGCGTTCGGGGTCAGACAGAGCTGTGCTTAGCTTTCCCACTTTCCCACTGTGTGACCTTTCACAGGTCTCTGCCCCTTAGTTTCCTCATAGGTAAGGTGGAGATACTTTTTATTTCATGGTGGGATTGGAAGGATTAGGCTGTTATTACTACAGTTACTGTTTTATTTAAACAATTGCGTAGGGGCGTCTGGGTGGCTTAGTCAGTTAAGCCTCCGACTCTTGATTTCGGCTCAGGTCATGATCTCAGGGTCGTGAGATCGAGCTCCGCATTGGGCTCCATGCTTGGTGGGGAGTCTGCTTGAGATTCTCTCTGTGCCTCTGGCTCTGTCCCCCTGCTCCTGGGTGCACCCTCGCACTCTCTCTGTCTCTCAAGTAAATAAATAAGTCTTAAAAAAAAATAAACAATTGCACAGATTCAGGAAGGGAAGGCTGCCTTGATAGGAGTTCACATAAAAAGGATCCAGGGCTTTGGCTGATCAGATGAGTGTGAGAGCCTCACAGGGATGGTGACATCTGTGATGCTTAGAAAAGAAGGCAGTGATTCCTAGAGCCAGCCTGGGTTCACTAAGACCAGGCAAATCTTTCAGATTCTTGACAGCTTCATGACTGGTGGGGGAGGAAAACGAGCTCATGCGGCGTGGAGAGGTACGTGTTATTTATTGAGCACCTGTTGTGAGCCGGATACTTCCTGTATATGATCTTAATCTTTGCAATCGTGCACTAGAGGTGACGGTCTCCATTTTACAGATGAGAAATGGAGGGTCCAGGGAGTTAAATGACTTTCCCAAGACTGACGGGGCTGGGATTCAAGCCTGAATCTTTCTGTCATCTCACGCTGCCTCCTGAGACACTAGATAGGGTCTCTCCTGCTCTCGAGGACATGAGGATGGCTGTGAGGGCATGGAGGGGGCTCCCATCTGGCTGAATGACAGCCTTGGGATGTTCATAGAGGTGGCACTGGGTCAGTCTGCAAAGGTCTTCGGAGGCAGCCATGGGGCTCTGCCTTCTACCCTGTTCTGACCAGTGTATGTCAAGGACCCAAAAGGAGATATAAAGGGTGTAGGCCTATAACAGCAGGAGGTGAAAGGACAGAGCAAAGCTCAGATAGCAAAGACCCGATCCTGAAAGATCTCAACAGCACAGAGTGATAAGGCGAATTTAGCATGAAGAAGTGTCATAGGAACAAATGCTGGGGCCCATCTTGACTGCTAGAAAAAATGAGAAAGGGATTTAAGAGTTCAAGGGACAGTAAGTTCAGTACAAGTCACTGGCTATATTAATAAAGGTATGGGTTTTGGAACAAGAGAGGCGGACCACCGTCCTGGCCCAGCCAGCTGTCTGCCCTGGCACAGTCTCTGTTGTGCATATTTGAAGGTCATGTGCTATTTTCTGCTTCCTCAGTTCTTCATGTTTGGGGGGAGCATGTGGGGGAGAGCAGAACCCTTCTGAAGTTTGACCCTTGGATTCCATCCAGAGAAGCCCTCCAAAATGACACCTTTGAAAGAGGGGAAATAGCAGCGGCTTTTCTGAACTTTGGTGTGAGCAGCAAGTCCTGGATCTGATCTTTATGCTAAACCTCCTTCCTCCAGGGCGAGGAAAGTGCTGGTCCCTGAATGTTCAGGAACTGGGAGGGGTCCTGGTCCTGTTGGCCACCGGCCAGATGTGTTCACTCCCGTTCCAGCGAGCTCCTTCCCCTCTCGGAGCCTCACCCTGGAGGTCAGTGGTCTGCCAGGACCTGGCGGGGCTGGTTCTTCTGGGCTGGAGGTGGGCAGGAACAGAGAGCCTCGAGAGTTGCTCATGTTAGGGCTGGATCCCTGCTCGCGCTGGGGTGTCACCTGCCAAGCTGAATTCGGCACAGGAAGCGCCTGGCGGGGAGACATACTGTTGAATTTGGAGGTTCTGTTCCACTCTGAAATGCACTGCTGCTGGCAGCCCCAGTGAAGTGAAGCTGTTGAGCTTCCCTGTCTCCTGCCAGAATCACAGCCACTTTTCCTGAGAAAGAAACAGGGCTGCAGACAGTCTTACTCATTAAATACTTCTTTTCCTTTTAAATCTGTTTTTATAATTTTTTTTTGCACGAACAGAAAAGTGAAACGGGTGATATTAAAATAAACAAGGCATTTGAGATAGGAAGGTTAAAGCAGATTGTTGGGGGTGGGGAAGGGGGTTGGATACACCCCACGTTTCTGCACACAGGCTGCTCATAGCCTGTTGAAAATGGGAGTGAGAGAAAATGTCCACGAGTCTGCCCACCTCCCAGCCCAGAGGAGCTTTTTTCTCCGAGTGTCTTGGGGATTCACGGAGCAGGGCAGTAGGGAAGGGAGCTGTCATTTATCAAGAGCCCACTAAGTACCAGGCCTGTAACATGGGTGACGTCATTCAGTCCGCAGAGCAACCCTGGGAGGTAGGACCCGTTTTACAGATAAGGAAGGTTGAGGCACAGATGGGTTAAGATTGAACAGTCAGGGCTGGTATCTGACCCTGCATGGGCCTGGCCTCAGACGCCATGTTCTTTTCGCTATCCTTTGTTACCTTGAGCAGTTGTGTATTGAGCTGGAGGATGTAGAAGGAGGAGCAGGAGAAGGAAAATGAGAAGATGAGACGTTGGCCAGCCCTGAGGAGTGGGTATTTGTCCTGGTGAGATGAAGCAAGACACTGACCATTGTGAGTGAACCAAGCCCCGGTTGCTGGGTTCTGACCAATACCGGGGTTTGGGGGAAGCACGTGGGGTGTGGGTGGGTTTGGCTTGATAACCAGGCTGGGCTTCCTGGAGGTGGAATGCCCTGGAAGCTGAACGGAGGTGAGGGAATGGCCTTGTTGCAGTGTGAGCAAAGGCAGGAAAGATGCTAATCTGGCTTGGGTGTGAGGAGGTGAGTCAGGGTGGGGTAGTCAGGATGTTGTGTTGGAATCAAGGGATCAGGGTGGAGAGTGCGATGCCAAGGAAGAGTCCTGGGCTGCGATGCAGGTGCCTGGTTCTTGCCCTGGCTCTGCCACTGCTGACTTGCTGTGTGATCTTGGGCAGATCCCTTTCCCTCTCTGGGCCTTAGATTTCCTTTTCATAAAATGATGGAATTGAACTACAAAGCCCCTAAAGACCCTTGTAGGGTCCCATGAAGAGAGAAGGTGACTATAAAATCCAGAAGGCTTTGACTGTGGGGACTTGGCATGAGAGTCATCATGAAATATTCATCTAAAAGGCCCCCAGAAATCATCTTCTGGATCATCTTACTTCAGTCTTAAAGGAGTTTTCGAGGTGAAGTGAAGGGAGGTGGGAGAGGGAGGAGGTGTAGAATGAGCAGGGCCTGGATGGTGTATGGAGGACACCATGAAGTCTGCGGTTGTTCCAGAACCAAGACCAACGTGTAGTAGACAAAGAGGTAAGGGATCAAATGGGAACGGGATATGAGGCCAGACCTTGGAGGACCAGGGGGCTTCCATTCCATCCTCTGGGTAATAGGGAGCCATGGAAGAGTTGGGAGGGACGTGCTCAGAGGGGCATCTTTGACAGATCACGTGGACAGCTTTGATGATGCATTTGATAGGGGCTGGGAGTGGGTACAGGCCTGGGGGAGTGCTGGGAGGGCAGTTAGGACGCCATGGGTCCACTTAGGGAGAGCTGCTGATGGTCTGAGCCACAGATCAGAGTGGGTGTGTTACGGATGGCGTCTGTTCAAGAGGAACCAGGATGCGGAGGAGATAGGATTTGTTGATGGCTTGGAGTGAGGGGAGCGAGGAAGGAGAGTCAAGGGTCCCCAGGTTTCTGGCTTGGTGGTCCTCACTGAGACAGGAAACACCGGGGAGGGATAGATTTCTGGAAAAAGAAAATGAATGACTTTAGTTTTGGGTTTGGTGAGTTTGAAGAGTCAGTGTGATGGCTTTGTCATTCATTCGAGCACTCATTTCTTCATTCATTCTTGCACATTCACTGCGTGCCAGGCATGGTGAGATGTTGCCCTCCTGGAGCCATCAGCCTGGAGGGGCATTCAGAAATTTCTTCCTTATGCCGAACCTCAGTCTGCTGGACTTTTGTCCCCTGGTCTCCTTCTGCTCTTCTGGGACCTCACAGGACTCTGCCCACCTTCAGAGAGTAGAGGCTGGTGGTCATGGCTCCCTGTGTTGCCCCTGGTTCAGGGAATATGGGGCTGTGGATAGAATGGGCATTTAGAAAGTTGTAAAGAAACGGATTTCAGGCCTGAGTGCCTTTTTGTATGATCTCATCTGTTGAGTGGGTTTAATTCACCTCTCTTACAGCAGTCGTGTGCTGGAGTGGGTTCCTGCTGGCTCCAGAACCGACGGAGGGCATCTCTTCTCAACTCTGTGGTCGGTAACGTCCCACGGGTAGCTCCAAGTTGGCCACGGTGGGAGTATTTACACCCCAGAAATGGGCAGATGCTACAAACCAGGTCTCTTTGGTTTCTTCCAGCCTGTTGGTTGGGAAATATTTACCAGCATCCCACTGCTTCCGGACTCATGGCGAGGGTGCTGGATGTCGGGCACCTGGCGCGTGGCTCCCGTGTAGACACACCTGCTCTGCATACAGTAGGAGCCTCCTAAGTGTGACTACCTTCTCCTTAGACATCTCTCCTGTATGGGAAAAAGTACTGTTTCATTCACTCCGAGCAAGTCCCCTTCAGCTGGGGACTGGTCCCTCTCTTTTCTCAAACGACACGGTGCCAGGGAGAGCAGCCGTCGACTTTCCCCTGGGCTCCACAGAGGGGTGGTTGCCACAGGAGGAAGATTTGGGAGTCTTCTGAATCTGGGTTTGAATCTTGGCTCTGCCCCCCCGCTCGGTGGGTAATAACCCTGGGCGAGTTATTTAATCGCTCTGAACCTCAATTAAGTCACCTGTAAACTGAGGACGGACATGCCTCCCTCATTAAGTTGTTGTGGAGATGAAATGAGGTAATGGGTGTGTGTGGGTGCGCAAGGACCTGGCAACGAGGCGCAGTTTCAGTGGGAGCTTGACTGATGCTGGTCTCCTTCTCTGAGAGGTCCAGTGCGGGCTCGGACTCGGACTCGGGGGGCTGCTCGGACAGCAGAAGGCTGAGGGGGGTGGGGGGTAGGATTCAGGGCTGCATCCTTGCAAAAGCTATTTCCCGGTGGAACATGTAGGCCAGGAAGAGGCTCTGGGCTGTAGGACCCTCCAAATGTGTTCCGGGTGCAGCAGAGGGGAACTCCCTGGGCCGTGGTTCACGCTTCCAGGGCCCTCACCTGCAGATCTGCAGATAAACGCCTACCAGCCGCTCAGCTCGTGGGGTTCTGGGGCGGCTGTGGCAGCCTGGGCCGCACTGATTTACTACCCCAGCCCCAAGCAGGTTAAATCACCCAGAGTCATTTGAATTGTACCCGGCCTTGTCACACAAATCTTAGAAACTGCTGTCTGGCAAGAAAACTTTCTCTGTACTTTTTGGAGGAAGTCTAAGAGCTCTAGAAATTGAGGTGAAGTGGGAAAAAAGGAGGTGGTGCTTGGGGGGGCGGTTCTGGATCTTTGGGTCGGCCTTGAGTGGGCGGTTGGAGGAGGTAGTGTGGGGTGTGTGTCTGTGTGAGAGAGAGCGCGCGAGGTTTACTGCAGTGGCGTTTGGGACAACATCATCTCTGGCTGTGTGACATAGGGCAAGTCACTTAACCTCTCTGAGTCTCAGAGGATTGTTGTGAAGGTCGAAAGGGCTACCGTGTATAAAGTGTTTTGTAGACTTTATTAATCAGTTCTGTGATTACTGATTGGAAGGGATTGACAAACTACTCTATAGATAAATTCTGTATGGCCGTGCTTACCATATGTTGAGCAGAGAGTAAGGACTCTGGGAGCTAAAAGGGAGCGGGCACATTATCAGAACTCTGGGCCTTTAAAGGAAGCCTGGGTCCCAGGAGAGTGATGCAGAAGGGGTTGTAGAGCAGTTGAGGTCATCAACAACTGACCCATTCCAATGGTGTGTGTGGCTCTGGAGAGGAGTCCTGGTTGGCAGTCAAGATAATCCTTCTTCCCCCCAGACCCATTTTTGGCACATGGGTTGGTTCTAAAGCAATCAACACACAGTCACAGGGATTGGTTTAGATTGGCCCAGTGAGACGAAGGCCAGAATTTTTGTTAGATGACTAGAGAAAGACATCCAATCTCTCCATCTGGATTTGAATGAGGTAGCTTGTGAATCTAATTTCTGGCAGGCATCTGGTGACTGGGAACACAACCGGAGACTACTGTAAACATACGGAGGTGGGAAGAGCCTGAAACATTACAGAAAAATGTTGTTTCAGCCCTGATCAAACTGTGCCTGAAGCCTGTTGCATCTGGACTATTCTTTTAAGTGAGCTGCTAAATCCCCTTTATTAAACCCATTTAGATTTTAATTTTGTGTTTCTTGTGACTAAATGCTGATGTAGGGATCTGAGTGGAGAGTGAGGACCTGCTTGGTATCAGGCAGCCATTAGTGAGGAGAACATCTAGGCTGGAATAAAGGGTTGGAAGGGGTATGTGATGGGAGGGGGTGGTATGGGGCTAAGGAAGTAAGGCTGGAAGAAAGTTTGGAGTTGAATAATGGAAGATCTCAGACACAAGTTTAGAATCTGGGCCTTCATTCTGTAGGCAGTGTAGGGGATAATTGAAGACTTGTGAGCAGGGGAGAGTGTGGTAGAGTGTTGTGAGTCCAGTGGTATTGGGGAAAGTTAAGCTAAGAGTGGGATATAGGTGGGACTGGAAGGAGAAGTTGGGGGCCAAGACCTAAAAACATCATTTACAGATACAGCACATAGCCTGTGGATTATCTCACTTAGTCTTTACAACACCCCCCCTTTTTTTCTGAATTTCAATAATCTTGAATAACTTAACAAGACTATATGGTTGCTAAATGACAGATAGGACCTGAACACAGGTCATCTGACTTCAAAACTTGTACCCTTGTTCATTTCGTTTGTGATGACATGGATGACAAATTAATACGGGCTGGACCAGGATCGTGGTCACAGGAGTAGAAAGGATGCACAGGAGACATTAGGCTGGTGAAACTCTAGGTATATTCTTATTAAAGTTAGAAACTAGACCATGGCAGCTGTTGTTATCAGTATTTTTAAAAACACTTTTCCTAAAGTGCTAGGCATTATAATTAGACAAGAAATAAAAAGGATACATATTGGAAGAGGAGAGCAAATAAGCATAGTTTGCAGATAAGATGATTATTTATCTGGAAAACCCAAGACAATTTCCTGAAAACAATCACAAAAAAGAAACTTTAGTAAAATGGCCGGTAACAAAACAATATGAAAACTAACAGCTTTTCTATTTATAAAATGACTACCTAGAAGGTGAAATAAAAAGCCTCGTCCACACCGGCAAGAAGAAAATAATAACACAAAATGCCTGGAAATAAACTTTATAAGGAATATGTAGAATTTGTGTGAAGAAAACCAGAAAACCCTCCTGAGGGACAGAAAAGAGACTTGAATGAATATCCCTAGTTCTCGGGTGAAAAGATTTAATGCTGTAAGTCTGTCCATGCTCCTTATGTGAATGTACAAAATTAAGATAATCTGATCAATACCCCCACAGGATTTTTTTAATTTGACAAAAATAATTATAAAGCTAATCTGGAAGAGTAAAAGAGTAGTTAAGGGAAATTCTTGAAAAGAAAAATGATGAATATTTACCCTCTCAGATATTAAAATGTTTTATAAAGGGACAATAATTAAACTTCTTATGTAAGCTTAGACAGATCACTGGGACAGAATAGAGAGTTTGGAAAGGATCCAAGTATTTAAGGGAATTTTGTGTATGATAAAATGGCATTTCTGTTGAGTGGGAAAATATGGGCTATTTTATAAATGGTGTTGGCATGGGCCAGCCATTGCAATGCAAACTGGTTTTCCATCTTACTCCAATAAGACCAATCCATGAAGACTACAGAGTCTTCATGAATATGAGTGAATAAATACATATGACTATTTTAGTCATCTTAAGGTAGGGACTTTACTTCTAAGCATGATGGGATATCCAGAAATCATAAAAGAAAAGATTGATAAATTTGAATATATGAAGATTAAAAATTTAAATACCAGAAAGACCATTAAAAGAAAAGTGAAGAAAGGGAAAGCACATCCGGGAGATAATTGTTTTATCTGATCTCAAATGTGCAAAAAACTCTTACCACTCACTCATTAAAGAAAAGATAAATATCTCATTAGAAAAATGGGCAAAAGACACGAACAGGCAATTCACAAAGAAAATAATTACAAAAAAAAAAATTACAAATGACCAAACCAAACCAAACCAAACCATGAAAAGATACTCATTTACTTTCACTAATAATGTAAGCAATGACAGTAAAAATGAGTGTCTTTTGTCGTCTGTTGATTTGGCCAAACACTGAAACCCGGGGCTGGAGAGGGTGTGGGCAGACATGCTGGGGCACTGTTGATGAGAAGTACATTGTTGTATGTTTACAGAAGGGCAGAGTGGCACGGTTGGAGATAGCACAGCAATTTCATTTGTAGGTTTTTATCCTAAGGAGATAATTGCAAAAAAATAAGCAAAGAGATATGCACATAGATATTTGCCACAATATTGTTTATGAGAGTAAAATCTTGACAACATTCTAAAGGATCAATAGAGACCCAGCTAAATAAAGTATGATACATACATACAATGGAATACTATGAAGTAATTACAATAATTTTGTAGAGCTCTATTTATTGACATAGAAAGATGTCTATGACATATTGTTGAGAGAGAAAAGCAGGTGTCAGTGAGAACAGTATGTATAATACAATCCCTCATCTATAAATTATATACATAGATCTCTTATGTGTATATATGCATAGAGATATGTCTGGAAGGCTGTTCACCAAAATGCTGGAGTGGTTATATCTGGGTGGTAGGCTTTTGAGTGATTTTTACTTTCTTCTTCATACTTTTAAGTATTGGTTTGATTTTTTTTTTATACTGACGCTATATCATGTTCTTCAGTCAGAATAAATAATAAAGCTATTTTTTATTTTGGAAATTAGAAAAATATTAAATGAGAGGACTCGGCACATGGAGGTTTAATGGATGCAGATAAGGAGTCAAGACGCAAGCTGGGAATCTGGTCCGGGAGCCCGGAGGGATGATGCACTGTGGAAACCCCAGAGTGGGAGCCGATTCTGGAGGAGAGGGGAGGTGCTGGGTTTTCAGAGCTTTGGCTTGTGGCGGTGGCCCAAGACAGCAGGGCTGATCCTAGGGGCACACATGAGGGCCACAGGGGGCTTTTCCCAAGGACCACGCTGTGGATGAGATCTCAGAGGGCGGGCGTGCCTCAGCAGGAGCAGGAGAAGGCTGGAAATCAGGCCCTGGAACATGGCCACATTTCTCAGATGGGAGAAGAGCCGCATGAATGGTCAGGAAGGCGAGGGACCTCCGGGGACATAGATTGCCTTGGAATTCCACGGGGCGGGGGTGAATTTCCAGAGAAAGGTCAACCATATCTAATGCTGCAGAGGCACTCACATCAGGGAGAGGGTACGGGACTTGACAAATAGGAGTCTGTTGGTGACCTTGGAGGGAGCGCTTCGGGTTGGGAAATGGGACCACGCGTGGGCATGTGTGGGCTTTGGGTGTGTGTTATGGGAGAAAGGAGGGTTGTAGCTTGGGGGAGTAGATTTGAGGGAAAGGGGCTGAGCTTTGTTGGGGGATGGCATTAACTGGCGTGGGTGCCACCCTGCCCGCTCGCCAACACTAGCGGGCATCACTAACCAGTCTCTAGAACCCGAGGAAGTTTCGACACCTTTTTTCCAACAGCCAGGCCGGGGAGCCACTAGAATCTGTTGGACGGGGCCAGTGAAATGAGCCTCTTTTCCTTGCCTGGGCTTGAGCGCATACTTGAAGGGTGATGAGAAGGCAGGCATGGAGGGAGTGATTAAAGGTACAGGAGAGGGGAGGCCTGGTGGAGCTGAGGGGCCCCCGGTGCAGGTGTAGACTATGGCCTCAGCTCCTCAGGACTTCCGGGTCTGGAGCCCAGGATGGTTGGAGTGCCCCATCTGTGAGTCTGTGGGGACTACGTGCTGGAACAAAGGTATGCTTCGGGTGATGCTGTGAAGAAGCCCGACTGTGTGGGAATTACTAGTTGGTGCCCAGATATTTGGGGGGCTCACCATGGCTTACCATCTTGCTGTCCCGGGAAGACATAGCAGGGACCCGTTCTCTGGAACACCTGGCATAGGGGGAGTCTGCTGTGGGCTCCAAATGCAGGGTCTCAGAGCAGAATAAGGAGGTGAGGTTCACTCGTGGCTGGTTGGGGGGACTTTCAGGGGAGACACTCAGTGGGATTCAGCTGCCCATCCTCCCAATGGTCAGTGGGGAAACGGGGTCTTGAATAGCGGAGGTAAAGGCTCTTCTGGACAATTGGTGGCCAGAGCTTGTCTGGAGCCGTGGAGGGACATGGGCATACAGCAGGGCTCACTTACAGTGGAGGACCAGAGTGGGGAGATGCCCAGGCAGCCTGCCCAACGGAGGAGACATGTTGAAGGAGCTCTGGCCAAGGAATTAAATGTTTCCTTTTTAACGCGCTGAAGCAGTGTTTCCTAAAACGTGCTCTTTAGAACCCTGGTTTCTTGAGGTGGTTCCACAGAAAGGGCTTCTGTGAGCAAATACATTCACGAAATGAAGCACCCTCATCTCTGTGCGTGTGAGCACAGTAAAGGCTCAGACAAGTTCTTTTTTTGTTTTCTTTTTTTTAAGATTCTATTTATTTATTTATTTATTTTTAAAGATTTTATTTATTTATTTGACAGAGAGAGAGATAGCCAGCGAGAGAGGGAACACAAGTAGGGGGAGTGGGAGAGGAAGAAGCAGGCTCACAGCAGAGGAGCCTGATGTGGGGCTCGATCCCAGAACGCTGGGATCACGCCCTGAGATGAAGGCAGACGCTTAACGACTGAGCCACCCAGGCGCCCCAAGATTTTATTTATTTATTTGAGAAAGAGGGAGCGGGAGCATGGGCAGGGGGAGGGGGCAGAGGGAGAAGCAGACTCCCCACTGAGCAGGGAGCCTGATGTGGGACTGGATCCCAGGCCCCTGGGATCAGGACCTGAGCCCAAGGCAGACGCTTACCTGACTGAGGCACCCACGTGCCCCATGGCTCGGAGAACATTGGAGTCTGGTTCATTCCAGCATCTTCTGTGGCCTGAGAGAGAGGTGCAAGGGGTCAGCAGGAGAATGGTGGAGGCTGACGGTTCTAGCCCTCCTCAGATGAAAATGATTTGGTCTTTCTAGCTCTCCAGAGATTAAACATAAAATAAAGGATTCCTGCAGCACAGAAACCGATGCAGAATTTCCCCAAACTTATTTAACCACAGCAACTTTTTCAATTCAACCCCCATTTACCTTTTTGCAGGACTCGTGGCTGACCTGGGGCCAATGGAGTGACATGTCCTGCGCTGTGATAGGGACAACCTTTGGGCCAATTCGGGGATGTTGCAAAGAGGCAGATTTTGGCTCTGCTCAAGGAAGAACTTCGCAACAATTGCTGATATTTTAACCATGAGGGAGGCAATGAAGGAGTTCCAGTCCCGGAGGCCTGGAGCAGAAGGTGGACTTGCCGAGACTGCAGCAGCGGGGAGCCGGGCTCCAGGGGGTGTCATCCTTGTTTTCTGGGGGTCCATGAACCCTGAGAGGGGGGCTACCCAGAGGTGGGACTGCTCCCTTGGAGCCTGTCCCCCGGCTCGCATCGCTACGTATCCAGCCTGAGAGTACTTGGGAGGCTGGAAATGAGCAGTCTGTGAAGGTAAGTTGTGAACACATAAATATCCTCATTAAGTCCCAAATACACATCCCAAACTTTACATAAGCGGAGCAGCAGCTGGAGACGCCCACAGCCCTAATTGCTTTTCTGTACTGAGAGAATGTCCTCTCTCCAGCTCTGCTTATCCCATTCATTTGGGTAATTGCTGGAGGGAGCCAGCTGTGGCAGTCCGGCGGGCAGGCAGGCCGGCGTGGAACACCGTGGGGTGGGTGCCGCCATGAGGGTGCGGTGCGGAGGGGCGCTGGAACCTCCCAGCGCTCTTCACGGGGGAAAGGCCCGGGGACAGGAGGCCAGCCGCTCAGGGCCTGTCCCCATCTCAAAGGGCCCAGACTGAGCTGCTGGGACAGGAAGCCTGACCTCCGGGGGACTTGACAAGCAAGGGCAGCAGGGCAACAGGAAGGACCCAGGGCCATGAAAAAGGCCTGGGGATGGGAATGGGTGGAGGAAAATGCTGCTGTTGGCCAAACTGCTCAACATGCCTTCTCTGAATCTTGTGCTGGGTTGGAACACTTGAGGCCCATCCGTCAGACCCGGCCCCTGCCCCTCGAGCTCACAGCCCCAGGGGGATAGGGGGGAGGAAGCAGCCTTGGGCAGGAAAAGGACTGGCCTCCTGGCAAGCCTTCAGGACTGGGAGGGCGGGTGCCGGGGACAGAGAGCCAGACTCCGTCTTAGAGAAAGGGGTCAGAGAAGAGCTCCTGGAAGAAGAGACAATGGGACTGACCCGGAGAGGGAAGAGACACCTGCATTTGGGGTATCCCCTCCTGCAAAATGGGGCCAAGGTGACTGTGGACTTCTAGGCCCCAAAGTCCTCCAGCCTCTGCCGTCTGGTCACCCTCCAGGAGTTGTGAAGACCCTCTTGGGACTCCTTTATGGAGCTCTGGGCCGGGAGCCGGGCCCTTGGTGGTCAGCCCGAGTGGGCACCCTGCAACGGTTGGCTCGAGCCCCTCTTTGGAGGGGCGGCAGGGAGGGCGGTGGCCCAGGCGCACTGCCCACCAGGCTTCCCGTGGGTGGTGGGTGTCACTTTTCTTCCTGGTTCTCTCCGCGCAACCAGCTCCGTTCCCCCAGCCCCGAGTGGCGGCTCCTTGGGCCGGAAGCAATGTGCTTTCTCCACGCCTGAGAGTGGAAGTCAGCAGTTCGGCACCGTCTGGCTGGCAGCCTCCACCGGCTTCCTTTGGCACTTTATTGGCAAAGGGGGTGACATTTCTTTCAGTTGGGTGGGCGGAGCTGTTATGCAGACTCCCGCTCTCCTCATTCGCCAGATGAATATTCATGACTCAGGCAATCTGTACCAGCCAGACTTTCCTGCGGGCGGCAGCTTTTCTTCTCTTCCTCTCTCTCTCTTTTTCTTTCTCCTTCTCTCCTACCCAGCTCTTTGGAAAGCTGGAGTACAGCTATATTTAATTTACAAATACGGAGCTATTTAGCTTGCCTTTTGGGGTGCAGGCACGGTGGGGGGAGGAGGTGCTGGGGATGGGCACGGTGGTGGAAGCCTTTGGCCCCTGACCCTGGGCTTCTAGGTCCCCGTGTCCAGCACCCGGGCCCCAGATCCTGGGAAGCCTTACTGGGTCTGGGGCTCCCTTTGAGCCTGGCATCTTGGCGCCCACGTGCCTAGAGGGACAGCAGCTTTGTGCCACCTCGTTCTACACTGGCTGCTGAGGTCGACATGGAAATGGGAGGAAGCATGCTGCTTTCCTTCTCCAAGCATAGCAGGCCCCAGCAGTATATCATTGCTCCCCCAACCTCCCCCCCCATGCTCTCCTGCTTGTTGAGGCCCACCCAGACCCTGCTGCAAGCCCTAGAGAAAAACTCAGAAGGCACCAGGGCTTTTACTAGTCATTACTTTCCTAGAGAAAGGACCTGTCCCTACTTGGGGTCCAATTCCCTGGGGTTACACCTGCCCCCTTTCTAGGAAGGATGGCCACTTAGCTTCTTTGTCTCCTCCCATAGAGGCACCAGGAACTCTGGCAAAGGGCTCAGAATTTCTAGAATTTGCCAGGAAATTTGGTCTTAGCAAGGATGTTCTTGTGTATGTCGTGTGTGTGTGTGTGTGTGTGTGTGTGTATGTAAATATTTACGCACAGCTTAAGTGAGTCTGTATGCCTACATCTATGTTCAAGTGTTTGAGTGTGTGTCTGTATGTGTAAGGGCGTGAATGTGTATGTGGCGGGAAGTCTGGGAATGTCTGCATGTGCGAATGTGCCTCTCCAGTTAGAGTTGCGTGTGTATCACTGTGGGTCTGAGGTGTTGTGTGTAAGGGTGCTCCTGGAGGGCGGGGGCTTGTGTACGTGGGGTGTATGTGTGTATGTGCAAGTCAACTGTAGATGTGTATACAAGTGTATGTGTGCATCTGAGAGTCTGGGGGAGAGAGAGAGAGAGAGTGTGTGTGTGTGGGTGGGTGGGTGGGTGGGTGTGATTCCCCCTGACCTCCATTCCCTTCCAAACCTCATCCTCTCTAGAGAGGTGGAGGGAGACGTCCCCCCCTTTGCAAGTGTTACAGATTCTATCCAAGGACGGGAACAGAAGGCTTCCCAGCACAGAGCGTCCTGAAATTACTTTATATTCCCCCCTCCTTGTTTCATCTAATCAAAATAGCAGCGTTAGGCTCACCCATTCTCCCTGCCCACCACTTAGCCCCAGGAGAGGGAGCGAAGCGGGCCATCTTGTCTGACCTCCTCTGAGAGCACCTTGCAGCCCCAAGCCAAGGAGCTGTCTTCCAAATCTCCTCATTCCACGGCCCATGCTTCAGTGGCAAGAGCCAGCTGCCTCCCTGCCTGCCAGCAACCGCCAAGCTCTTCCAGAACCCACATCCAGGCTCAGCCTCATTTACAAATATGCAAATTTGCATCTTTTCTGGTATGCAAATGGAGACATGACAAATAGCTAATTAGGGTCAAAAGAAGCACTCTGAACCAATTAGTTGTAGGGTCGATTCCTTTCTGCTGGGAGGAGACTGGCCCCTCTTGCCCCCCCTCCTTCCCTGGCTCCCCCAGGCCCACACATCAGACCTGGCCTGTCTGGCTGGGGCCAGGGATGGTCAAAGAGCACCGAGACAGGAGTCGATGCTTGAATCCCAGTCCCACTCTGGCTCTTAGCTGTGTGACCTTGGATGCACTCACCGGAACGTCAGTGTCTCCCTCTGTGAAATAGAGCAATGGCAGTGGCCCATCCCCAAACTGCCACCCTGTGTAGATAGTGAGACTGGGGAGGGGTGGGAGGACTAGGATGTCAACAGCCTTTGGAAACGGTACGAAAATTCCTCTGATAGGCACATCGCCTGTGTTCTTCCAGAGCATTCAGTTGCCCCATCCGCCCTCTGAATTAGATGAATTAGAGGTAGCGACAGCATGGCAGTGAGTTTCATCCTGGCTGCCAACTCTGGCCAATTATGAACGTCTGCCTGGAGCGGTGCATTGAGAAGGATTTCCAGGCCAAGTCTGGATTCCCCAGAAGAGACTGTGATCGATTAATGATGTCTGCCGTGGGCAAGCGATTGGGCTCTGGCAGCTCCCACGCTGCCTGTTTCCTGACTTAGGGAAAGACGGGGAGTTTGCAGCAGGCGCCCAGGTTCCCGTCTGGTCTGCTCCCTGCAGTGAGTGACTTCCCCTTCCTGAGCTCTGCTCCCTAGTATAACACAGGGGCAGTTCGACCTGTGTCTCAGAGTTATCGTAAGCAAGAGACAAGAGCAGGTGAGGCAGAGCCTCTCTTTCATCCGGGAGGTGATACGTACACTTGACACCGTCCATGGGACGGGCACGTTGTCCCATTTCAGGGGTGGGGAGCCCGAGGCCCGCAGAGGGTGGATGACTTGGACCAGACAGGCCTGCGCGGCAGCTGGGGCTGCTCTTCTCTCTGCCGCTGCAGGATCTTGGCTCCTTCCCGCCACCCCCGCGTTGATGCCCCAAGCAGGCTGCTACAAGCCCCACTGGCCTGGCTCCACTTCTGGGTGTGAAATTTGGCTGAGTTGGCACCTGGGAAAATGGGGCAATTGCTGTCCTGAGCCTGGGGCCTGGCCCGGGGCCAACGGGCAGACAAGAGATGGTGGGAGGGCCTGAGTACCAGGGAGCCAACCAGGGCTTGGCGGCTGGCAGGGGTGGGTCAGGAGAGCACCTGGCTCGAAGCTGGCCGGCTCGGGGATGCTGAGCTCGGAACAGAGCCCAGCTGTGTGCCTGTGCCCGGCTGTTGGCAGTGCCCGAGCATGTCCTCGAGCTTGCCTTTGTGCATGTGCACGCATCTCAGGATACATCTGGGAACATGGGTTCTTATAAATGTCATATATGCATCACATATCAGTATAAGAACAGGTAGTTGTGTACATCTGTGTGTCCGTGTGTGTATCCATATGTGTGTCTGCACATCTGTGTGTAGGTGAACTGCTTGCGTGTACACGTCAGTATCCGTGCATGTGTGTCTATACATTTCCACCTGTCCGCACGGGTGTCCATGTGTACGTATCTTTCAATACCGGTGCAGGTGTGTGCATCCCGGTACGTCCATCCTGGCGCATATCTGTCCACCTCTGTCAGTATCGGTGGACATGGCATCGATGCAAGCATCGCTGTTCAGCGTGTGTGTCCTTTCCAGGGCCTCTGTGCTTCTCTGCGTGTCGTCAGTATCTTTAAGTCTGCCCTGTCCGTGCATTAGTGAGAGCTTCCGTGGCTGTGCCCCTCGGCTGGCGCATTTCTGGGTATGTATTCTACCTGTGAAGGTGTTGGTATCCACTTCTGAAGGCAGACATGGCTGTATTAAGGTGAGCAGCATGTAGTCTTGGATGTGGCTGCCATAGCTCCCTGTGTTCTCTCCACTTTCCTTTCCTCCTTCCTTCCCTCTGGCACCTCACTCTTGCAGAGCCGGCCCAGGCTGCTGTGTGGGTGACAGAGGAGCCTTGGAAGCCCACTTCGGCCTCCGGAGAGGGGCTCCCTACGTCCATCTCCCATGTGGACTCAGCCCCAGAACCACACAGGCTCCTGGCTTTTTAAATTAAAGTTGTTTTCTTCCTCGCTGCCTATTAATCCTCAACCCCAGCAGCAGTGAGAGCGAAAACTGATGACTTTTTCTCCTTCCCTTTGTGGTGTCCCTTCCAGCCCTCTTACATGCTAAAGGGCGGCTGACCACCTGCTGGAAGATCTGTTGGCTTGGATTTTGAAACATGTGTGCCCTAGCTCAGTTGTTTGTCGATGGTCCCTCTGGCATCGCTGGAACTTTCCTGGGATGTGACTTGGGGCTCCTCCCCTCCTGTGTGGATCTGGATTCCAGCCTTCCCTGGCTGGACCTCCCTGCTCAGTTGCCCAGGTCGTTCCCAGGCAGCCTCCCCTGGATCCGCAGGGACGGGGACTGTCTTCCCTGCCTGCCCCAGGCTCCCGAGCCCCAGCCCACAGCCGTGCAGGAACAGGAGTGTGATGGATCATTCCAGTGCCTCAGCTCTTATCTTGCCATCATCAAAGGCCTCCCCTCCCCTTACAGTCTTCTCCCTTCACCAATGGTTTTGGATGGAATTTAAAATAAAAAAGATTGATTAAAAGTTGGAAACTGTGTAAGTGAAAATAAAAGCACTTAAGACCAAGAAGTATCATTTGAGCTTTAATGTACAGAGAAAGCTGGGTAAGATGACATTTTAGGGACACTTCTCAGCTGGTAAGTGTCCCGACTTTGTTGCCCTCTCTTGGGGTCTGTGGCTAGATGCCCTTCTTGTTGGAAGCCTGCCCAGGCAGGCGCCGAGGCGGAGTGGGAAGAACCCCGGCTTTAGGCTGGGCTAAGCCCACATTGACTCACTCACTGGCTGTGTGACCTTTCTGGACCCGAGTTTCCTTTTCTGTCCTTTTCTATGATGGGGACAAAGGACCTGTAGGTCGGTTGTGTGGAAATAATGGCATGGCCAGAAGCGATGCTTGGCGTTCAGTATTCCCCCTTCAGAACGCACCAGAACCCAGCCGCCGCCTCCACTGCCAATGTCCCAGCAGAGGGCTACACACCAACATGCTCCCTGCTCCCCGGTGGTCTGGTCCCTACACACTGATCCTGTTAACATTCAGGCCCTAGCACATCACTCACCTGCTCAGGACCTTTGCTGCTTCCCACCTCCTGTGGGGGAAAGCCAAGGTCATCACAGCGCCTCAAGGCCCTGCATGCTCAGTTGTCCCAACTGTGAGGGTCTCTGTTTCCTCCCTTTCACTTTCCTCCAACTGCACTACGGTCCTTGTTCCCTGAATGTGCCAGCCACATTCCTGCCTCAGGACCTTTGCATGTGCTGTGTCCTTTGCTGGAATGCTCTTCCCCCAGATCTCCTCCTGGCCCCCTCCATCATCCCCTTCAGGTCTTTACTCAGATGTTATCTTCTCTGTGAGGAACACACGGCTTTTCCTGACTTAGTTTTACACATGACTCTTATAACACTCCAGGAATACCATACTATACTTTGTACCTATTTATTTTCTATGTTGCTTGTCTTCCCAAGAGAATGTAAGCTCTCTCTTTTTGAAAGATTTAATTAAGAGAGAGGGGGAGACAGAGGGAGAGCATGTGAGTGGAGGGAGGGGCAGAGGGAGAAGAAGAGAGACTCTCAAGCAGATTCCCCACTGAGCGTGGAGCCTGATGCAGGGTTTGATCCCAGGACCCTGAGATCATGACCTGAGCTGAAATCAAGAGCTAGCAGCCCAACTGACTGAGCCACCCAGGCGCCCTGAGAATGTAAGCTCTTTTGAGAGCAGGTTTTTTTTGTCTTTGTTTCCATCACCTGGCGAATAATGGGCACTCAATAAATTTTTGCTGAATGAATGAACGGCTCATCATTTTGGAGAGTGTCGAGTGGCTCTCTACCAGCTTGGGCAATCGGGTTATCCTTGTCCCGAGGCTCCAGAACGACTTCCTGCAAGGCAGTGGGGGCCCTTGGGAGGAAACCTGCCCTCCATCCAGCCCCCATGGTCTTGCTTGGGGGCAGCCTGCTCAGGAGGAAGCACCCAAGTGCTGATTCCTGACCCAGGCTGAGAGTCAACACTGTGTCCCACTCCCCAGCATTCTCTATCTTTTATCTCCATGCGACCACAGTCACGAGGGCATACAAGGCCCAGGCGGTCCTCCTTGGAGGCTCCCACTCAGCTGGGTCTCCCCAGGGGACAAGGACTGTCAGGCTAATGTGGGTAGTGCAGCCAGGCACTGGGAGGCTGAGGGAGGGCTAGCTACTGGCAGGGCCTGGGATGGGCGCTCAGGCTCAGGGAGCAACAGCGCGGGCAGAGCTGAGCATGCAGGAAGCCCTTGGTGTGCTAGGGAAGGGCGGGCTGCAGGGTGTGGCTGGGTATGCCTGCTTACCCGGTGGGAACTTTCCGAGGCCGGGATCGGGTCCGGTCGCTCTTTGCCTGCCTGTTTTGAACAGTGCTCAGCCCTCAGCAGTGCCCGTGATTTCTGCTCAGATCCGGGAATCTAGGAGTCTGGCGGTGTAGTCACCTCAGAGCACAGAAAGAGCACCGTGGTGAAGGTCAGACCTGGAATTGGATCTTGGTCTTATCCATCTTTACTCTAAAGTAGGTTCTTCAAAGATGGATGGGGGTGGGGGGTGGGGCTTCGCCAGAGGTGAGAGACACACCCAGGCCAGAGCGATGTCTCCAAACAACACATTCAAGGCTAAAAGTGGCTTTGTCTGGAGTCTGGAACAGACTTCTTAACTCCCACCCCCCCCTCCCCCCCGCCAAATGCCATGGACTTCTTTAGCAGTCTGGTGAAGCCTGTGGAACCTTCTCAAACAGTGTTTTAAAGGCCTAAGATACACAGGATTACAGAGGAAACTCATTCTGTTGAACTGCAGTTCTAACCTTGAACCCCAGGTTAAAACGGCCAGTTACGCGCTTGGAAGATACTGCAGTCTTTGAAAAGAGCGCAAACCCTGGCTTCTCCTCCTGCACACTTGTAGGGTGGGGCTGGGGAAAGGTGTTTGTGCCCATCTTGGCAGGTCTGTCCTGGGGTGGAGGGAGCAGCCCTCTCCCCACCAGGGCCACAAGACAGATTTTGGACCCTTTGGGGGAAGCCGCAGGGAGGGAGATGGCTGGGCTGCCTTGGGGGAAGGAATGAGCTCCCCGCCTCCGGGGTGGTCGGCTGGAGGCCCATCTGCCAGGGATTCTGGGGTCCGGGTGCGGTGGGCGATTGCTGCTCGGGTGGGAGAAGATTTTTGGTTGATTTAGCCTGAGGTCCTTTCCGAGGTGGATCTAGGAGGTGGACCTGCAGCTTGGTTGGGTCTTTCTCCTTTTCCCAGCCCTGAGCACCTGTGCCACCCTGGGAAAGAGAGGATGGCACTTTCTGCTGGCTTCTGCTCACCAGGCCCGGGCAAGCAATTTGCACCAGTGCCAGCTCAGCTTTTCCCCACAATCAGCAGCTGATCTTGGTCTTTTGAAGACACTGGGATTCGGGCTGGGGAAGCCTCTTGCTCTTCTGTGTCTGTGCCCCAGAACCGTTCCGGGGGGTCGGGGGAGCTTGAAAACCAAACCACCCAGCCTCCCCACAGCTGTCTCGGGTTTCGGTTCAGAGCCTAGGGTGGGGTCCCTCCTTCTTACCTGTGGGCACTGTCGCCCTCTCCAGAGCCGAAGACGGCCTGAAATGGTCTGGGCCAAACCCCCGCGGCGTGGAAGGGGTAACTGAGGCACAGGAGGGGGAGGGCTTAGCCCGAGTCCCATCGCCTCTGGCCGGCAGAGCTGGGTCTGGGACAGGAGCACCTGCCTTCCTCCCGCCGCTGAGCAGGCGAGGCCCAAGGCGGGGGAGCTGCAGTTGGAAGGCAGCCTTGGGTCCCCCTTGACAAACACATCATGCTTCCCACCTAAACCACCTCTGTGGGTGGGGAGCCAGGGACGGGTCTATTAGCTTTCTCCCGCTGTCCCCCGAGGGTGCATTTGCCTGTTTTGCATTTTTTCCAGGCTGTAGTTAGACAACTCCCGGTCCTGGGGGGAGCGCTGCAAAGAGAAAATGTCAGGGCGACACGCCGCCAAGATAACATTAGCGAAATATCAAGTCCTTTATGATGTCAGGAGGGATTCCTTCCCGCGGCCGGAGCTGCCTAATGACATCATAAAATAGGCCTGCGGCAGCCACAGTCCCCCTGAGTCATCAATCAGGCCTGTCTGCGGAGGGCCCCAGCTCACGGGGTGGGGGGCGGAACGCAGGATTTGAGACTCAAAGGGGGCCCCAACATAGCAGCACTGTGCTGGGCCAAGGGGCTGTGGCACCCACAGCCCCTAGGACGCATCAGCCTCCTGAACCCCTGGGAGACCCTGAGGCTGAGTCGGCTGGCCACTAATGGTTCCCCGGGAGGCCTCTGCCCCAGGCCACAGTACTTCCGTGGTGCTGCGGGAGAGGAGGGGGCCTAAGCCCAGGCTTCCCATTTGCTGCTACTGTTAGGGACAGACATAGGCCCCCTCGTCTGGAGCAACGACAGGACCAAGAGTCACAGCACTGGAGACAGATGGAGGAGGTCTTTGACTCGCCTGCGTCTGGTGCGCGCTCCTGAAGGGTGTGTGCTTGCCCGTCTGTGTCCGTCTGTCGCTATACACCTGCGGGTGTTTACAACACGTACCCCGTACAAATGGATTATCCATGTCTGCGTTTGCCTGGGTGTGCAGGCTCGTGCCTGCAGCCTCCTCCTCCCTCTTCCTCTGCGTCAGAGTCTCTGTCCTTACACCTCTCTGTGTGTCCACGTGCTCGTGCTTCTGCGTGTCAAACGTCTGTGAGATGTGGGCAGGGAGATGTGGGAGGGGATCCGGAAGACCGAAGAGACAAGGAGGACCCCAGAGGGTGAGGGGGGCGGGGTGGGGTGTCTGTGCATCAAGCACTTCTTACCACCCTTGGCTGAGAACTTTGGATTGTGCTAGAATCACCTGGGGAGATTTAAAGGGCTACCCAGGCCCCAGTCTCACTTCAGATCGATGAAACCCAATCTCTGCAGACAAGGCTCTGGGAGTGGTAGTTCCGAAGTCTCCCCAGGTGATTCTCAAGTGTGGCCAGGGTTGGGAACCAGGGTGTCCAGAGCCTGGCTATTCCAAGGGGATGGTCGGTGGACTAGCACCTGCCTCACCTGGGAGCTCCTAAGAAATGCACAGTATCAGGCCCCTCCCAGACCTTCTGAGTCACGCTCTGTCTGCAGCCCCTCCATAATCTCTATTTTAATGGGATCCCCAGGTGATCTCTACATCCATTAAAGTTTGAGAAGGGTAGAGCCGTGCTTTTCATCGAATGCAGATCTAGGAGTTTCTGATTTAGTGGGTCTGGGGTGGGGCCCAAGAATCTGCTTTGCTAGGGGGCTCCCAGGTGATGCTGATGCAGCCGGTCGGGGATCACGCTCAGAGAACCATTGGCTTCGCTGTCGTGTGAGGAAGGCGGGCAGAAGGAGAGTGAGTGGGTGTGTGTGTGTGCTGTGGGTATGAGGACGGGAAGGAAGGGGCAGTCACCAGTCACCAAGGAAGATTATGTCCCCCCAGAAAGTGTGGCCTGCCATCATTTTAGGTCCTCGATTTCCCTGGTTCAGGGACTAGTCCAGGGATGAGGGCAGTAAAGAGAACAGGAAACATAAGCAGATTTCCTGAGAGCTGCTGCCATTTGTCCTCCCTTTCTGTTCCCTAAGGAGCCCCCTCCCTACCCCAACGTTCTGTTAAGGAAAAGGGTCCAGGGCTGAAAAAAAAAAAATGATTAAAAAAGGGCTCCTGGATGGCTTAGTTGGTAGAACGTGCGGCTCTTGATCTTGGGGTCGTGAGTTCGAGCCCCCTGTTGGCGGGAAGAAAAATAAAACAATATTAAAAGAAAAAGGATCCAGAGTTGGATACTTCTTTGTTCCCGAGAACCCCAGGCCAAAGAATCAGGTTCTCTCAGAGCCAAAGCTCATCAGAATGCCCACGCGCCTTCTTGGGGCTCCGGCCCACCGTGGGCCTCAGTCACGAGGGCAGTCCCGTCCAGGTCGCCTGGGACGAGCTCAGCATGTGCGCTCGGCGGGTGATTCTCATGCTCTCCATCTCAGAAGTTTACGTGATAAACCTACGGCTCCCCTATTGATAAAGGCTGCTGGAATGACTCCAGTTTGGTCGAGGTAGAGGTGAGCGGGCCTCGAGGGCAGGGTGGGAGGCCACTAGGTGTATTCCCAAGGGGAAGCCCTGTGCAGCCTCCCTGCTCCCCCAGGCTCCCTCCTCCAGGCTGGCCTGGCTTCGCTGGTGAGCGGTGGGTGGGAGGACAGCCAGCCAGGGCACAGGGTTTACCCTGGGGGAAGTGGTATGCTGGGGAGCAGCCCTCTCTCCCACGGGGCAGCCGGCCCTGTTTGTCCATCTGCCCGGGCGGGAGGAATGGCGGGGGCGGCGGGGGGGGGGGGGAAGCACAGACCAGCAGGCCAGGCTCAGCGGCGGCTCCCTCTGGCTTCCAGCGGGGCTCTGCTCTATCAGCACCTCTTTGGGCCGCATCTGGGCAGAGGCAGCTGAGTAACCCGAGGGCTGGGGGAGGAGATAGCGATCAGTGGGAATACCAGAGGTGTGAGGCAGGCATGACCTCACCCAGGGTGTGCCTGCTCTCCGAGCCTCGTCAGGCCACCCTCCCCGCCAGCTCCCAGGCACCCGCAGGCCGGCTTCGACAACAAGCTTCAGCCGGCCACAGCAGGGGCGTCCCTACGCGCCGGGCTGGATCCCAGCCAGGGCTCAGGCCAGGTACCTCTCTGGGGACCTCCTCTAGGCTGTCTGGGTGCCAACGCTGGGGTCTCTAAAAGAATCCGGGGCCCTTCTCCGTCTCCCTGGGGCTGGGACATTTGGAGAAGCAGGGAGGGAGGCCTGAGGCTGGGGAGTGCTATTCAGGACCGAAATGTGGTCAAGAAAGAAGGGAGGTTGTTCCTGCCCAGTGGCCAAGGGAGCTTAGAGACCTGTCTCATCTTGGGGCAGGAGGTGACGGTGGGGAAGAGACAGTTCCCTGCAGAGCGGACAGCAGGGGTGCCCACTGTGTGTCAGGCCACTGGCTAGGAGAGCTGATTCAGAAATCAAAGCCGAAAAAGCTCAGAAGAGACTGTGGGAAGTATTCACGGAACCAGATGTATTAAAACACCTCTTGGTAACTCTGGATTGAGTGCATGTGGTGAAGTGGGCATCTCATGCCAAGTGGTTAACCCTGGGCTCGGATGGGAGGGGCCCCTCCCCACCAGGAGCTGCGGGGCCCTGCAAAAGCCTTGGTCGAGCCCACCTCTGATGGGCTAGAGCAGAAAGTGAGTGAAGCAGCAGCCGTGGGAGCTGGCCCTGAGTCTTGATGTTGGGGGGTGCCCTTGGACCCCTCCCCCTGTCCCGGCTCTGTCCTGTCCCTCGGCTGTTCCCACTTAAGCCTGCAAGCATGCTCAGGTCCTTCCCACACATGCTCACCGTCCCACTCGGTCTACAGCCGCACCCACTCCCGACTGACCTACACTTGTGCCCCCTCCTCCATGCACACCCCACACCCACACCCACACTCACAGGGAGGCAAGAGGACCTCACCCAAGAGCATTGCACAAAAAGCCACCTCGAGATACCTTTGCACAACAAATGAATGGATTCACCTGTGAGCTGCTGACCTTTCCCGTGCCTGTGGGCTCAGAGTCCCAAACCCAACAGGGCAGACCACATTTGTCCCTGTGCCAAAGGCCACAACCTTGCTCCCCACAGTGCCTCCTGGTGGCTGCCTTCCCCAGCCCCGTGGGTCCGAGCTACCGTCTAGAGTCCCTCACCCCTTTCCTCCACGTGCT
Source organism: Ursus arctos (assembly GCF_023065955.2). Lineage (NCBI taxonomy): Eukaryota > Metazoa > Chordata > Mammalia > Carnivora > Ursidae > Ursus > Ursus arctos. Next base: position 28,477,057 of record NW_026623008.1, read on the forward strand.
GATAAGGGACAGGGCTGTATCGCAGCTCGTATTGTTCTCTGAGTTATTGATTCAGCTCAGCAGACGTTTCCTGGGCTTTCCATGTGCCCGACCCTCTACTGAGCTCTGGGGCCCAGAGACAAGAAGAATAACTCGCCACTTTGAAAGAACATCTGGGGCTTAGCAAGACCCTCAGGCTGGCTCCCAGTCTGTCCTGGGATTACATCCTCCCTGGACCCTCCCCCCACCTGTTCACGCCCATCTGCCCTCACACACACTTTTCTCTGCCACGTGACAGCCACCCTCCTTCTCCCTGTCATTCTCTTGCACCCCTGGTTCTCCTCCTTCACACTGGCATGACATCACTTTCTGATTCTGGGGCAGCATCGGGAGTGTGGTGGAGAGGCTCCCATTCCTCCCCAGCATCTCCCCTCCCTCACTTTCCTGCTTTGGGAAGTGCTCTGGGCGAGGCAGAGCCAGGCAGAACCCGTGGGGGTTGCAGGGGTGGGAGGGGGGTGATGGTGCGGTGTCCCCACTGGGTTCTGGGTAAGGCTCATGGCTTCTCGGAGGCCTGAAGCAGGGTGGGAAGTGGACACAGGAAAGAATGAGAGGGAGGAGAGGGAGAGAGAAGAGAGGAAGGGAAGGGAGAGAGGAGGGAGAGACAAACAGGAGTTAAAGTGACAGAGATCGAGAAAAGCAACAGGGACAAACAGACCAACAGGAAGAGATTCTGACCTGGTCACCAGGCAGTTCTAACAAAATCACCTTCTTCTCTTAAGGGTGGACTTGGGTCTTTCTTGGTGCATGCTGGGATGTAGCCCTGGAGCGGGCCTCAGAAAGGCGGCTGGGGTCAGCCCTGGACTCCTGCCGGCCTCAGCTCCCGCCCTGCTGTGATGGGCAAAGGCTCTGTGGAGGGCAGCCCAGCCCGGGACCCTCCCATCTCCCATCCACGGGGCCCTGGCTTGCTGTGCTCTCGACACCCTCGGCTCCAGCCTTCAGGGAGCTATGTCAGAGATGGGAAATCAGCTTTGCAGGGGAAATTTCGCCAATTCCCAGCAGCCTCTGGCCCCACCTTGTGTAGGCGGTCTTCAGCCTTTTCTTAGAAGCTGTATCTCCAGGTCCCCCTTCTTTCGGCCCTTGGTGCAAGCCGGGACCTATAAGCCCCCTTCCTCTTGTCCCTGTGAGGCTGCCTGGGCTGAGAGTGGGGGCCCGAGATTACCAGCCTGACCTCTCCTCCTTCGCAGCCCAAGTGCCAGAAAGCTCCGAGGCAGGTTCTGATCCAACCCAACCTGCTCTGCAGGGCTCCCGGGCCCCTCCCTCTTTGCCCTTGGCCTGGGGGACCCCTCCCCAGCCCTGGCCAGGGCCGAGGAGCCTTGTCAAGAGCTTTGAGCAGTCTGATGAACCCAACAAGCGCTGGTGTCAGGAGCCACGAGTCCCGTTCTGTCCCCGCAGCAGGCAACCGCCCCAGGCCGGAGGGGCCCTGGCAACCTCGGGGCTGGTTATCTGATTTGGGGGCTGATGGGGTGTCTAATGGAAAACAATATGGTAATTTCAGAATGTTCCTGATTAGATGAAAATGATATTGCATCAAAGTTACTTCCTTAATTTATTCAGAAAATAACAAGAGAGAATTCTCTCCGAAGAGCCTTAATTACACCAGAGCTTCCACTGCACAGGCAAAGCAGGCGCTGAGCTCCAGGTGTGAGGGACAAAGGCCGCTCCTGGACGGGTCTCCCAGGGGCTGCCCCTGAGCTGCGGGGTCTGGGCACAACTTCACCCAGAGAGGCTGCCCGCTCTGCCTGGAGGCAGCATTGGCAGCAAGGGCATGGGATGAGGCTGCTTCCCCTGCACGGGATAGTGGGGCGGCCATCCTCGAATTATTCCAGTCCCTTCCTATCTTCTCTGACTTTATCCTGCGAGTCCTCAGCGACCCAAAGCCACAGAGACTCGGCAAGCAGAGGTGGCAGAGCTGCGTGCCCAGGGTATCTTTAAGACCCAGAACAGCTGGAGTGAGCAGGGAGGATGCTGGTAGGTCCAGTTATGATGGGCGCTGGGATCGGCATGGGAAAATTAGCACACCCAAATGGCTTAACCGGGGGTGGTTTGGTTAGCGAGGGAGAGCAGGTGTCAGGGAAACAACAAAGGACAGTGAACTATCTGCACATTAGTAATTGGGAGAGGAAGCCGCAGCTACCCTTCGGCCTGAGCAAGAGGAGGAGGGACAGGGAGAGGGACCGCTTGACAGAGCTGTGGCCAGGGACTGTCACAGCTGGTGCCGGGATGCAGTGAGTCCGGGAAGAAACAGGGACACCCTCCCCATCTCTCTCTTTTCCTGCCCTCCCATCTCCTGCTGGAGCTGAACATGAGCGGGCCTGGACTGGGAAGCCAGTGGGTGGGGATCCTGGGGGACGGCCTTCATGCTGGTGAGGCTCCTGGGGCAGAGAGCAGGGCAGAAGGTGGATCTGGGCGCTGGGAGCAAGCGGAGTGTGGCTAGCACAGCCCCCGAGGTGACGGTAAACAGCCTTTCATGGTCTGGTGCTTCAGAATTCTCTAGCACATTCTTATTCATTTTCCTTGTCACTCCCCACAACAGACCTAGTACAGATTCGTGTCTCCAGGAGGAAATAGGCTCAGAGAGATCGAGCGATGTCCTGGAAATCACACAGTAGGGAGGTTATGGTTTGAAAGTTCTGTCCCACTCCAAGTCCTCCTCCCCCGCATGCCCCAACATAGAGGCTTCGATGCATAAAAGTGAGTCTTAGCTGGGTGTTTTGAAAGGTTCCTGGTATGAAAGGGCACCACTGTCTAGAAGCTTCTATGAGGTCGTGAGGGAAGTCCTGCCTACCACTTGTGAATGATGAAGAGCTCCAGTGGCCTCAGTACTTTGTAGAGCAGACCACAACACACCGCCCAGGAAGCAGACGTAGAAATGTCTGTGCTGGTGGGACCTCCTGCCCCTGGGTCTGATATGGAGGGCTGGCTGGGACCTGCTGGAGCAGGAGCTGAAAAAGGAGGCAACACCGCAGAGGTGGGATCATTCTGGAAGCAACTCCCCATGCCCCTGGGGACCATCCCCCTCTGCCCACATGCCTGCCGATCGCACTGCACCAGCCTCACTCCGCTGTCTGCCCGCTGGCCAGGTTCTGGCCGGGGATATGCTGTGCCTAGTTCTCTGGGCCAAGTAGGAGCCTGGGCAGGGCTTGTGCGGAGCTCCTGGCTTTGGATTTGGATGTGGCCAAGGCGTGGAGAGGTAACGCCCAGGGCCCCGATGCTGGGGCCGCAGAGAACCTCAGTGTGCCAGACGGGTTCTGAGGGTGGGGAAGGTGGTGTGTGAGCGCGTGGGTGCCTGTGTGCATCGGAACTCATGAATCTGGGTACATACGTGTGTAAGGATGGGCATATGAGAGGGATGGCGAAACGGGGAGAGAGGGAAGAGGAGAGGAGAGAGAGTTTGTTAGGGTCATCAGAGATCAGAGTCAAAGGAAGTGGGGCAGGCTTGGGCCATGTGAGATGATGATGATGGTGGTGGTGATGGGAATAGCAACAAGAACAACAGCTCACACTTACGTAACGCTTCCTATATGCTGAGACGGTTCCAAGCCCTTTATACGCATCACCTATTGTATCCTCTACAACCAATTTAGGACTTAGGTATTATTATCCCCCCATTTTACAGATGGGGAAACTGAGGCACTTTTTTTTTTTAATGATGTGCCCAAGTACTAGCGCTGGGAATTGGGCCCAAATCTTAACCCCTGAGGGGCACTGCCTGCTGGACTTGGAGGGTGTGGCCTCTGGTTCACATGGGGGCCAACGGACCACTATTTCGATTCTCTAACTCTGTGTCATGTTCTTTGTTCTCAGCAGGACTTTTTTTTTGGTGGGGGATGTGAAGTTGGCCCTATAAAGCCTGAGTATCAGGCAGGTGGTTGTAACTGAGCCAAAGCAGGGAGGTGTCAAAGGAGCTTGGGTGTGGGGGGGCAGTTCCTCTGCATGGTTGAGTAGGGATGCACAGGGGTGAGGCAGAGAGGTGAGCAGGCCAGGCTAAGATGTAAGACCTCCAGCCTATAGCGTGGGTGGTGGGAGCCCTCAAGAAGGGTGCGACACAGGAGGGTGGCATGGTTATCGTGGTGCACTCTGGCGACCGTGGAGAGCAGAGAGAGACTGGCGCCAGGGGGGCCCGTGAGCTGAGTGGGGCAGCCATCCAGGTAAAAGGGGCCGGGATAGGGCGGGGGAGCGGGGAGCTGAGGGGATGCACTTCGGGAGGTCGAAGACTTCATAGCTGGTGGCAGTCTGGATATCTGGGGGTGTGAGGGAGGGCAGGGATGCCCAAGGCTCTGGTGGCCGAGACAAGGTGCCCATGAGAAGCGGCCAGGGCATCGCTGGGCCCTGGAGAGCTACGGATTGGCCCTGTTTTCTCTCCTGACGGACACTGTAGGCTGGGGAGGCAAGAGGTCAGGGGCACGGCCAGTGGACGCATAGGGAAACGGGGAGTCTTGATGTCACCTCAAATACTTTTCATTGTCTTTAGGTGTCCCCATTTCTAAACACGTCACATGGGAGTGTCCAAGAAATAGAGCTGTACGTGATTCATTCTGAAGTCTCAAGTGCTAGAGGACTGGGGTACAGTGCTTAGAGCTCTCCTTCTGTGGTCCTTTGGGGGTTCAAGTTCCAACGTCACCACTCTGTAGCTGTGTGTTCGTGGGCAAATCACACCACCTCTTTGAGCCTTAGCTTCCTCTTCTGGTAATCAGGGATCATGACAGCCCATATCTCACAGACTTGTAAGGCCTGCAGAAGTTAAGCACTACATGGCGGCCCTAGTTATGATCGCCCAGATCTGGGCAGGATGACATAGAGCAAGGGGGTTGTGGCATTTCTTGTAGGACCTATTTCCCCCTTATTTCCACCCTCCCCACAGGGAGGGGACACAGCCTTCTTTGGGGACTGGGAGGGGGGTCTAGAAAGGGGAGGCCTTCCTGGCCAGGGAGGGGTGCCGATGAGCCTTTACTGCTTGGCACCCTTCCCCTGTCAAGCCCCTTCCCCTTGCCAGTGTCTCAGGCGCCGCCTCTCTCCTGCAGGCCTGGAACCAGACAGAGGCTGAAACTCAGGTGCCCATCACCCTGCCTAGACTTGGCCTTCCCAGACAGGGTCCGGCCTGCCATTCCTTGGTCCACCTTCTCCTGCCTCAGTGTGGCATCTCAGCTCCCAGGGGCCCCTGTGCCTACAGGTCCCCATCCCCATGCTCTCCCAGATGTCCCAGAGGGGTTCTGGGGGCCAGGCAGACCCCCCCACCCCAGCCTGGCTCCCAAAGAAAGCATCAGGAGAAGAAGGCCGTCTCCCTTCTCCTCCCCTCTGCACCCCCAGCTCCTCCGACTGGGCGGTGGGGCCTGAGCCCCAGGCTGAGCTCAGCTCTTACCCCAACCCCAACTCTGAGAGTTTGCTGGCAGCCGCGTAGATGACTTTGGTGTAGTTTCTGTGGTTTAATAAGCTACAAAAACGGCATTATTTTAAGCCAATCTGGATATAGCACAAAAACTCTCACCCCGTCTGTTCTGTGAAACTCAGATACCCTGACGAGAACACAGCTCACAACCAACTAATACAATATTCCACCGGGCTCGCTGTCAGCGGGCCCCACGCGGGAGCCGGCTCCCCGAGGACTGCCCAGGCGCGCTCCCCGCGGCCGGGAGGGAGGCGGCGGCCCAGGCGGGGGCCGCGCTGGGGGGGCCGCCTCTCCCCTCCCCGAGGAGCTGGGCCGGCCGCAGCCCCCACCGCGGGGACGGGAGAGGAGAGGAGTGTTTCTGGCCTGCTGACAGCAGTTTTACTCCCACCACGGGCATATGTCTGATTCCGAAGCAGGGAAGTGTGTCCAACACACCCAATGCAAAGACAGGTTGTTGAATATTTTTTCTCTCATCACTAAAAAGGATTCCCTGCTGGGTGCAATCAAGATCCATAAACTCACGGCTCGAGTCGGTGTGAAAGCAGCGCTCCAGCCCAGACTCCCTCGCTGGCGCTAAATGCAGGCTCCGGGCGGAGTGGCACAGACATCCGCTAGCAGTCTGGCCTTGCGACCGCCAGTTCCCGGCACATTAGGCAGCGCGCTTATTTTGGGCTACGCCTCAGTGGATTAACTTTCAGTGTAAAGTTTCCGAGCTCGGGCATCGTCCCTGTGGCGCTGCCCCCCTCCTCCTTCGGTGGGTACTAAGGTTTGCAGAACCAGAGGCAAGGGGCTGACTGACACCCGTCCCCAGCAACCTCGGGGTGCAGCTCTGGGAAAGGAAGGCGGGTGTGCGCTGGCCCGGCTGGGGCTCCTGGCAGCTGGCAGAGCCCAGATCGCTGACCCGGGTGCCTCAGGGTCCACCAGATGCCCAGTGCCTAACGTTCCCAGCAGACACTGAACCTGGAGGTTTTGAAGATCTTGTGGTTTCCTTGAAGGGTTGGTCCTGGTGAGAGCCTCCCCTCTTCCGGTTGTGAGGAGTGTGCCGTCCCCCCACCCTTCGCAGCGGGCGCTCTGTCCCCCCCAGAGAGGATCCCATGTCGTGTCCTGGAGGTTCGAATCCTGTTGTTCATGTTTCCTTCCAAGTGGCCCCCTCCATCCCTCAAGCAAGCTGACTGAGGCAGAGGGAAGTGGCAGGGGTCTTCGTTGAGCCATAGGGGAGCCTGCTGGGAGTTGGGAGGGGAGAATGGAGGATAGGGCACACCCTCAGCCCCCAGACTCCTTTCTGATGGCTTGGGAAGGAAGACCTCGGTGTTCTTGCAGACGCTGAGGGACCTCTCCCCTCACACCCCCACGGCCATCCCCTGGGGGGTGCTTTCAGATCCAATGATTTGAAATTCTAGTTCCTGTGAATTCTTAAGCAAAAGCACAAAAGCCCCCTCTCTTCCCCTGGTATCTCAGCTCTCTGGGGGCATAGGAGGTATCACTGAAAGCCAGAATGAACTTCAGAAATAGCATGCAGGGTGAAGGGCAGTTTAGTCCGACGGGGTGTGGAATCTCTCACGCGCTTCCTCATTTCTTCAGAACATGTAATCTGGGCTGACTTTGTATGAAGTACTGGCCCGGGCTGTGGGAGACACAAGAGGTCTTGGCCCCGCGGGGTCAGAGCGGATCCAGAGCCATTCTTCCGTTTGCTCATGGCTCAGCGTGGACCGGGAGCCCGGCCTGTGTTTGGACACTGAGCGAGTGCGGGAGGTGCGGTGTGAGAACAAAGCAGAAGGTGAGGAGCTGGTGCAGGAGAGAAGGGGGCTCCGAAGAGGCAGCGCTGCCCCCCACCATCCCCTCGCAAAGAGCTTGCAGCCCTGACAGCCCCCAGGCCCACATCCTTCGAAGATTTCCACCTGCCTCCGGAGGCCCACGGGGGTCATTTTGCCTCCAAGTTACAAGGAGTCAAAAACAAATGATGGGAAAGAGGAAATGTTGAGGTGGTTTTGGGGAACCCTGGATTAAAAAAACTCATCTCCTCTCTCATATTTCATAAATCTCTCTCTCCACCCCTCCCCCACTCCCTCCCGTTCTCCTTCTCTCCAAGAGATCAGCACATTGCAAAGACAGGTTGTGGAATATTTTCTCTCTCATCACTAAGAAGGCCTCCCTGCTGGGTGTAATCAAGATCCATAAACTCGCCTACGGCTCAGTCGGCTCAGTCGGTGTGATGTGAGCCCCGCTCCTCTAGCCTGGATTCAGACACGCTCAGGCCGGCTGACAGTGGCCAGACTGCTCCCCCAGATGCATCCCAGCCCCGAGAGGCTGCGGTGAGGGGGCTGGGCTCCTGGAGGGACCACCACCGGCTCTAGGCTCTGTTCTAGCCTGGAATTCAGGGCACCTCTCCTGAACGGTCAGACAAGGAGTCAGGGTGTTGGCAAGGGCCATGGGCACTCCTTGGCCTTCACCCCATGTCCCCAGGTCCCTAGGGAGAGGAATCAGGCGGCAGGGTGGCTGTTATTTCCAAGGGGGCCCCTGACCAGATGGAGTGGCTTCTGTCTGGTTTTCAGAATTGTCCCTTTTATGTGAAGGAGGGCAGGGACCTGGTGTTGCTCCAGAGGGCTGGGAACAATGAGGGGCGGAGGGGGGAACCAGAAGAAGCACCAGGGAGTCTGGGCAGCTGACTGCTGGGCTGCTAAGTGCGCCATCCCGCCCTTTGTCTGAAAATCCATGAGCCCCATTGGAGCAGTCATCGATGCAAAGCTGGGGAGGAGCCCTTCCCACCTTTCCTTGACTTTCTACCTTTGACAGGACTCTCTCCAATGTCACTGCCACTGCCTGAATGCCTGGGCTGGGTCACCCCTCCTCCCTGACCGCCCTGTGCTCACCGTGACCTTTCCCAAAAGGAATCTGACTGTAACATTCCCCCCACTCTCCACAAGGTGCTTCCATGAGGCCCTCTTTTCCCCAGAAAATGAGCTATGGTGAATAATCAAGATCCAGCCCCAATATTCCCTCCAAACAACCCCCGCCCTCCCACCCCCAGCACCCAGCTGGCGATCCCGCTGGACACCAGAGCCATTTCCCAAACAGCTTTGTACTTTTTCACGTCCAGGCCTGTGCACTCACCATTCCCCCCACTCCAGGCACCCCCTTTCCTTCACTCACTACTGACCTCCCTGCCCTTCCAGGCTCCACAGAAATGTCTCCTCTTCTGAGGAGCCTTCTCTGACCCCCCCAAGCAGAGGTAGAGTCCGTGCTCCCTGGGTAATTGGTGCCATTCGGCCCTGACCAGCTGTGCCGTGACCGTCTCCGTCAGGGTCCCTCTGCCCACTGGGCGTGCGTGTCTCCTCTAGGACTGGGGCTGAGTCTCCTACGGCTCTGTGTGCCCTCATCTGTTGGGATGAACAACAGCGGAAGTTCCATCGCCAAGTTTCAGCACTGCTCTCGGCGTTCCCGTGTACCTGCGTACCTGTGAGCGTGTGTGGCGCGTCTTCACTCGCCTCCTACACGTCCCCTCTGTGTCCTCCCAACCAGAGAGGGAGCTCCTGGAGGGTAGGATGGAGTCTTGATCATCTCCAAAGGACAAATGAAAAAACGGGCACTAGTAAAGGTTGGTGCCAGTGGCTTTGAGTTTGGCGACTGTGGAGCAGGGCAGGCTCAGCCCGGGAGCTGCTGGGGCTCACGCTGCCGGGCTGGTGGTGGCGGTGATGCTGTGGCTTGCCATGACCGGTCCGGGGCGGAGGGCGGCTGTGCGGGGCTTACATGCCGGGCCTTCATTGGAAGAGGGGTTGGTCTTTCCAGTCAAGCTTGGAGGGGCTGCCCACCCAGACCCTGTAGGCGCGGTCCCCACGCGGGGTTTACAGTCTCGTGCTCTGCTGGGGAAAAAAAGGGTGGTGCTGGTCCTGCTGGCCTCCTTCTCGCCTCTGTGGGGAAGCCAGGAGCAGAGGCTCGGCTGCGCTCAGCTGAGAGAGGGCTTCCTCTCAGGCAGCCGGCTCACACGCCCGCCCGCCCGCCTCTGCACAGGCCACGGAGATACTGCCCACCAGCTTCAGGGCTCTCGTAACTCTTTCAAGACAATCACTTTATTTATATGAGTTTGTTTTAAAAAACCCACGGACGACCCACCGTGGGGACGTCTCCTAGCGCCTCGGCTTGCTTCTCCCCTATCCTCCGGGTCCATAACTCTTAGTCTTTTGATTCCCCCAGTCCACAAACTATAAAAATCTTATTTCTATAAGGTCTTTTATGGTTACCAAGATAGTCAATAGTGTCATTTTCATTCATATCATTCTGCAGGGAAGTTAGAGGAAACGAACCAGACAGAGGAGAGCTATAAATAAGGCTCAGAGCGCATCCCGCTGCGCGCTTGTACGACTCAGGCACAGAACACACGCGCACACACAATACACACATACGCACACCAACACGCACACGTACGCGCACTCATGCACAGACAGGTGTGCCCAGGCACACAGGTGCCTCTAGCATGGAGCCTGCTCCCTCTCTCCCCTTCTCGCCCACACACGTGCGTGTATGTGCTCACACGATTTGGCAGGCTTAGAAAAAAGCTCTTTTGGAATTTGCCTGACTTTGAAGGGCCAAGAGCAGGCAGCAGCACTTGCTATGGCGAGATGGGGGGACTGAAGCAGGCCAGCCCAGGGAACACATTCCAAAGCCATGAACTGCAGGGTTGGGCACGCAGCCACTCATGAGCTCATGTGAGGGAGCTCTCGAATTCCCACCAACACAGGAGTCTGTGCTCCGGCCGAGGGGCAGGGGCAGCCGGTCAGCCAGTGCTCTGAATGCCCGGGCAGCTCTCAGGGCGCTCTCTGACTGTCTGGTGGTGATGTCTAAGGACCCAAACCCTCGATCCTGGAGGACAGCCAGCCAGCCAGCTTCATGATCCTGATTTATGCCCGGGTGCCACCCACCTGAACGCCTGTCCACAGCCCTACTGCCAATGGCTGTGTCCTTAGGGCAGGACCCCAGAGGAAGAGCCCAGGGTTTGATGTGGGAGCAGAAAGCAGGAAGTCCTGGGCAGAGGGAAACTTGGCAAGTTTGTGTGCTGGGGTGAAGAGGGGATAGCCCAGAGCAGGGCTGGCAAAGATGGAGGGGGCAGGCCCAGGTCTGGGCAGGGGGGACTGCCAACCTTCCTCAGATTAGTGGACTCAGGGCTCAGTCTCTACCCCGTGGGAGCAGGTGGGGGAAGGAAGGGGCTGCATGGCCGGTGCGGAGAACCATGCTCTCCCCAGAGAGCTCTGGGCTCATCGGCCAGGGGTGCAAAGGAGGGGATGGCTCTTAGAGTCAGGAGGCCTGGGTTCTAGTGCTGACTCCGCATGGTTGCCCTGGGTGATGTGGGGCAAATACCTTCTCATCTCGGGGCCTCCGTACCCCGGGGGAATCATGGAAGGATGAGCTCTCAGACACCTCTTAGTTTCGGAGATGCAGGTGAATTACCTGTACCCTGGAACCCTAGGACAGGCGTTTCTCCATGGTTTTCCCATCTGTGGAATGGGGACGATAATTTTTGCCATTGGCATTATCCAAGGGATGCTGTGAGGGGGGCTGGGCAAAGGTCCAGGGGTTTGGATGAGCTCGTTCGGGGGAACTGGCAAGTTTGGGACTTGTAAAGGATTCAACCCACTGGGGGGCCCCGAGATCCTAAAAAACACCCCCCTTTCTCCTCCCTCCTTACCACCCCCCAGCACCCCCGGAACACTGAAGAGCGAGGATGGAGCCCAGGGCTCTGAGCTCACAGCCTTGGAATTCCTCTGTTTCCCCTCCTGCCTTCTTCAAGGGAACTATTAATTGTAATTTAAGCCTCCTAAGTTAAAAGCAGCATGCAGATTTAAGGGTTCTTTCATCCCAATTACACATCGTTTCTGGCTGCACTTTAGTGCCGGGCTTTTATCTGTTGTTCTGAGGAATCACTTATCGGCCCGAGCAGTGGGCTGCACACGGATTCCTTCCTGATTATGTTTAATGGCGAACGGAGAGTTCACTACCCGCCCTCCCCTGCGCTGCGCCGGCAGCTTTCCCAGCCCAGGGGAGCAGGAGGACACGGAATGGGGGAACCGCAGGGACTTCGGGGGGACCCGTGTGGCACAGGCTGGCTAAGGGGCACTCCATCCTCACCCTCTGGGTGACTGAGGGCTCTGTTCTGAGCATTGACAGAAGCTGTTGCACAACTATGTGTATATACGGGTGCCAGGCCCAGAGCTGACATCATTTGCTCGCCCGTGTCAGCATGTGCCCAGCTGCCAGAGCCACTGTGGCACTCACACACACACTTGCACACTCCAGGGTGTGTCCAGCCCCTGGCCTGCACTGTCAAATGCCCTCACACTCAGAGAAGCATGTGCATACAGACGTACGCGCATGCTCATAGAAGCCGGTGCGTGCACACACACTTACCAAAGCACACACACACACACAAGCAATCACACACAATCATCCCCTCCATACACAGGGAGACACTATTTGCACAGATCCCCTCTCTTGCCTCCAAATACACTCTCTACTCAGTCCCACAAATACACAGTTGGACTCTTACTGTCACACGGAGACTTCTCCGTCAGTATTTCTGTCTGGCATTCCCAGAATCAGGCTGCTGTCGTAGCTTGGAATGGATTTTGGAATATCAGGTGACAGGATTACAGAGTTCCCTGTGCCATGGAGCCCCCAGTGCCACCCATTCCCATTATGTCCCTGAGCCCCATCTGTTAGACCCAACTGGACTGGACCATGTCACAGAGCTCAGCTGGTTACCTGGTCCGCGGTTGCTACTCTGCAAATCTTAGAGTCAACATATCCAGAGTGGACCTCCTGGTCTCCCCAAATCGGCCTCACCTGCAGCCTTTCCTATCTCAGGACATAAGCACTGTGATGCTCACACCCATTACGACTCGTGTTTTCCGCACACCACCAAGCTAGCCTCCGACACTAGCTGGTGTCCTGCGGTTCAACCCATTGCTGACACTATCTGCCTGGAGACAGCGCCACATCCTACAGGTTAAGGGCACAGTCCCACGAGATGGCCCCCACTTCGGACGCCCGTCGCTAGTCCAAGCTGTCACCCATGCTTCTGAGCCATCAGCTACAAATTAGAGGTTCCCACCCCACTAGCCCTCCTTTGATTAATTTGCTAGAGCAGCTCCCAGAACCCAGGAAACCACCTTACTTACTAGATTACCAGTTTGTTATAAAAGGTGATAACTCAGCAACAGCCAGATGGCAGAGATGCAGAGGGCAAGGTACGGGGAAAGGGTGGGGAGCTTCCACACCCTCTCTCCCCGCACCCCACATGTTCACCAACTCAGAAGCTCTCTGAACCTCATCTTTTTTTTTTTAGATGGAGGCTTCATTACGTAGGCCTGATTGATTAAATCATTGGCCATTGGTGATTGAATTCAATCTCTAGCCTCTCTCCCCTCCCTGGGGGTGGGGGCGGGGAGAGCGATACAAAGTTCCAACGTTTTAATCCTGCGGTTGGTTCCCCTGGCAACCAGCCCCCATCCCGGGGTTACCTAGGGGCTTTCCAAAAGTCACCTCATTGACATAATAAAGGACAGCTTAATCGCTGTCAACACTTAGGAAATTCCAACGGTTTTAGGAGCTCTGTGCCAGGAATGCGTATGAAGACCAAATATATATTTCTGATTATAAATCACAATATCATAAACCCCTTGGCATCGTTCTCGATTCCTCTCTGTGTCTCACTTCCTACCTCCACTCCATCGGCAGATTAAGCCAGCTGGATTTTAGAGGTACGTCCCTACTCTGAGCGCTTCTCAGCCTCCGTGGCCACCCTCTCTAAGTCCACTAAGCCCTCTCCCTGGTTTACTGAAAGGACCTCCCAACCCACCCGCCTGCTTCCGCCCTTCTCTATGCAGCAGCCCGAGGACATTTCAAGTCGGGTCATGTCCGCTCTCTGCTCCTTTCAGGGAAAGAGTTGAGGACCTCGCTCCCTTTCCTTCTTCAAGTCTTTGCCCAATTATTACTTCTTCATGCCATCATCTGTTTTATTGAATTTTACAATCTGCTGCGCCTTCAGCCCCCACCCTCCCAATGCCCCTTGCTCGGCTCTGTTGTTTTCTATTCTCCCACGGAATGGAGACCTTCTGTCATGGGTTGGGTGCGTAGGAAACAGACTCTGATATAGCCCTGCTTGCAGGAAGGTTCCTGGGGAAAGCTCTCAGACCAAGACCCCTGGGAGTGGAGGAGGCAGATCCAGGCAGAGGGAACGGTTAGGGCTGGGATGTCTTTTGGAGTCGCTCCGCACTGAGGAGGGAGCACTGGGGCCTTTGTGACCCCCTATGGATCGACATTGGCTGTGGGCTCCCCAGGGTGGGGAAGGGTCTTGGGTGGGGCAGCTGTCTTCTCCCAGGGCAGTTCTGAACGGGAGACACTCAACTGACTGCTGTGGGCTACCAGCACTCCCAGCAGCTGGGGAGCAAGTGCCTCAGTGGGGAAACTGGGAGACATACACAGCACACCCAGAAACTTTTAACATATGTAAATGAGTAAACGTTCCTGTATTATGTTTAGGGCTGTCACTTCTGCTAGAAAATGGGTCCCAGGAGGGAAGGGCTCTCTGTGGGCATAGGTCCCCGACACTTCCTAAGCTATAACAATTTTGGCCCCAAATATTTGCTGAATGAGTGAATGAGCCCGCCCATCCTCAATGTCCTGCTTGTCTCAACGTAATCAGCCTTTTGGGAATCAAATCCCCCGTTCTCCTGCCAACCAGTTGTGCAACCTTGGGCAAGTTGTCTAACTTCTGGGAGCCTCTGCTTCTTCATCTGTACAATGGAAGAGTAAAATACCCACCTCACAGGGTTTGGAGAGGGTGAAATGAGCTAAGGCTTCTAAAGTCCTTATCAGGTACCGAGCAAAGCTGGTAGTCAATAAACATTACTGTTGGTGGTGCCGTTCAGCGTCTCAGGATCTCCTTGCTTGTGGTTGCTGCCAAGATTCTGAGCAGCTTAACGACAAAGCTGGGACCCTAGCTGGGGTACCTTGACCTTCCAGGTGCACAGGAAGAGGTGAGCTCTGCTTCTGCCAAGTCTGATGTGCAGAGCTCAGTTTTGGGCTGAAGAAGATAGAGACTTGCTCACCGGCTGATGGCTAGAATCCCCACCTCGGGAAATCTCAAGGTGTACCGGAGTGTGGACATGCGTCCGTCTGTGTGTTTGTATGGAGATAATGCAGGCCATACATCTTAAATGATAACTTGTTCTAGGCATTAGGCCCACGTAGGAAGGTAGCCATTAGTGGGGTCTGAAGAGGTCGAGAGTCATTTCCCCTTCCCCCTTTCTGTTCACTCTGTGCCTTCTGCATGGGCTTCTCCCTCCTTGTTCCCCTCAATGAGCTTGCTTCCTCGTCTCCAGGGACCTCCTTGTGGTCCAATCCAGTGGACACCTCCTTGACCTCAGCAACAACTGATACTGACTACCACTGTCCATCTTGTGTTGCCTAAGATCACTCTCTGGGTACAGTGGATGCTGCGGTATGCCTTCAAGTTTCTCCCTCGGGACTGACATACTCATTCTTCCAGCCAATGGGAGCATTGGTGGCCAACAGCATCCAGCCGATCTCTCCCTAAGAACTGTCTTTGGCCAAAGGGATGGCCCCTCCCAAGGTTATGTCCCTCTCTGGAGGCAGTTCAAATTCAAAGACTGAATGAATTATTCTCCCTACATTTTGGGACATCTCTAAAGGGCCATACCTGCTCTACAGATTTCCACAGGACTGAGAGATTTCTGTTGCAAATGCATCAGAGTTCAGCTTCCCCCTCTGCCCACTTCTGCTGTCCTCCCTCTTTCACAGATGTTTTTACCGAGATCCCGATAAGCCCTTGGCATGCCAATCTCCTTCCATCTGTTTCTAGAGAACCTGGCTTACTACAGTTGGAGGTAGGAGTGGTTCTAAGAAACAGACTCTCAAATGGGATTTTGGAGTTGTATCACCCACTGGCCAGTTGGTAGTGGGAACCCTCTCACTGAAGGTGGGTGGAAGAACTAATGGCCCCTGACATGCTCTAGCAACCCAATTGTTAAAACTTTTTACCAGTGGTGAACTGGGTTGGGAACATATGGGTGGGAGTATTATTACAGGCATCTGAGAGGCTCAGAGGAAGTAGTAATTATAAAGACTATGGAATCAGACAATTGTTTCTGGGGGCTATCAGTGCATTGGAAAAAGACAACTAAAGTCTGAGGGTGATTAATCACCAGTTTAAGGTGCAGTGTGAAAGCCAGAGGGCTTCCTTGCCATCAGATAAAGAGACTTCCTTTTGCAGCTGGAGGGCAGAAAAAAAAAACTAAGGTTTGGCCCAGGAATTAATTATAAGGGTAGCAGATTTCCAGAGAAAATTGAATTCTCAGCACCACAAGTTGACTATGCCTTGATTGGTCAGGGACATTGACTGGGAAGGAGTGGGGCCCTAACAGTTGGGTTGATGCACTTGAATGCCTTGAAATCCCAGGTCACACTGAGCCCTCCCAGGCAACAGGGTATCCCATGTCTTCCCCACGGTTGAAAGCAATGCAGAAGCTCCTACCTCGCAAGGTGCCCTGCATCACATGATGGCCATGCCACCCGCAACCACCTTTCCAGGGTCTACTCCCCTTCGCCTTCTGGCAACCCAACAACATAACCTGCCCCTGGGCGAAGTCTACATTTTTGGTGCTTGGTGTTGCTTTATGTCTTCCTCCTTATTCTACTCATTCTTCTCTTTGTACTCACCATGCACATTCCCACATCTGAGCCTTCATTTTTGCTGTTTCCTTTGCCTGCCAACTTGCTCCCCTACCTCATTTCACCCGGCACTTCCCTGTCCACTTTCAACTGAAGATACTGTGTTGTCTTCCCAGCTCTCCTCTTCCGGGCTAGCACCTCTATCCTCAGCTACTGAGAATACTGACTCTGAGGGCTCACAGCTGCATCCCTCTGTAAGGACTGTCTTCAGCTGCAGAGAGACGTCTTGACTAAGGTTATGCCTCCTCGCCAGGGCCAGCCCACAGTGGATGCGGGCTGAGGAGGGGATACAAGACCCAGCCCCCTTTGCCTGAATTTGGGACAACTCTGAATTTCTTTCCACCTCTATGGCATCTCATAGGATTGGCCGAGACCTCAGATGCAACCACATTGCTGGTCTGATCCTAGTTTCCTCACTTCTATAGGTATATTTCTCCAGGGAGAACCGCGTGACCCAATAAATCTCATGCAACTCTATTTCAATGTCTGTTTCCAAAGAACCCAATCTAAAACACTTCTTAAAATCCTCTTTCTCTGGGGTCCCCAGAACTGTGCATATACATCTGATAATTGCGTGTTTTTCACTTATCTGCTGCTATGAAACAAACCACCGCAAAACTTTAGTGTTTATAAGGAATGATTGACTTTTGCTCATGATTTTATGGGTTGGCCATCCCAACTGGCAGTTCTGCTCCATCTGGTGTAGTCAGGTCACCTGTGTGGCTGCACTCAGCTGGAAGCCCTGCTGTGACTGGACTGTCCAAATGAACTCTCTCCTCTGGCCTCCAATCATTCAGTAGCTTAGCTTTGGCCTCCTTAGTGTGGTGGCTGGGTTTCAAGGGGGAAGAACTGGAAATGGCCATTCCTTTTAAGTCTTGGGTTTCTAAAGTTTAGAACCTTACTTCTGTTGCATTCTATTGGTCAAAGCAAGTCACAAGGCCTGCCAGACTCGAGGAGAGGGGAAACATGTTCCACCTGTTGAAGGGAAGAGCGTGATTTGTGTCTGGGAATGAAAGGGAGTGGTTGATGACCATATTTGGAAACTATCTACCACAGTACATAACAGTCATTATGTTGGGAGCGCCTCAAGGGCAGGGATTCAACTGTATATCCATTGCCCCTAAGCCCAGGCACTTCCAGGAGCTGTCAGAGATTTTTGGTGACATGCTGTGTTGGTCCCCGTAGAGCCTGGGGAGGGGGTAGAGAGGTAGTGGAGCCAAGCCCCAGGCTGTCAGCTGCCTCTATTGGAACATCTCTTTAATTTCCAAGATAGATGATTCAAATGCTGTTTGGGAATCTATTTCTGGGCATAGACTCCACCCCCTGGGGCATGAGTGGGGCACATTTTATTCAGCCACATGGTTGCACAGGGCCTGAGATCCAAACACAGACTTAATAATTAAAGCTCGTATTTCCTCTCTCTTGTTATTGTACATTTAGAGCATGTGGAAGTCATTAGTGTTGTTTGTCAAATATTTCTGGCTATGCACCTGCTGAACACATGGAAGAATTGTACTTCTTGGCCCTCTTGTGGTTGGGTGAAGCCTGGTTATTAATTCTGGCCAATGTGTTGTAAGTGGAAGTGACTCGTGCCATGTCTGGGCATTTAATTGCTGTGTTAAGCCCTCTCCAGAGCTCCTTCTCTCTGCCTTGGCGACTGGAAATGTTGGAAATGATGTCTGCTTCATTAGTTGAGTGAGAAGACATAGAACAGAGCCCCAACCAACCCATGAAATGCAAAGGCTTGAATAAGAAACACTCTTTGTTGTTTGAAGCTACTAAGATTCGGGGGTTGTTTGTCACAGTAGCCTGACCTTGTATCCTGACTGATACCAGGGTCCTGTCTTGACCCAAGCCGAGTTCATCTTAGCATTCAGGTAGATCTGGAGTGGGATGGGGGCAGGGCTCTTGGGAAAGAACTCACCTTCGGGGAAGGAGGAGTATAGGTTGGAGTAGATTGAGGTGGGAGTCCTACACACAGGCTACCTAGTATAAGAAACTAGTATGTTAGTATGTGTTAGAGTTATAAAGGCTTGCTATTAAAACTGAATGAAATAAATATTCAGAGAAGTAAGAGCATTTTAAAGATGACTACCCTTTCTTCCCATATATTAATTACTCCCCCACCCACATCCCCAACCAAACCCCCCCATTCACTGCTAGGGATTTGAATAGTTGTCTTAAGCACAGAGAGACATGAATGCGCAGACATTTGCATATGGACTTTCCTTCTGTGGCTTTCTTTATTCTAGTTCAATGCGTCTCTACCTTTAGCATGCCTAAAAATTCCTCTTCATGGCTGTGTAAATGAACCCGTGGATATTGGACTTTATGAGTGGTTTAAGAGTTTTTCAATGATACTTTTGACTATATGCAATTCTTGTCTTATGCACAGACTTAAAAATCTCACCCCTGTGTAAAATGAGATTCCATTGTTCAAAACCAAAAGAACCTTGCAAATTTCATGAGACGCTGAGAGCACAAGATGTCAGCAGCAGCTGCTCTTCGCCCATTATCCACCCACTGCCCAGGTCCTGTTGATTTTACACCATGGTCTAAGCCTTCATCATCTCCTGCCTGGATTACTATGAAGGGCTCCTCACTTACCTCTGTTTCTATTCCTGCTGCTTCCAATCCATTGTCTATACCACAGCCAAAGCGATCCTTTCCAAGTACCAGTTTGGTCATCTTACTTCCCCCTGTCTAAATCCTTCACTGGCCTCTCATTGGTTTTACCAGGAAGACCAAACTCTTAAATGGGTTTTAAGGCCCACAAGACCTGGCCGTTCCCTGCCTCCCATCCTCATTTCATGGTTGTCTTCCCCTTGGCCTCTATGATCCCTCCATGCTGCTCTTTTATGTCCACCAGTCCTTTCATGTCCCTGTCCCTCCATTGCAGAGCCTGGGCACCTGTTATACCATCTGCTTGGAATGTTCTTCCTCCACCCTCTCTCTTTTGCCTAGTTAGCTCCTACTCATGTTTCAGATGTCAGTTCAAGTGTTCTGTCCTCAGAGAAGCATTTAAACCAACTTATTCTTTATTTGCTCTCATAGAATGGTTTGCTTTCCTTCAGAATATTTACATCAGTTTGTAATTATACACTAATTTATTTGATTATCTGACGAGAACTTGTTTCTTCCACTAAAGCAAGGGCTGTGACTTCCTTGTTATTCTTGTATCCGTGCACATGCAATATATATTTGTTGTATGAACGATTGAATAGTGCTGATAGTGGTTCAATGACAGCAATATTGGCAGTGACATTGGCATAGGCGATGGCACATCCATTTCTGTCTCTTTTGGATTATTATTTGATCTAATTTTTACTTCTGGCTTGTGTGGCCTGGGAAATAAGAATTACCTCCAGATGCAAAATCCAATACCCAGTGAGTAGACAAGAAGAAGGGGCAGTGAGCAGCTGATTCAGGTCCAGAGTTTGTCCTCCAGACTCCAGATATTGAGTCCTTTCTCAACTGCAATACTACCTGTCAGGCCTGACTATGACAAAACAGGAGATGCCTTCTGAAGTGTCCGGGGAGGTAATTTATGGGATGGAGAGAGTGCAGTAGCATCCTTCACTGTCCTCTTAGCGTTCCTCTCCTTTCTCCTTTTCATCTTTTTTCTTTTTCCTTCCTTTCCTTTTGATTAAAAAAAATTTTTTTTAAATAAGATGAGCACAGGTAAGACTTTTTGAAATGATGGGAGAATAAAAAGAAACTGGGCTGAGCATAGCCTAGCCCAACTTGTGGGCCATTGAGGACCCATATTAAAACTGAAAGCTCAGACTTTGGAAAATGTATTAATGTTAGATTGTTGTTTAATTATGTAGTTGGGGCTTTAGGCCTGATCATGTCTGTGTGTGTGTGTGTGTGTGTGGTGAGATTTCTTTTGGAAGGGACTGACATTCCCAATTTCAATCATCCTGGGAGGAAGTTAATCCTGGAGCAAAAAACGAAGGGGTCTGAAGTAGAATTTAGCTTTGAGGAAAAATTTCCTTCTCTCTTAGGAGCCTTGTGTCAGTTTGTTATGGGTTTTAAGGCATGGGGGGTAACTAGAGCATTATATTAGTTAAGGTTATATAAGTCAAGGTAACTAATATTATATTAGTTATAGCCAGCTGGGGTAACAGATAAACCTTAACATCTCAGTATCTTAACAGAGTAAAAGATTGCTTCTTGCTTCCAAAATAGGTGTTTCTGATCACTGATGACTTTCTACCAAGTGGCAGTTAAGGACCCAGGCTCCTTCCATCTTGTGGCTACCCCATCTTTAATATGTGACTCCCTAGGTCACCATGGAAGTAGAAAAACTAACTGGGGTCAGCTGTCAGCATTGCTTGAGCAGGGGAGTACAGATCCTGAGGCAGAAGGAGATAGCTTATTTATAAGAAGAGCTACATGAACTGTCATTATGTACCAGTATGTTCCAGGGGAATACAGAAAGAGGTAGATCCTGAAGGTTTTGGAATAGGGTGGGGGAGAGTGGGACTGTATCTAGATCAGGGAGTGTTTATTAATATAAGAATGCTTTCCTGGGAATTAGAATTTCATGTCTGGCAAGGACATTAGAGCCAGTGCTAATATACTGACAGAATATTGCTGTGAAGCTTGGACATAATGGTTGCCAGCAGTAAATTAGGTGGAAATGCTGGAATGTCCTGGTGAAGTATTGAGGAAATGGTCAGAGGATTTAGAAATGTGGTATGAGACTATGAGACCAACTGACCGTGTTCTCTGAAAGGGTATAGAGGATACTCCCTTCACTAAAGCAATAAGGAATGTGCTAGTTAAGAGCATATAGCATCACCGAGGGGCTCAGTGGTGGGTTGATGGTAAGAGATACTACCATGGAACTGGGCTCCCTGATTACAAGGAGGAGGATAGAATTTTGGAATTGCAGAGGTCAGGTGCCAGCAGGTAACTAACAGAGGAAAGGGTCAGTATCATAATAAGCTGCGAAGGCTGGAGTGGCAGCGAGGGGCTTTGACCCAAAGGGATCTTGATGATAGCTAATAGGTCATGTTCCTAGGGACTAGCTATATTGGCAGCCAACAAGAATATTGCTTGGCTTGTGTAACCAAAAAAAGATCAAGAGCAGATGAGTAAAAGGCTTATGGCGGCCTCTGCAATAGAAAATAATTAATCTTTACCCATTTTTTAGATCAGAGCCACTTTTCAGACTGACTCCATTGATTGAAGAAGAGGCCAAATCCCCTTGAGGAAGGACACTGCAAATCACTTCAAGTATATACAATAAACATTTCCCCAATCTTCCTCCAAAGGGACCTATGATTATTCTTTAGAGTAACATTAGGGGAAAGGAAGAACATGAAACTCTTTTGGGGCCATGGGATATAGAGTCTGAGCTGGGAACCCAAATGCCACAATGGCTCCATTTTTGAGTTAGGGCATATTGAGAGCCCTAGCTTAGACTCCTAAACCCACATAGACTCTGCTCATTTCCTGGTTTCCAAGTATATAATTAGAATAGAT
This sequence comes from Ursus arctos, assembly GCF_023065955.2. Taxonomy (NCBI): domain Eukaryota; kingdom Metazoa; phylum Chordata; class Mammalia; order Carnivora; family Ursidae; genus Ursus; species Ursus arctos. The sequence goes on from NW_026623008.1 coordinate 28,498,718, forward strand.
ATACTTAGGAGTTGCCAAAACCTTTACATCGGTTCCCTAACCATTATGATAAGAAGCCCAAGAGGAGGCCTTAAAAAATGTTCTCACTTCTTGGCCAAGATATTAAATCTGATACAATTTCCATATCATAGGTGGCATTGTAGAAATTAGTGTCAGTAAGAAACACTTAAAGATTTGGGGTTGATTTTCTCTATCGGATTCTCACTCAATTCATTGGTATGGCCTCTGAAAAATCCAGATTGGTCATGGATGGTGACAGTGGACTACCAAAACAAGTGGGCCCCAATTGTAGCTGCTATGCTAAATATGGTATCTTTACTAGAACAGATCAACACAGCCTTCAGCATTTAATATGCAGCATTTGATCTTTTCAATTCACATCAAGAAGAAGGATTAGAAGCAGTTTGTTTTCATATGGGAAGGACAGCAATATATAGTCACTGTCTTGCCCCAAGGCTATGTTCATTTTCTTGATTTCTGTCATAATATAGTCTAAAGGGACCTTGATTGTCTTGATAGTCCAAAACCACCATGCTGATCCACTATGTTGGTGGCATTGTTCTCATCAAACACAATGAATAGGAAGTGGCAAGTACTCAGGCTGCCCTAGTAAGAGACAAGCATGTCAGGAGGTGGGAGATAAGTTCTAAAAAGATTTATAGCTCGACACATTGGCAAATGTGTTAGAGGTGTTGCTTCTTGAATAGCCTACCGCTAAGAAAGAGGCACAGTGCTTGGTGGGACTCTTTGGAGTTTTGAGGCAGTGCATGCCGCACTAAGAAATAGTATTCTAATCCATTTATTCAGGGGCTCAGGCCGTTTCCAGTTTTAAAAGGATCCTAGATCAAAAGAGGGTTCAACAACAAGTCCGGTCTGCAGTGTGAACTGCCCTGCAGCTTGGGCCGTGTGACCTGGTAACTACAATAGTGTTAGAGATATCTGGGTGGATTCTGGCAAGCCCTATTAGGAGGACCACTGGATTAAAGTTATGGAGCTAGGCTATGCCTTCTGTTGAAGAAAACTGCTCCAACTCTTGGGGTGTGACTGGGTCCTAGCACAGACAAAGCACCTGATCATGGACTATCAAGTAACTCTATGGCCAGAGCTGTGCATCATGAGCTAGGTATTACCAAATCTGAGTCATAAAGTAGGGTAGATGCATCATTAATCCATTGTATGAAAGAAATGGTTCATTTGAGTCAGATCTGAACAGGTCAAGAGGGCACAAGTAAGTATAGGTCAGGTGGCTTAGCCTCCTATGTCATCCATCCTTGTTGAACCAACACCTTCCTCTCAGCTCATATCTATCCCCTTATGAAGGGATTTCCATGACCAGCCGATGGAGAAGGGAAAATCCTGGGTTGGTTCACAGGTGAGTCAACTCCATATGTTGGTGGCCTTAAAGGACAGTACTGAGAAAAAAATCTTCAACTAGGTAGAACTTCAGGTAGCATATTTGGTTGTTAACTTTTTATGGAGGGTCGTGTAGTCTCAGGTGACAATATACGTAGACTATTGGGCAAAGGTGAATTGCTTGGCTAATTGGTCAAGGGCCTGGAAGAAGCAAGATTGAATATTAAGAGATTAGAAGTCTGGAGATAAGAGGTATGGATGGCCCTATAGGAATGGACACAAGATTTTCAGATTTTTGTATTTCACATTAATGCTCACCAGAGAGTATCCAGTGTAGAAAAGGCACAGACAACTGGAGGACAAGAAGACTTGTCCATTGGGTGTCAACCAGTCTCTGTCCTCAGCCATTCCACACATACATCATGGGCCCATGTAAAGAGTAGCATTGTGGTAGGCATGGAGACTGTGCACATGCCCAATAGCATGGGCTCCCTCTCACCAAGGCAGATCTAGCTAATGTGGCTGCTATATGTATGACCTGTCAGCAGCAGAGACCAACACTGAACTCTCATTATAATACCGATCCTTGTGGAGAATGACTGCCTACTTGGTGGCAAGCAGGTACCCTTCAAGGGGCAGCAATTTGTGCTTACTAAGAAAGACACTATAGATATGTGTTTGTCTTCGCTGCCTGAACTATCTATTTCAGCACCACTATCCAAAGGCTTACAGAGTGTTTGATTTACTGACATGGGATTCCACACCATCTCAGATCAAGGAACAGCCTTTCAGCAAAGGATGTATGACAATGGACACATGACATTGAGATTCACTGGTCCTATTATATATCATATCACTAGGAAGCTGTCAGCCTGATAGAATGCTGTAATGGCCTCTTAAAACTCAGTAAGGTGGCAGCTTAAGAAGTGGCACCCTGCAAGTTTGGGATTGTTTTCCAGGATGCAGCATATACATTACACCAATGGCTATTAAGTGGTGTTATGTTGCAATAGCCAGAAAGTATGGATTTGAAAACTAAGGGATGAAGGTGGGATTGATCTCTCTTACCAGGGACCCACTTGGGGAAACTTGTGCTTCTTGTCCTACGATCTTAAGGCTCTGTGGGACTAGAGGTCCTGGTCCCCAGGGGTGAATTACTTCCACCAGGGAAAATGTTAAGGATTTCACTGAACCTAGAACAAAGATTTCTAGCTAGTTGTGTTGGATTCCTTATGCTGTGGTAAAACAGCATATGAGGAAAGGAGCTAGGGTTACTGCTACATAATGGAGACAACAGGGAGTAAGTCTAAAACTTCTACTTCCTATGAACTGTCCCCACTCCCTACTTTACTTGTGCTCCTTGAGACTATCTCCTGCACCCAAGTCTATGTCTTAGGGTCTGCTTTTGGGGGAATAGAATTAGACAGTAGGATTTTATTATATTTTATTAATTTTTTTAAAAAAGATTTTATTTATTTATTGTCAGAGGTAGAGAAAGAGAGAGAGAGAGCACAAGCAGGGGGTGTTACAGGCAGAGGGAGATGGAGATGTAGGCTCCCTGCTTAGCAGGGAGCCTGATGCGGGACTTGATCCCAGGACCCTGGGATCATGACCTGAGCCAAAAGCAGATGTTTAACAAAATGAGCCACCCAGGTACCCCAAGACAGTAGAATTTTAAATTTTGTCCTAAGTGCAATGAGATCCACTGAAGGTTTTTTTTTTTTTTTTTAAGATTTTATTTATTTGAGAGTGAGAGAGAATGAGAGAGCATGAGAGGGGGGAGCATCAGAGCGAGAAGCAGATTCCCTGCTGAGTAGGGAGCCCGATGCAGGACTTGATCCTGGGACTCCAGGATCATGACCTGAGCTGAAGGCAGTTGCTTAACTGACTAAGCCACCCAGGCGCCCCTCCACTGAAAGGTTTTAAGCAGGGGTAGTACATGAGCAGATTTGCATTATACAAAGATGGCTCTGGTGGCTGCATGGAGAATGGAGTGGAGGAGCCAGAGTAGACTGGGGAATCTAGTTAGGAGGCAATTACGAGAGTCCCAAAAGAGATGGTGGTGGTTTGAACTCATATGATGGTGGTGGTGGAGATGGAGAGATGAGTAGATGGACTTGAGATATTTAGGGAAAAGAATCAATAGGACAGTAAGTGTTCTCTTATCTATTTCAGATCACTTTGTTAGTCTGAGTGCATGCACATGCTTGTCTGGGTATTCCTTGTTCTTCCAAGGCTGATCAGTGGTTCTAGGACAAGTCCTGCTGAGATCTTTTGTTGACAGTTATCTTCTGGGAACAAAGGGCTGTATGTGTGAGTCAAAGACATTTATCATTGAATATTAGCAATGTGATGCTCAAGAACTGGGTGGTGGGACATTTCTAGCTCAACCTCACACAGAGAGACCGTTCTCTTCTCTTTAGTAGAGCAAAGGCTCCAAGTTCTAGTTCTGCTCGAATGGCTCTGCAATGCTCTTGAGTCTGAAGGCAGTGGTATTTACCTGATTATCACTGCAACGAGCAGGAGTCAGGACAGATTTGTGGGAAGATGGTGGCAGCCCTTAAGACTCCCAGAAATACTTGGTAGAGGTGGTACAAAGAAGTAGAGTGGAAGATAACTCTTCAAAAGACTGGATTTCTTGCTATCAGTCAGCTAAGGGCTTCAAGTTAGCAAGGTAATGTGACTGTATTTGTACCAGGGGCAGGAAATGTATGCTGGACCAGGTGAGAGGTGGGGCAGAGTCTGATGATTCCCAGATTTCTGGCTTGGGTAACTGGTTGATGGGATATTGAATTTAGTTTTAGATATGTGGAGAAACACCAAAGTAGTAATGTTAGCAGTCTGTTGGGTATATTTGTATTTCTGTTGTCTGAAATAATGCCTGGCATGTCAGGAACTCAATAAATATTTGTTCAACCACATTAGTTAAATTCTTCTCCCCAAATTCCTCCAGCAACACCCAACCTCAGTGATAATCAGGACAGTCGTTGTTACTTTTTGCTTGGGATAATTTAATCTCTAGATGAGGGACTAGTTAGCTAAAATACAAGGTCTCCTACTGAAGGGGTATGGCTTTGAACAGTGTCCACAAAGCAATTGACTTACTGAAGCCTCATTGGATATTCAAGGCCATAGAGACCTAGAGGTGGGAGACGAAGACCCACATGTATCCAGGACCCAGCTTTTCTGAATGAGGTGGTGACTGGGGGGATGGGGGAAGGGTGAAGAAGGCAACTTCCTCCTCTGGATCAGGACCTACTATAATCCTGATTGTAGTGGTTACAGGACAGGCTTTGGAATTGGTTAACTTGGGTTCACATCACTCCACCATTTCCTAGCTTCTTGACTTTGGCAAAGTTATTTAACTTCCAAGCCTTATTTCCCATACTTGTAATATGGAGATACTCATTTCATCTTCTTTTTAGTGTAGTTGTGAAAATTAAATGTGATAAAACATGTATTAGCTTAATGTGTGGTGCACAGAAAGCATTCAGTAAATTCTATTAATAATAAACAATCAATCATACTCATAATTATTTTAATCTGTCCAGCAATATCATATATTCCTTATACTCCTTCTACCTGATGAATAAGATGTCATCATTGTTATTCCCATTTTACGCATTGGACAGAGAATTTTGGAGAGGTGAATGATTTCACCTAGCCAAGACTATGGTGCAGGTGAACCACCTTGTCAAGTCTTCTGATCCCAAATCCCATGTCCCACATGACTCAATTCATAGAAGGCTTAAGTACAGTTGAGTGAGTTCATCCAGTGCATTCCTGCAGCAATACCTAAAGGTGAGACTCAAGTTCTAGGAGAGAGGACATACTGCCCAGCCCAACCAGGGATGCATATGTGTGTGCCTGTGTGTGTGTGTGTGTGCATGCATTGGAAGGTGAGGGTAAAAAAAAACATCTCCTCTAAATCTCTACATCTCTAGGAATCCCCAACTCACAGAGGGCATATTTCTCCTCTGTCCTTTCTTATTTATTTATTTTTTTTTTGAGAGAGAGAGAGTATGAGCATGGGGGGAGGGGCAGAAGGAGAGGGAAAGAGAATCTTAAGCAGACTCCGCACTGAGTGCAGAGCCCTACCTGCGGCTTGATCCCACGACCATGAGATCATGACCTGAACTGAAACCAAGTGTCAGACGCTTAATCGACTGTGCCACCCAGGCACCTCTCCTCTGTCCTTTCAATATCCTTCTGAGACCTCCTACCTTTACTGTGTTTTGGAAAGTTCTATTCAATGAAGCTGAATTCAAATGAAAGAGAAAAACATTCTTTCTCTATGGGTCTCTCTATCCCGGTGTTCAATCTGAGTCAACTGAACAACTCAAGATCTGGGAGAATCTGAGATCAGAATATCTAGATTTTAGTTCAGATTATATTACTTGGTGACTCTGAGTAATTCCTTGTCTCTCTCTGGGCCTCAGTTTCCTTTTCAGTGCCAAATGGGGACTGCTTCAGCCTGACACTCCATAACTCAATGTTGCACCCACATCTCCTACTTCTGGGGGAAGGAGGGAGGGATTATGGGGCAGTGGCATCAATCTCCTTTCTGGGATGGCTCCTCTGAGCTCTATATTTCTTGCCTATAGTGACCAGGGAATTTTCCCCTATTGATTGCTTTCTGTAATCGAGCTTAACAAATAGAACTTCCCTCAAATGATTCTTCCAACTAAACTGATAGAAAGCTAACCTTGTTATATTTATTGACAGAACATTGAAATAAATATTATAGGTCTAGAGGGAATGTTTCAGCCCATTGATTTTTTTAAGGAAATAATAAATGGAGCCTATTCCCTTTGGCATATTATGCTGGGAATAATCTGAAAAAATGCTTAGCTTGTTCAACACAGAGCTTAGAAACCCTCCTTCCACTCCCCATGGAGCAGGGGCCCTTTGCATAAATCTGCTCTGGCCCAGACAATCAATTTTCAATTTTAATTATTTTCAAAACTCGTTTATTATTTGCTTGTTCTGTGAGTTGGGAGCTTTACTTTCTTGGTGAGTTTGTAGCCAGGAGTGGTCAGACCTCCGGTCTGGGTCTGGAGGCCTGAAAACTCTTAGTTTTACTCACCAGAGAGGAAAACTCACCATCCCTCTTCCCAGGGTCCCCTGTTTGAGAATGGGGGTCTGCAGATTGGGCCCACTGCCTATTTTTGTAAGTAAAGTTTTATTGGAAAAGAGTCATACCTATTTGTTAACATGTCTGTGGCTATTTTCTACCAAAACAGCAGAGCTGAGTTGTAGCAATAGAGACCAGATACCCCACAAAACCTGAAATATTTACCATCTGGTCCTTTAGAGAAAAAGTTTGTCCACCACTGTTCTAGATTCTCCTTTCTCCTGCCCCGTCCCCCTTTTAAGTTTTTTATTTTAATTCCCCTGTGCTCATCACAAGTGCACTCCTTAATCCTTATCACCTGTTTCACCCCCGCCCCCGTAATCATCAGTTTGTTCTCTGTAGGTAAGCGTCTATTACTTGGTTTGTTTCTCTCTCTCTCTTTTTTTCCTTTGCTCATTTGTTCTGTTTCTTAAATTCCACCTATGAGTGAGATCATACAGTATTTGTCTTTCTCTGACTCACTTATTTCACTTAGCATTATACTCTCCAGCTCCTTCCATATCATTGCAAATTCTCCTGCCCTTTTTAATGAGACCAGAATGCTTCATGATCACTGGGGGTCTCTCCTGGGCCAAGTGGCTACCATAATGGTAACATTAGTCAATGCCTGTATAGTGCTTTTCTAGGTCCTGGGCACTATCCTAAGGATGTTATATATGTTAATTTTCGTTTCATCCTCACAACAACCCCAGGAGGGAGGACAATTAATTATTAGCCCTGTTTTAATAATGAGGAAATAAGGCACAGAAAATTTAAGTAACTCATCCAAGTCATACAAGTAGAACATGGCAGAGCTGGGGTTTAAATCCAGGCAGACTGACTTCAGAGAGAGTGTCAAAGGTGGTGGATTCTCAGAAAAGGTCTAGGTCAATGTCCATAAAGTACAGATGGGGAAACTGAGGCCTGAAGAGGAGTCACGGAGTTGGTGATAAAGCTGGAAGTAGATTCCAGATAACAGTTGCTGTGTCTTTTTATTACTATTACATTGTTATGCTCAGCTTCTGTTTATCAGAGCCAGGGAGGGAAATTCAAAGACCATTACAGCAGAGCCCTGCAGCATGCAGCACCCACCCCCCACCCCTCCAAGAGGTTGAGGGTTATATTATCCACAACATCACTCAAGTACTTCTTTCCTACAGTCATTTGCTCCTTTTACTCTCCCATGTTGGTGGAGGAACTTGGTACCTGGAATTTGGGAAAGAACTTAAACCATGTTATAGAGTCACATACAATCAAAGGTTGGGCCACATTTATGCCAGATTTTTCCAATTAAAAGTCATTTTTTTTTAAAGTAGGCTCCATGCCCAGCGTGGAGCCCAACGGGGGCCTTGAGCTCATAACACTGAGATCAAGATCTGAGCTGAAATCAAGAGTTGGACACTCAACCAATTGAGCCACCCAGGTGCCTTTCAATTAAAAGTCATTCTTTGACCCTTTGTCCTCCCTGGCTATTACTGTATCTTTGCCCTTCTATCTGAAGCCAGATTGATAGGAGGAATTTCTACTCCATCATTGTCTCTGCATATTTTCCTCTAATTCACTCCTCAACCCGCTCTAATATGGTGTGATCCACAGCACACCACTACTCTAAGGAGGGCCCCAATAATCCTCAAATTGCAAGGGCAGTATTCCCACCCTGTATCTTGAGGATCTCTCTTACCTTTGAAACTGTTGACCACTCCCTTCTCCTTGACATGTTTCTTCCTAGCAACACTCTCCCAGCTCTTCTCCTATCTCTCCAAACACTTCTTCTCAGGATCCTTTACTGCTTCTGCTTTGCTCTGTTAGATTTTGAGTTGCCTGTGGTTGCATCCTGGGTCCTCTTCCTGTTGCACTCAGGGTCATGCCAGAGTTCTGACTGCTTACCCCTCTCCTTCCTGGCTCTGACAATGCCAGCTCAGAGAGGAGCTGAGGATCAAACTTGTTTTGTGTGGAGTCAGCCTGGCCTAGGGTTGAGCCAACTGGATGAACTCATCATGACTGAGTCATGAAGAGGGGTTGGACCCAGCCAGTCTTATTCCCACCCTCCCACTGCCCCCTCAACCGTGCTTTGTGCTGAGAGCACCCAGGCTGGAGAGCCATCAGCCTTCAGCCCTCTTGCCCTGTCTTATCCAGGCACGTGGTAGGAGGTATTCCTTACATGACCTTGAAGGCTGAGGAGTTCAGCAGTGCCCACTGGGCTGTGGTTTACATCACTATGTGGCAGAATGGGAAGGCCTGGCCTGAACTGTTCTATTTGGATTTCGAAGACTGGGTGTCAGAATTCCCCTCCCTGGCCTATTGGGAAGGACAGACTTGTGCCTCTGGAGGCTAACAGAGAAAGGAGGAGCTTGGTTTTATTTTTTATTTTTATTTTTAAAATATTTTATTTATTTATTTGAGAGAGAGTGAGAGACGGGGGTGGGGGAACACACGGCAGGGAGGGGCAGAGGGAGATGGAGAGAGAGAATCTCAAGCAGACTCCACGCTGAGTGTGGAGCTCAACATGGGACTCAATCTCACGACACTGAGATCATAACCTGAGCCAAAATCAAGAGTCAGATGCTTAACTGACTGAGCCACCAATGTACCCCTTGGTTTTAGTTTCGTAGAAGCAGGTGAGTCCTCCAATGGGGAAGGTGGGGACAGAAAGGAGAAAATCCACGTATGCCTTTTTTTTTTTTAAAGATTTTATTTATTTATTAGACAGAGATAGAGACAGCCAGCGAGAGAGGGAACACAAGCAGGGGGAGTGGGAGAGGAAGAAGCAGGCTCATAGCGGTGGAGCCTGACGTGGAGCTCGATCCCACAACGCCGGGATCACGCCCTGAGCCGAAGGCAGATGCTTAACCGCTGTGCCACCCAGGTGCCCCAACGTATGCCTTTTTCTGTGCCTGACTATGATACTTTTGAAACTTCTACTCAGCAGGAGGACATTGCCCTTCTGTAATACCCCCCTCCAGCCCTCTTTTCATTTGTAATGACCAGCCACAGTGAACAGAGACCAAGAGTAGTAATGTCTTCAGGGGCCAGGCAGGTGATGAGTGAAGTGGGCTTTGTAGGGACTGCAGAGGGTTTATATTCCATAAATGGCTTGAATCAAGGTTGGGGGTGGGTAGCCAGGCTTGGCTCCAGCAGATGGTTGACGTGTAGGGAATGGAAACCGGTATTGCCAGATCCTCTGTGTTTTCAAGAAAAGTCAGAAATCTGGATTTTTTTTGGTGTAATGTGATTTTTAAATGTTGGCAACTAATCAATTAAAAAAATACCAGTGTGGACCAAACAAAAGCTGCAGACAGCTTTTGGAGGCTTTTGGGAGGCATTTGGCCCGCGGGTGGCCAGTTCATGGTGCTTGATATAGAATCACAGAGGGACCTGAGGCATACTTCGGTCTAATAATAGCCAGGTGCACCAACTAATGCTGAATGCAAGTAAAAAAGCACTGGGAAATACCTACAATTTAATGTTCATGTTTTCCCTACCGACCTCACTGTTCACAGCTGCAGAAGATGGAAACACTTGTGACTTTTCATTTGAACTATATACTGAACAACAGCCAGTGTCTCTGTTAACATTGGTTAATCAGTTGATGGTTGAACACAAAATATGTTATTCCTAGTCTCACAGAGATGTGTGTTTGTTTATTTATTCATTCGACAAGCTCCCATGATTGTGGTTTAAGATACTACCCTGGCTCTGTGTCATGTTAAAAATTACCTATAATATAGGTAAATACCAGGCCGTAAGAGTTACAAGCTGTGGGTGTGACAGTGAAGCAGAAAGATACTATTGATTACATTTAGGACATCTGGGAAGGCCTCAGTGAGGAGATGACATCTGACCTGACCCTAGAGGGATGAGTGAGTGGGGCTGACGTAGGTTTCAGTTAGGATTCTTGTGTGCAAGCAACAGAATTATCTCAGCATAACTAACCAACAGGGAGCTGGGAGACCAGGCCTGGGGAAGGCAGGAACCGAGGAGGCTCTGGAAGCCTGGGATTCCGGAAGCAGGGAGCTGAGAAACTGGTCCTCGACAAGAGCAGATGGGAGAGGAAAGGGCTGCCAGTGACATTCGTTTTTCTGACGCTGATGGAATTCACCTCCAAGGGGCCCTGTGATCCATGTGGCACTTGCTCAAGATCAAGTGTCCTGGGAGACAGTGACTACTGGCAGACTTTAGGTCATGTCTCCCCCTACTTCCTCAAATGGGTGAAGGGTATGATGGTCTTTATGTGCATAGTTGGTGAAGAGCAGTGGACAGCAGACAGGGGCATTTACCTCCTGTCATGACTGTATGCAATAATGACTATTTCCAACCCATGCTTACTCGGAGAAAGACAGCCCCAAATTCTTCAGGCTGAGCAGTTCTGTGATGGGGCAGTGCAGGGACTCTGCAGGACTCCAGGTTCTGCTGGGAGAGGCGATGTGTGGCAGAGACTGATGGGGGAGGCCTTACTGATGTCAGTGTCCACTACAGCCCGTCACTGAGTGCTTCTGCCTCTGCTCCATGCAATGAGCAGAAGCTTAGTGACCTCCTATGTTCTGCTGGACATGGCACTTTTTTCTTGTCTCAGGCTTCATTCCTCTTAGTCCACCAGGAAAATAAAGGCTTATTTTCTCAAGTTAAGGACTTTTTAGTTCTACTTATAAATGAACAAAACTGAAAAGTAATTTAATTAGTATTGGAAACAATCTAAATATACAGTAATAAGGGGCTAAATAAATAAATTTTCTTACACACAACAGAATGTAATCTGATCAGATTGCAAAATAGCCTGCGTATTCCTACCCTGTTAAAAAATGTGCACACACATGCACACATGCAGAGAAAAATGACTAGAAGGATATATGCCAAAAATGCTAACAGTGATTATCTCTGGAGAATAGGATTCTGGGTGGATTTTTTAAAATTTAAATTTAATTAATTAATTAATTAATTTTTTTATAATAATATTTTTTATATGTTATGTTAGTCACCATACAGTACATCCCTAGTTTTTGATATAATGTTCCATGATTCATTAGTTGCGCATAACACCCAGTGCACCATGCAATACGTGCCCTCCTTAATACCCATCACCAGCCTATCCCATTCTGGGTGGATTTTAATGTCTTCTTTTTGCTTATCTTGCCTTTTCTATGGTTTCTATAATAAACATAAAATACTATTTAAATCAGAAAAATGCTTTTCTTAGAAAAAAACTTGGTGAGTACAATTGTCATTTTTGTGAACAAGCTACCCTTTTACTACCGGTCATGAGAATCAGCTGAGCGTGTGCTGAGTGACATGTAGCGAGGTCTGAATAAAGAATGTGCCTGAAAAATGGGTTGGAGGACATCCCCATTGTCCCATATTTTGACTTCCCTTTGCCCCCATCAGGGATAGCCATCTGCTTGACAGTTCCTTTTAGGGAGTGGGGGAATGGGGTCATGGCTCCATCAGTCCAAGGCCTGTGTCTCAATGGTTTTTGCCCATGAGATTTAGGACACTTTACCATAATATTTATTCAGTTTTATGGCCTTAAATATAACACTAACTCCTAATAATCAATATTGATTTAACTATAATATCTTATTTATAGACACAGCCCTCTGGTTTGCATGTGGACTCAAACCGTATTGCAACAGAAATGAGCCACTCACTCCCCTGGCCCTGGGCCAGCACTGAAGGAAATACCAGCCTCTGATGAATGGCTCTGAGGCCAATACAAGATTCTGGGTTTCTGATGCCTACTTCTCTCACTCCCTCCAGACTGGCTAATTCCCACACCAGCCAGAGCCATCCTGGGGTTGAGGATGTCTGTTTGTTTCGTGCAACATAGTTAACAGTCTTAAGAAGTTAGGTATTCCGACTGACCTCATTGGGGGGCAGTTACAACCAGTTGTCAATAAAAATGTCAAACAGAAAGGGGACCTTGAGGGGAAGAGAAGTAGCCAGAAGTACCCAGGATAAGGTAGGTACTGGGGAAGTAGGGATTTGCCCTCCCCCACTCTGGCCCACCTCAGTGACTCTGACAGGACAGGGTGGATTTCTAGAGAAGTTATTGTTGCTGTGATTAGTGTTGAAGAGGGGTCTGGGCAGTATTGCTCGTGGCTGCCCCATGTAGGAGCAGGATGCTAGCCTGCCAATCGTGGTGCAGTGTGACAGAGATCCATGAGGAAGGGTAAAAGCAGCCAGAACTTATAGCCTAGAGAAGACAAGACTGAGACGGGTGAAAACTGCCTAAGACTAAGAGTGAAGGAGGTGACCTACACTTGTTTACATAGGGGCTATGCCTTCCAGTGACCAGCACACACCATTCATTGCTCAGAACACCCCCCTCATCACCTTGAGGCTCCTGGGAATCTCCAAATCTAGTATTTGGTGAGTATAGTGGAGAGTTATTATTTATCCCCTCCAACCCCCAAACATACACACACACACACACACACACACACACACACACGCCCCGATATCCATTCACCCTTCTTTTGGAAACAGTTTTAGTTTCCATAGGTGGAGTCTATGATCCAGGCCTACGCAATCAGAGCATGTCTTGCCCTTGATTGCAAATTGGCCCAGGACTTTTGGAGGAGCTATCAGAAGAGTCTGGTTCTCTCTCACTGCACTCGAATTCAAGAGGATGTAGTGGCCAGAGCTGCTGCAGTCATCTTGGCACCATGTGGAGCTTGAGGAAAAAAACAACATAGAAGAAGTGAGCTGAGAGATACCTTGCAAGAGATGCCCATTATTTCCTCCATACCCACAACCTTTCTTAGGGAATTCTGCACCCCACTCCCAACAGTATTATGCGGCATGTGACCTTTATTCTTGATCAGAAATGATTCTTATGAGGGGTGAACACGTAAGTTAACCTGACCAATCAGATTCTTTCTCCTAGGCATTTGGAACCAAGACACAGACACAGGGACTAAATCAGCAAGATGGTAATATTTGGGCACTAGAACCAAAAAGTCATGTAGAGTTGGGGTCAAAGATGGATGCGCCAGCTTGTTCATTTGCTCTTGGGACATACTCCCTTCACATGCAAGTTGGAGTTAAAAGGAAGTACATAGAGAGAGAGAATAATAATTATATTATAATTATATTAAAAATGTCTTAGTTACCTAATGTAACAAAGCAGCCCAAAACTTAGTGCCTGAAAATAATTTATTATTATCTGTCATGATTTTGTGGGTTGACTGGACTTGGCTAGGTGATTCTCATTGGGGGGGGGTCTCTCAAGATATTCTAATCAGAGTATGTCTAGGGCTGATATTATTTCAAAACTCAGCTGGGCTGGGTGTCCAAGATGGTGCACACATTGGCTAGCCATTGATGCTGGCTAGCAATTGATGTCTCCTCTAGTGTTGGCAAGGTGGCTATAGCAGCTAATCCAAACCTGGTCACTGATGATTGGACCAAGAGTAAACACCTCACCAATCTGGACCAGTCACATGGCAACCACCTCACATGGAGATAGGAAGGAAGACAGGAAGGAAAGGATAAGCTTATCCTTGTGTCTTTTTCTTTCATGGAGCTCACTGCAGACTTTTCCTTTCATGTCATTCCCCAGAACTGGGATAAACCAACCACTGGCAAGGGGGAATAGGATTATCCAGCCTGGTTTAAACAACACCATGAAAGAGAGAAACAGACTCATAAACCAGAGAACACATTGGTGATTGCTGAAGAAGAGGGGAACAGGTGGATGGGTGAAGTGGGTGAAGGGAATTAAGAGGTACAAACTTGTAGTTATGAAATAAGTCACGGGTATGAAAAAGTACAGCATACAGAATTTAGTCAATAATCTAACATTGTGGTGAGCATTTTGCAATGTACATAATTGTTGAATCTCTATGCTGTATACCTGAAACTAATGAAATATTATATATCAACTGTAATTCAATTAAAAATAGAAAAATTAAAAATAAAATAAGTAACAGAAATGACAAGTATAGCATAGGGAATATAGTCAATAATATTGTAATAACTTTGTATGTGACAGACAGTGACCACACTTATCATGGTGAACATTGAGTAACATATAAGACTATTGAATCACTATGTTTTACACCTGAAACTAAAATATAACATCGTATGCCACCTATACTTCAATAATAAAAATAAATGAAAAAAAAAAAAAAGACTGATTTAGACAGGTCAGGATACACTCCTTGGGCTATACTCAATACTACCTGATTTTTGGACGAAGTCTGTGTTCTGCTGGCAAGGAAGAAGGTGGGGCATAGCTATTGTATAGGGCAGCCAATAGTTTCTGCCATGTGTATCTTTAAGAAGCAACGAAAATGGCCTCTGTCCCTGAGGTTACTGTTCTACCTTTGGGGCTCTTGTGGGCTGGATGCACTGTTTCCTGTCCTTGAGGGTTTACGAGATCTCCTGTCATATCCTGACAACCAATTCTCCTTCACTTAAGCTAACTTGAGAATGTTTCCAGTTTTGGCAATCAAATGTGTTATGCCTAAGACAACCACTGAGACATCTTGAGAATCTTATTTCATAATTTTCTATGATGTTTCTTAATCAACTAGTATGCTTGCATCTGATGGGTATTGCACTTGCAGTCAGGAGACCTGAGACTTAATCATGGCTTTAACACAGGGCTGGTGTTATCTGACATGCTTGCTGCCATAACTTCTTCTGGAAACCATGGTGGTCACTGCCAGTTAACTAGAACATTAGTTCCCACTGATATGGCTTCAGAATTCTTCTTGGCACAATGCTCAAAGCCAGCCACCTGCTAAAAGCTGGTATATGAGATGAAACCCATCACCACTGCTCCTCTGAGTGACTTGGTGGCCCTGAAAAGCCTCCTCTCTAAGTCTGGGTTTCCCCATGTATAATGAGGGGGGTTGGATCAGGTGATTTCTAGGGGTCTTCCTTCATTGGCTTTCTTCTTATCTTACTACCCAAATTCTGTTTTTAGACTTGGTGTAGCCCATGGTCTCTTGTCATACCCTAGGGAGCCCAGCAATATTCAAATGGTCAAATGACGTGACCCTGGGTTTAGGCAAAAGGTGTAGATCAGTCCTGTTCCTATAAGTAGAGATGCTTTGTCTCTTCCCAGGATTCTGGAGAATCCCTGGGCTCCAAGTGGAGATTTGAAGCTCCTATCCCCCTAGTGTCACTTAGAAGGGTCCACATAGGTAGCTGACTGTTGCTTTAGGAAGATTCTACGGGCCCTATAGAATTGTGGTCAAGAGAAAGATCTGGATTCAGAGTCTGTCTTTACTTCTTGCCAGCAGGGTGATCTGAGGATGGTTATCCAACCACCCTGGGTCTCAGTTTCCTCATCTGTAAAATGATAATAATCCTACCTTTGTTATAGCAAAGATTAAATAAGATCATGCATGTAAAGCAGTCAGTGGAATATCTGCTACACAGGAAGTATGAAGCCAATGGCAGCTGTTATTGCTGTGCAAGGCTGAGGGGGGATTTAGGGTTGTTGTTAGGGTGGTGCAATCTCCTTCCATATACAGAGTCCAAGAAGATCTCTTTGCCTGAGAGGGAGGGAGGACAATCTCCCAAGATGGCTGGAGCAGCCCCTGACCTGCTATTCTGGCTGGACCCTGAACAGATCCCACTCTGTCTCATATTTTAGGTAACAGTGGCACATGGGGCTCGCTTGGAGGACACTGTCTGGGAGCTGGGGTCATTGAGAAAACTGGAAATGCTGTCCCATGAGGCAGGGTTAAAACAGCTCGTCTGGGAGAGGATCCATGCTGGGGGCTCCTTCTTTTCTTTAGACAACTGAAAGGCTGTCATGGGCAGAGAGTGGACACTTTGCTGTAATGCTGGAGAAGAGGGAGGGAGCCACAGACGGCTCTCTGCCACAGTGCAGATTCTGATGCTCTCAGCCATCCAAAGCTTGACGAGCGGGGCTCTGCCCTCCGTTTTCTTCTCACTTCACACCAGTGGCTTTCAACTCTGGCTGAACACCAGAATCACATGACAGCTTTCTAAAAATACCACTTCCCAAATCCCACCCACAAAAACACTACTGATTCAGGAGATCTCAGGGGGTGAGCATAGAATCCCCATATGCTTCCTTCAAATCCCCCTTTCCTTGAATTATGGGAGTAGGTTGTGCTTTCTTAAAACTGAATGACCTGCAAATTGGAGGTGCCTGGACTTCCTCTGCCCCAACGTGGGGGCCTTAGTCCCTTCTAGGGGGTGGCATCATGCCAGTTGAGGGTTGGCACCCATAAGCCTTGGCTCTGCCCCTAATTCCTTTGTGACTCCGACCATAGGCCAGGCACCGCTGGTGAGGAAGAAACCTCTGACAAGCTGTGTGTATGATGCTGCTTGGTGGCTCAGACTCTCACCACATAGGGGACATTCACACCTTTCCTCCCCACCTAGGGGAGCATTAAGAAGCTCACAGGGTGGCCTGCTGCCTTTGGCCATCCTATGAACTGGGTGACGGGGGCCAACCCAGGGAAGCAAACAACTTAGGAAGACCCTAGACTCTCACTATGGCCCTTGTGATACCCACGAGTTTTCAGAAGGCACTGACAGTTGTTGGTGGGGGCTGGGGGGCAGGTAGAGGGAGAGGGAAATACATTTTTAAAGATAACCTGGAGGCAAATATAATATTTATACTTATTTATCCTCAGAGCTCACTCGCAAGGCCCCAGACATGTCTAATGAGCAGGAATTGCAAAATGGCCACGAATTCTACTTGTTTGCCTTTGCAGAGTCTCTGAGCAGCCACACGGACCCAGATTTTTCAACTGTGTGACTGCTGCAGGCAAAACGGCTGTAAGGAACACCAGGACGTGCAGTGAGCGCCCGACCCCCAGAGGCACTGAGCCATGAAACTGCCGACCCAGGAAAATGAGGTGCTCCCCTCCACCCCCTCCCTGGCAGAACGCAGAGCATTCACACACACACACACACACACACACACACACACACACACACACACACAGAGTGAGGCATACAGAGATCCTTACATGCCTTCATGGCTTCCCTTACAGGCCTGTAGGCACATCCCTGTCCAAATTCATACACAGTCCCCAAAACAGGTATAACATGGTGTGTCTGGACAGGATGCTCCCTGGCTAAAGTCCTGTTCTGGACGAGGGCTCTTACCTGCTCTGCTCACTCTGGACACCAATGATGGGAAACAATGTCTGAAGGGGGTTGTGATGTAGAGAGTCAACCATAGGATTAATTGAGACCAGCATAGTCTGCTCTGGAATGAGAGCGACACACAGGTTACTATATATACTCAAGCATCTATGCATAGTGTGTGTGTGTGTGTGTGTGTGTGTGTGTGTGTGTGTATAAATACATATAGAAACATATATGATGCATATAATAGGAAAATATGTGGGGGAGCCCTTAGCTAATGGCAGTGTGTCTGTCCTGGTCTCTGACTCCCCAGGCTGGGCCAGGCTGCTGTTACTAGCTCTCAGTCACTGGTGTGTCTTCCCATAGCACTTACTACAGTTGCTGTTCTACCCCTATTTGCGATGTTAGTTTTCCAGTCTATGTTACCCCGGCTGTGCGCTCCAGGAGAAAAGGGCCATGTCTCTTTGCTCCCTGTTGCATTTCGAGTGCTCAGTGCACCGGCAGATTCTCAGTAATTAGATGGTTGAATAAGGCCTGGTGCTTTCCTTCTGTTGTGTCTTTTGTCTGTGTTGGTGGACAATCAAGTCTCACACCTTGGCACCAGGAGGGTCACTTCTTTTAAATGCTAACAGCAGAGAATTCCCAGGCTTGGTCTGTAAAGTTCACATTTCAAATATAGCACTGACGTCAACTGTATTTCTAACGAGGTGTTTTTCCTCCTCTGTGTGGTTGGCGGTCTGTTTACCTGGGCAGAGGGCATCTCTGTTTACCTGGGGGTCTAGTCTATATACAAATGCCTTTCTCATGGTTGAATTGTGGCTGGCCTGACCTTGCTGCAGGGACAGAGGGTGTGGCTTGCAGAATCATAACCAGTTCAGGTCTTCAAAGGACAATGTCATTTCCAGATATCGTGTGGCCTGAAAAATATATCCTTATGGAAAGAACTGCATGTTCTTAAGGCCATGGTCTGATTCCTTTCCTTCATATACAACCATCGTGCTGGGTCAAGCCTGACCAGTTTTGCTACAAGTCAAGAGGGGAGGTTGGCGGGATCAGTCTCTTGACTGATCAGGGCTGGAACAGTGATAAATTCTGACCCAGTCATTATGCCAATTTCTATCAAAATGCTTGCTCCAGCTTCTAGGCGGCTGGGTGCCTGTCCTCTCACCTCCAAAGGAAAAGAGCAGCAGTTTCCTGGATGCCACTGACATGACTTTATTTTAACAAACCAGGAGCATCTTTGATAAAGAGCTAATTACCATTTAAAAGCAGGGTTTCTGGCTAGCAGAGGGGAAAACCCACATCCCCCATTTTGGGCAGAACCCTTCCAGTAAATTACTGGCTTATAAATCCCGGTCTCAGGACACCTCATTTCTTCACATAACAAGATGAATTTCCAGGTATCACTGACATCATGGGAGAACAGGAAAATCCTTGACTCATGCTCAGGTGGGCTCTCTCATGCTCTCCTGCCCATTTCTATGGGATGTGGGGGGATCAGCCGAACACTTTGTGGAGGCCGTGTCACGGGTCAAATTCTGCCTGTGCTCAGTTCTGCTTCCCTCACTCTCAACAGGTGCTGGATTTCTTACAGACTCCCCATCCCAGAGTCTGTTTTCTGGGAAATCCGACTTATATCAGCCACCTCGGCCTTTTTTTTAGCATTTCGCTGCTCAGATTATTTTGGTGAACATGCGAGACTCTATTTCATACTGAAGAAGACTGCCATGGCCTTGGCTGGTGCTGGCTAGCTGAGATGGAGACGTTGATTGTGGTCAGGTTTCAGGTGCCCTCTGCCTGGAACTTGCTGGGTTTTAAATCCAACTGACAACTTCCACTGAGCTCAAAGCTCTGGATTGCAGAGGCAGGGAAGGCTTGCCAAGTGGTGTGATGACTCCCATGCAGGTCTACCTTCAGTGTTTTGGCCTGTGCTCAGAGGAGTGACCTGTCTGCACCTGGGGCAGTCAGGGTGGGGTTGGAGTATCCCCCAAACTCCCTCTTTTGTGGAGGCCTTTGGGATGAACAAATGAGGCTCAAGAGTCCATGGGGCACCTGGGTGGCTCAGTCATAGGTGTCTGCCTTTGGCTCAGGTCATGATCCCAGGGTCCTGGGATCGAGCCCCACATCAGGCTCCTCTGCTGGGAGCCTGCTTCTTCCTCTCCCACTCCCCCTGCTTGTGTTCCCTCTCTTGCTGGCTGTCTCTGTCAAATAAATAAAATCTTAAAAAAAAAAAAAGATTCCATGTGGAATATTGATTGTGGGGTCGTGGGATCCTAAGCCTGTCTGTGCTCTGTGTGCTGGGAAACTGACCCCTGCAGCCTGCGTTTATTTGCAGGCGCCTCTGGATTGGACCAGTAAAAGGCACTGGCAAAAGATTGGATGGTAGGGGCGCCTGGGTGGCTCAGTCATTAGGTGTCTGCCTTCGGCTCAGGGCGTGACCCTGGCGTTCTGGGATGGAGCCCCACATCAGGCTCCTCTGCTGGGAGCCTGCTTCTTCCTCTCCCACTCCCCCTGTTTGTGTTCCGTCTCTTGCTGGCTGTCTCTCTCTCTGTCAAATAAATAAATAAAATCTTAAAAAAAAAAAAAAGATCGGATGGTGGAGAATCCAGGATGCCTGTCTCCTTCCCTTTCTGCTTTGGTGGTTTCTCTGGCAGAGGCCACTTCTCCATGGCTTGAACTCTTCCGCATTCTGTGGTTCTGGTCCTGCTGGTGGCCCTGGCCCCTGGGCTCCAGTGACACCACTCCTCCTCCCTTAGTCTCTCTAATCCAGAGGCAACAGGGGCTTCCTGCTAAACTTTCATCACCTCCCTTCCACCTGGTTGGGTTTCAGCTTCTCTATCACCCATGTAAACCAATTCCCAGCATTAAATTCCTATAAATTTGGTTTTTTTTAGATTGTGTTTATTTATTTATTTGAGAGAGAGAGAGTGAGCATGGGGAGGAGCTGAGGGAGGGGGACATGCAGGCTCCCCCCTGAGTGTGGAGCCCAATGATCATCCCACCCCATGACCCTGAGATCAAGAGCTGAGCCAAAATCAAGAGTGGGTGCCCAACTACCCAGGTGCTCCTCCTATAAATTCTTAAGGTGGTTTCTGTTTTCCTGGTTAGACTCTGGCTCATACAATCATTTTTGTTGTTCCATTTGGATTGTGATCTGATTTAAAAAGGGGAGAACGGTCTCAGGACTGACTAATTCCCTGGCCCACCCTTCTTCTTCTCCCCTAGCCCCAACTCAGGATCAAAGTCAGAAGGACTCTTTCCCCCTATATCTGCCCTTTCCAGGGATTGGGGTGAGTTCATGTCTGCATCTTACTGAATTTTAGTCTGTCCCATGTGTTGGGAGGGCTATCAGTCAGTAGGGTGCTCCACAAGCTAGATCTGTAGCTTCCACATGCTACAATGATGACTCCGTAGCAGAATTTTCTGAAGGTGTTCCAATACATATGGCTGGAGCTTTAATAAGTGTTATGTAAGAAAAAGGGATTGGAGGGTGAATAGTTTTGGGAAGCACTGGGTTGAACAGGATGGGAGGCTTTTTATTCTAGGTCTTTCTAGAGCCTACACGGTTCTAAGTTCCTTTGTGAATCTCCAACAGCGGGAACGTAGTCTGTGGAGTTCCCTAAGCCTATTTGACCCCAGATTCCCCTTTTCAGTGAAACACGTCCAATCAGACCCACTCTGGAAAACCTTCCCTATGGCCTGTACTTGAATTTTTGATGGTCCATTTGTCCATGTGCTAGGTTGGAGCTGGTGCTGTTTTCAGAGGAACACAAGTGACCATCCACTTGGGTCAAGTCCTGGTTCACCATGCTTCATGAGCTAGACACTATCTCTGTTTTATTTAGTATTTCCTTCATGTTTATTTGTCCATACCCAGCCAAAGGAGAAGGATGGTCCACATCCTCTGATTATAGTTCAAAAGCATAAGTAGGACTTCCAGTAGAACTGAATGGGTTAATGCATGAACTATGCTTAGCATAGTGCTTGGCACTTGGGAAGGGCTCAATAAATATTCAGCTGCCATGTGCTCTTAGCTGCACTGGTCTCGTCCCTTTATCGTGTCTGGACTCAGGTTGACAAGGGTGCTAGAGCTTACCCGAGACTTAGTGGGTCCCCCAACTCCCTCCCTTGGATTCTGAGATCTGGCTAATATTAACCTCAGGGATCCAGGCTGTATGGGAGCCTCCAGCAGCCATGTGGATGGGTGAAAGTGCATGACAATCCCTGCCCTCCTCAGAGCTTATCCAGGCCCCATCTGTCCTCTCTCTGGGGGCCTAGACTACTCTTCAGTTCTGTCTTCTGAACGCTGCCTTGTTGAGCGTCCCCAAGTTGTTAGCTCTGTTTTGCCTGGCCCAGCCCATGCAGTCTAGAAACCCCTGTGATCCCCAAACATCCCTCTGAATCCCACAAATATCCCTTGGCCCAGATAGCTGCTCCCCGATCCTCCAGCAGAGATAAGAAGGTGGGGAGAAGTTGCTGCAGGAGCATTTGGAAATGGGAACCAATAGTAACTCTTTCACCAGGGACCAAAAGCTCAAAGTGACAAAAACAAAAGCATGTTTGTCCCAAGGGGCTGGTGACCATGGTCACCTCCCAGGCAGGGAGCATTGAACTTTACAGAATGCTCCTTGCTTCAGCCTCCCCAGGGACAGGGCCCTCCTTGATGCCTGGAAAGCTGACCTTTCCAAGATGGGTGGTGGTGGGGGATGTAGGGCTGCAGCTGGTCCTCCAACCCCTTGCCCTCCTGCCCTCCCCAGCTTGAGCCAGAGCCGGAAGGATCATTTCCAACAGTGACTCAGACC
The DNA here is from genome assembly GCF_023065955.2 of Ursus arctos. Taxonomy (NCBI): domain Eukaryota; kingdom Metazoa; phylum Chordata; class Mammalia; order Carnivora; family Ursidae; genus Ursus; species Ursus arctos. The sequence continues at coordinate 28,521,062 of NW_026623008.1, forward strand.
TTGTCCTCTGATGGCCTGGCCACACAGTGCCAGGAGGGCCTCTGCAGCTGGCTGAGTTTGCTTGCCCAGTTCTGGATCCACTGTCTGATTCCCCCCACCCCCCACCTCCAACATTTTATTTTGGAAGTTTCCAAACTTACAGACAAGTTTAAAGAACAGATCAATTATTACCCATATATGCTCCATCTAGATTCAGCATCTGTTAAAGTTTTGCCATATTTGCTACATGTCTCTCTTTTTGGTATACTATTTGATAATAAGTTTTAGACATCATGACACCTCATACTTAAATACTTCTCATGCTTCTCCTAAGAATAAGGATATTCTTCTTCATATTCACAGTGCCATTATAGCACATGAGAAAATTAACAGTAATTCCAGAACATCAGGCAATTTCTCGTTCATATTCATATTTCCCCATTGTCCTAAAATGTTTTTATAGCTGTTTTCAAAAAATTTTTGAACTAGAATCCAATCAAAGTATATGTTTTACATTTGGTCTTTCAAAATTTACAATAGTCTGACTCTAGCTTTTTTTTCTTTTTCTTATCACATTAACTTTTTGAAGAATGGAGGCCAGTTTTCTTGTAGAAGATTCTAGATGCTAAATTTATCTGATTGTTTCCTCCTGGTGTCACTTAACTTGTTCTTCCTTCCCTAGTTTATCCTGTAAACTGAAAGTTAGTCCTAGATGCTTAATAAGATTCAAATTAAACATTGCTCACAAGAATATGTCACAGGTACACTTCATGCTGTCACACACAAGCAATGCATCCTAGTTTCTTCGGGCTTTTCTTGAAGTTCACCTTAAAAGAATGAAATAAGCTTTAATGGTTGCATATTATATGCCAAGTACTTTGCAGAATTATCTGGACTTCCAAAACAATTTTGAGGAGAGGAGAACGACATCCTTATTTTATTGTTGAAGAACTGAGGCTCAGAGGTGGCAGTGGTGGGGAAAGAAACATACATTTGCTAAGTAACTTTTGAGTGCCCGATATGGATCTAGGTATTTCCATCTATGCGATGAAGCCCACTTCATGAAGGAGGTAGTTCTGGGAGGTTAAGTGGCTTGCCTACGGTCACAAATTCAATTGAATGGCAGAGTTAATGTCACACATAGATATTCTTATCCCCAGAAAGTCCTGAGCTCTTTCTGCCCAACCATGCTGCCCCCTCTCCCTGGATCCCCCACCTTCAAGATTCTGCTCAGATCTAGCCTGCTGCCCAGATTTAATTGTATTGAGTGTGCTCAGTGAGCTCATATCTCCAGAAGGCCCTGAACAGTAACTCTGAGGGGCTAGATGCTGGAATGGGCCTTTGAGGAAGATGCCTTTGGTCAGTGGGGCAGGGTGGGTAAGGGGGCACATATTTTGCCTCTCCCAAGAATTCAAGCACAAATGGAATAAGGTGGCAGTGAAGCCTGAGGGGACCTCCTAATCCTGGGAATCTGAAGTACCAGGTCACAAACTTAGAGTTTAAGCAGAAGGCATTTGGGGAAACCAAGGCCCAAAGAGGAGCAAAAGTTTGCCTCAGGTCAGACAGATAGTTGGAGGTACAGCTAGGAATGGAGTCCAGTTGAGACTGGAGATTGGAGGTGCTCTTTGCAGCTTCCACCCTGTTGCCTCCATCATGTACGTAATCCTGTCTTGGGGTGGATAAGGATCTGGAGCAGGACAGTAAGTACAGGGGTGAGGGGGTGGGATGACAGAGGTGGAGGTAGGCAGAGAGAAAACATAGGCAGGAGTTTGGGTGTGGGGCCTCTCTCTGGGTGTGGGACCCCCTCAAGGTAGCCAAGTGTGTCAGGTGTATGTGCGTGTATCTGTGTCTGTAGGGAGTGGCCTCAAAGAAGGGTTCCCTGACATCATCGTGTCTCCCTGGGTGACCCTGGGACAACTCTCATTCTATCCATCCTCATTGCCTTGATAAGACCATCTTCTCACTCGGACTCTGACATCAGGTTCCTCGAGGGGCTCCAGCTTCCTGTTTCACCACTCTAACCTGCCCTCCACATTGTAACTACAATTATCTTTGTAGAACAACTTCTGGTTAGTTCATCCCTGTTGAAACCCTTGTATCAGTTAGCTGTTGCTGCCTAACAAACCACCCCAACACATAGTGGCTTAAAACAACCACCGTTTTATTTAGCTGGTGATTTTCTTGGTCAGCTGGGTGGTTGTCCTGGTCTGGGCTGGCTCACTGATCTGGGCTCTTTCATGGATCTGCTGGCAGTTGGCTGGTGGCTGCTGGTGGCTGTATGATTTAGGATCATGTCAGCTTGTTGGCAGGCTGTCAGTAATTTGGGGTGGGCTCTGCTGGGATATCTCATTTCTTCTCCACGCAGCCTCTCAGGTTTGTTTCCATGGTGCTCTCTGGGTTCCAAGAACAGCAGGAGGGTGAGCCCCAATACGTGAGCATTTTGCAAAGCTCTGCTTGCCTCACCTTTGCTAACGCCCTGCTCTCCAAAGCAAGTCATGTGGCTGAGCCCAGATGTAACTGGAAGCTGGGGTGGAGAGACAGATTCCACCTCTTTATAGGAAGGGACATTTTATGTCCATTTTTATAGTCCACTATCACCTTGTGTGATCCCCAGTGTTCTCAGAATAAAGCTCAGACCCCTACCTTGCGTTCCTTGCCTTCTGCCATCTGCTCTCCCATTGCCTTCCCATTACATACCCCGTGCAAATCTTGACTTGTGCATATTCCAGAATCTTACTAGTTTCTAGGCCTTTGCATGTGCTGATCCCTCTGGGATGCCTTCTCCACAACCACTCCCTCACCCCCAGCCTCAGGCCTATTCATTCTTCAAGGTCCAGCTCCAATGCCACCTTTTTTCTAGAAGCTTTTTCCATGTTATCTTCACCTGAATTCAACCTCACTTCCTGATCTCCGAGCCTTTTGCCTGTGTCTCTGTCAGATGTCTTTTCTGTTGTCTGGGGGCAGAGCTTGGCTGCTGGCTGGCAGAGTGAGGGCCCTGGAGTAGGCTGTCCAGCCTTGCACCCTGGCTCTGTCGCTGGCTGAGAGACCTCACTCATGCCACCTTAACAATCTTAGCTTTGGATTTCCCATTTATAAGAAAAGGGGCATAATACTGGTTCTGGCTCCATAAGGTAGTTCTACAAATCCACTGATGCTTGTGTCAAGTGCATGGCAGGGTGACTATAAATTCCTACAGGCTGTAAGCACTTTGTGAGCAGAGACCTCCTCCCTAGGTCCAGCACATGACTTGACATGGAGCAGGTGAGGGAGACCGTGATGATCATTTTTGCGAATTGACATCTCCCCCAAATGATAACAGGCCCCTGTGGATGCAGCAGACATGGGGCTTGCCTTGGTTTTGGCTTTTCCCTGACTCCTGTTAGTGTGGGACAAGGCTTAGAGCTGGGCCCACAGCCAGCAATGAAGTGGATGCTAATAATATCATTATATGCTGAATAATTAACTGTCATTTAAATATTCATATGTTGTTGGGGGCAAGGCCTTTTATCAGCATCTGGGGATGCGTCGGCGGAGGAAGGAGATGGATGTCAGCAAGGCTGACTTTGCCTGTGAAGGGCGACCCGGGGTCCAGAGAGAGCTGTTGGAGTGGCCACCAGACAGTCAGCTAATATATAACTGCAATATCCCCACGTGATAAACTGCAATTTCATAAACGCTTGATGCATATGAGCAAGCCTAAAACAATATTGAAAGCATTAATTTCATTTGACTAATGCTTATCTATATTTTATTCTGCTCCATCTTTAAAGAAGTCCCTCTTTCTTTTCTGTGACGGGAGGTGGGGCCGGGGACCTGCAGATGGGCTGGAGCAGAGGGGTTCTGGCCTGTCCTGCACCCAGAGCTTCAGGCATGTGCTGGGAGCATGTGTGGTGGGCTGTCCCTGAGCCTCAGAGCCCTGCTTTGGGCAGTTCTGCCTCTGGCTCTTCGGAAGAAGAGCTCAGGCTCTCTGCTGGGGTCAAGGGAGAGTGGTGTGGGCATCTAGGTCCTGGCTAGGAATGCTGAGGCTGCTCTAGATTGACCTCTTGTTTCTGCTAGGATGTGCCCGAGGGCTCTCTGCAGGGAGGGGTTTGGGAAGTCAGGGACTGTTACAGGGCAACTATCCTCTGGTGGGGAAGGGAGGAGAAAGAGGAGAAGGTGAGGGAGAAAGGAGGATGGAGAAGAGAAGGGAGAACAGGAAAGGCAGGAAATAGATGAAGGAGCCTGTGCTGGGTGAGCCACTACTATGGAGAGAGGGAGGCAGCCTGGCATGGCAATCGAGGGCAAGGGTTCTGGATTTAGGTGGTCCTGGGCTTGAGTTCTGGCTGTGCCTCTACTGATTTGTGACCTTGAGAAAGGTCTTTACCTTCTCCGAGGTCCTCCCCTTACAAATGGGAAAATAAGAGTATTTAACTGATGTCTATTTCTGCACAAATCCTAACATTATCACAAATTTAGTGGCTTTAAACAACACGCATCTCTTATCATTTCTGTGGGTTGGGGGTTTGAGCACGGCTGGATATTATCATGTAGGGCAGATCATGGGAGTGAGATCGCGTCACCGAGGCCATATTCTATTGATTAGAATCAAGTCACAGGTACAGCCCACACTCACGGGAGGGGGTCGCATGTGGCGTGAACACCAGGAGGTGGGGATCACCATAGAGTCGGCTTGCCATGACCGACAATGGCAGCCTGAATCTACTTAGCGCCAGACACTGTTGGAAGTCCTTTGCATGGACTATCTCGTTTAATCTTCGACAACCCCATGGTGTCCTGTCATTACCACCACTGTACTGATGAAGAAATGGCAGCACAGAGGTTAATTAACAAACATACAGTCAGCAGCAGATAGAGTTTGCGTGTGAACCCCATGCTCTCAGCCACTATGAGACCTGTTGCACAGCATTGCTTGGGCAGATAATCCACAGAAGATGTCCAGCACAGGTCCTCGTACCAGACCTAAAAATTGTTACCCACAAAGACTGACTTGTCTATGGCTTGTCCTTCCTTGGCAGCCTCTGCTTGCATCCTTCCCCCAGGTGGAGGCCACATGCACAAACACCTCACGTACCCAAGATAATGAGGCCCAACCCCAGAGCACTGGAGAGCAAGACGGGGAGATGGAGGAATGACATGCTGTGTGTGTTTCCTTCACCAGAAACACCCCAAATCTATTGATCTCTTAGGCCTCAGCTTAAAAATCACTTGTTTCCTATGGCTGCTGTAAAAAATTACCATAAACTTAGTGGTAATACATGGATTTATTTTTTCACAGCCCTAGGGGTTAGAAGTCCCAGGTGGGTCTCACTGGGCTAAAATCAATGTGTTGGCAGGGCTGTGTTTCTTTCTAAAGGGTCTGGGGGAGAATCTGTTTTTTTGTGTTTTTGTGTTTTTTGTGTTTTTGTGTTTTTTGCTTTGTTTTGTCTTGCCTGTCCCAGGTTCTAGAAGCTACCTGTACTCCTTGGCTCGTGGCCCCTTCCTCCACCATCAAAGACAGCAATGGCCAGTGGAGTCTTTCTCACATTGCATTGGACCTTTGATTGGACCCTTTGATTGGACCCTTCTGCCTCTTGATGATACTGGGCCCACCAAAATAATCCAGGATAATCTCCCTACTTTAGAGTCAGCTGATTAGCACCCTTAATTCTATCTGCGAACTTGACTTCCCATTTGCCACATAACATAACATATTCAGAATTTCAAGCTTTAGGACCTTGTTGTGCACGGAATGTTGATGTCCTTCCTAGAATCACCTTTTGCGACCCTACCCCCACAGTGTGATGGTGTTAGGAGGCAGGACCTTTGGGAGGTAATTAGGATTAGATGAGGTCATGAGGGTGGGGCCCTCATGAATGGGATTAGTGCCCTTATAAAAGAGACCCCAGAGAGCTCCCTGGTCCCAACCACCATGTGAAGGTACACCAAGAAGATGGCCATCTATGAACTAGGACGCAGGCTCTCCTCACCAGATTCCAAATCTGCTGGCACCTCGATCTTGGACTTGTAGCTTCCAGACCTGAGAAATAAACGTCTGTTGTTTAAGCCCCTCCATCTATGATGTTTTGTTACAGCAACCCAAACAGGCTAAGACAGACACGGTTCTCTTTGGGGCCAGTCTCCTGCCCACCACATTTCCACAGGGGGTCTGGGTGCTCCTGCGTCTCCCTTTCTTCTCCATCACCACCCTTAGCCCACTTTCAGGGGTCTCAAGTCATAAGCCCTGAGGGTCTAGGAGCTACTGTAGATGTATTCTCTTGGTGTAAGATAAAAAGGAGTGGCAGCCCTGCGACCAGAAAAAACTCATTTCAAATTCAAGAATGTTTAAAACCCGGTGCTGGCCAAATAGCACCTTGGGTGGCACGTTCAGCCTTGCCAGTGTGCTCCTTGGGGTCCTGTTCGACTAAGAGCTCGCCCCGATCAAAGCTGGGCTGCAGGGAGGCCAGCCCCTGTGTGAGAGGCACAGGCATTATCCCTGGGCAGCCCGCTCAGGAAAGGCTGTCCTTCGTCTGGGCTGAAGTAGCCTGTGTGGGGGCACAGGACAGCCCCCTTTGATTCAAGCTCTCTTGTCAGGTCCCTGGGCCGGGTACAGCCAGCGCACTGTCCATGGTCCTGTCCCCAGCCTCTCTTCCAGCACCTGACCCCCAGCACAACTGTGGACTAGATATTAGTTGAATGCATAAACAAATGAAATCCAGTGCCTTCTCGATCACTCTCTACCCTGTTCCGGGATATACGAGCCCCTTTCAAAGAACTCAGCTTCTCTTGACAGGCACGAGCCCCGGCCACAGGCACAGGGCATATGTGTGGATGTGCATGTGTGTATGCGTGCACACGCATCAATCAGGGGCTTCAGTGACTTGGAACCCAAGGTCTTGGCACCGTTGCGGGAAATCACCATGGCCTGTGACCCATGGGTCGGGGCCAGGGGCTGGCACATGGAGGGGGCTCCAGCTGCCCTTGCCGCTGCCCCCCCCCCACAGCTTCCTGCTCGTTCTTCCCCCCCCAACCCCTCGCATTCGAGATTCCCCGGAGGTCGGGCCTGGTGTAATTACAGGGTATCTGCTGCCTCCCTATAAATCGAATAGACTTTTTGGCCTTGTCAGATTAAAACTTACCTATCAACCCGCCGCAGGCCTCTAGATCTCCCTAAATCTGTACTTGGGAGAGAATTTATGGCCAGGAATTGCATTTTGCAAAATGATTAAAGTTGCCAAACAGCCATAAAAAGTTGCAGGAGGAGATATGGTTTTTTTGAGAGTCTGCTTAATTTATAAGGGGTGGAAGGTTTATTGTCATTTAGAGTCCACGGCAAGGCAGCCATGGAGCGTTCGGCGGCAGCTGTGCACAGCTGCACCCGCTTTATGCCTTTTACATGTTTTTAAATTGCCCTCTTTGAATCCGGCCTTCTGCAGCAGCAGAAACGCCCTGGCGGCCTGGCGTGCAGGAGAGAGCCTGCCACCCCCACCCCGTGCCCCCCTCTCTGAGGCTCAGGCCTCACTCATCCCGCTCTCCATCACCTCCCTCCCCGCCCTCACTCCAGGCTCACCTTCCAGCGGCCCCAGCGTTTCCAGCTGGCCACCCCGTCCCATCCTGCCATCCTCTGCCGGCCCCCCTGAAATGGTAACGAATACGCAGAGGTGTAAAGGCTTTTAAGTTTATAGGCGATTTCATGTGTAGTGTGTTAGTACTTATCACCCCAGATTAAATGATTAAATGAGATAAAACATGTAAAGCTCTAAACCTAAGGCTGCTACCTAGTGAGCTAATAAATAGAATCGTGGCTTCCATTTACTGACCACTTACGAGATGCCAGGACCTCTGCTCTGAGCTTCACGTGCACTAATTCATATCATCCTCCCTGCCATCCTAGGAGGAGGCTGTGAGTTATTTCCGTGCTTTAGAAAACTGAAAGAGCTGAAACCTTGGGTCATGCACTAAATGCTCAATGAATATTAGCTATTATTTTTAATACTATTAGGGCAGGAGCCTTACCTGATAGTTTTGCTTCCAGTTTGTACATAGTAGGTGCTCAATAAATACCGGGGAACATAAGCATGCATAGGCTCTAACATTGTCATTGCCAGTCTAATGGCCCCAGTGCCCCATGAATACAAGGGTCAGGCTCTGTTCACCTTATGTCTAATCCTAGTACTGAGCCCAGCGCCAGGCATGTAATAGGTGCTCTTTACATAGTTGAGAAATGATTGAAGAAGTCCAATCCTTACAACGATCCCATGAGGAAGGTATTAGGAATTCTATCTTGCACAGGAGGAATTGGAAGCAGAGAGGGAGTTTGACACCTACTCACATCATATGGATGGTGGCAGAGCCAGGGTTTTGGATTCCAAGTCCTGTGGATGTTTTTTATTATTATTATTATTATTATTATTATTATTATTACCACAACCCATTAGGTATTTGGGATAGATTCAGAAATTTTTCTTCTTCACTATTATCATATCTAATATTTATTAAATACCTATCATTCACTGGCTACAGAAATCATGCCAAGTGATCCTCCCAACATACTTGCAAAATATCTATTATTTCTCCCATTTTATAAACGTGGAAACTGAGGCACAGAGAAATTGAGCAGTAATTGGCTGAGCTGAAACTTAAGCCCGAGTGTGTGTGACCCTGGAGGTGGGCAGTTACAAGACAGGATGACAATTGCTCTAATGAGGAAGATCTCCAAATCCAGGGTGATGGGGCAGAGGAGTGTCAGTCAGGGCTTCCTGGAGGAGGTGATTTCTAAGCTGACATTTGGAGGATGAGTAAGGATTTGCCAGATAAACCATGCGGAATCATATTCCAGGAAGAGGGAATAGCATGGAGGCAAGAAAGGGCAAGGCCGGTTGAAGGACATGAACATTTCAGTCTGGCCAGAGGCAGTCCTGAATTTTCTCTGGTGTCAGATGCAGTGCAGTCCTGGTTTCACCTCCCTGAGTTGCAGAGACTCAAGAGTTCAAGGTCGGGGAGCAGCAGGTAGACTGTGCACCGGCTGCTCCCCAAGGTCTCCATCACCTTCACCCACATTCTGTCTCTCAGGGTCATGCTCACTTACTTCCTTCAAGCACCAGGAAAGTGGGGAACTGCCTGCTGGTCCGTGATGGATGAATCAGGCCCGCTTGGGTTTGGTCCAGTGCTCTCAGACTTGCCGCTGTCCCTCCCTCCTTCTTACGGGATTTTCTCCCTTGTTTCCCACAGCATGGGCCTCGGGGTGAAGGAGCCTCCTCTTCTGCCTTCCTTATCTCTCAAATGTTCCAAGATTTGGAGCACAAGACTCCTCCAGGATATTCATTCATTCATTCATTCATTCATTCATTCAACAAATGTTTTGAGTGCCTAATATGTTCCAGGTACTGTTCTAGGGGCTGGAAACCAAACAGTGAAGAGAGAAGACCAGGGATTGTCCTCGGGGTTACCATGAACAAGTGGATGAACGTGATGATCCAAGATAGTGACATGTGCCTTGATATCAGTAAGGCAAGTTGATGTGATAGGAAGTGAGCAAGGGCATGGGGCTGGGATGTGTGTATGTGTGTGAGTGTGTTGCACGCGCACGGGCATGCATGCTTCTTTGGGTAGCATGTAGGAACTTTTGAACCAAGGTCTGAGTGAGAAGAAGCCAAATGTAGGAAGGTCTGGAGGAAGAACATCCCACATGCAGGGAGTCAGATGTGCAAAGGTCCAGAGGTAGGAATGAACCATACCAACTCAAGGAACAGAAATGGGCCTGGAGTTCAGAGAGTGAGGGCCAGGGTGACAGGCAACCTGGGGGAGAGATGGACCGGGGTCAGATCATGCAGAAGCTTGTAAGCCATGGTCAGACTTCAGATTTTATCCTAAGTGCAATGGGAAGCCTGTGGAGGGCTGAATCAGGGGAGAAACATCATCCGGCTTACGTTTGTAGAGGCTCTGTCTCCCCTCTGTGCTGAGAGCAGAAAGTGGATTATCTAGACAGCCACAAATGCTAACCCACACCTAACTCCTGTACAGATAGACTGCACACTGTCCGAACTCTAGACCTTTGCACCTACAAATCCTTCTGCCAAGAATGCCTTTCCCTGTACTTCCTCGAGTACCCTGATTCCCTCTTCGGGACTTAGCTCCCAGACACCGTCCCTGTGACTCCTTCCACTTCCCGTGCAGGCTGTAAGTTCATGTTGTCACTGCTCTTCCCCAATTCCTTCCATGAGCACACACCCTCATGCCTGTTTCCACGTCCCTGGCTCCACTGGACCAGGAGCTCCTCAAGCACAGGGACTGTGGCTGTCGTAGCGCTGAGACCCGGGGCTCCACGCACAGCCCGACCCAGGGTGGGTGCCTGACAAATGCTTTCTGGTGGGTAAGAGCTCTGTGAGCACCCAAGTCATTGACAAAGGCTCAAAATGAGCAAGCACCCTTTGTTTAAATAGATAATAGGATTAGAAGTGTGGTTGTACACTGTCTACCATACATTGACTTTAAATCTATACTTACTAGGATTTCTGGCATCTGGAGGTGAAGTTTCTAAGTATTTACTAAAAGCAGTAATAGTCTGCTCTAGTCAAATGTGAATAACTCTCTCTCAAGGACTGTTCCCTTGTTACCTTGAGACTACGAATGTTGGTTAGAGAATACATTTGTTCAAATACTTCTTGTAAATACTTGTGTTTGAAAGAACGCATTTGTTCGAATACTTCCCATAAATATTTGGTTGTAAACCTGTGTTTGTCACTGAATACTGCATAGGCTCCCTGATTTTCGTTCTAATTCACCTACCGGTATAGAGGGACTCTGCATTTTCTTGCTAAGCTAGGAATGTATTTAAAAGCTGTCTCCCTTGTTTGAGATTTATGTAAATAAAAGCTAAAGAACTTGGAAACAATGCAGTGTCTCATTCTCCACCAGCCATGAGCTGGATGGGTTTAAGGACACGGGAGCCTCATTTGCTGATGGAATCCTAGCACCGTCCCCACTTGCCACAGTGAAGGCATCAAATGCTTGTTGGTGGGTGAAGGGATGAGCCTTCAGCACCCCCGGGGCCAGAGCTCCCTCCACCACACCCAGCTGCCCTTCCTGCCTCCACACGGAGAGCCCGCACTGGGGTCTGTGGATTTCCCCGGAAGGGGCACCTCGCTTACCCCTAGCGCACCCTGGGTGCGGAGCTGCCAGCACACCAGCCCCCTCCAGGAAGTGCCCGTGGAGGGCAGCCGCGTGGGCACGGCCTAGACTGGGCCGTGTGCACAAGACTTGGCGACCTCCGGGGCAGTGCTGAAACCTGTGTCCCAAGCTCCGCATACTCGATCGTTGCAACGCCCCGCTTTGAGATATGGGGAAACAGTTTGAAAACTGAAACGTGCAGTCGTCACTTGAGTATTGGGTGGAGATGCCAAGTCCCTGAACAAGGTATGGAGCTTTTTTGAGCCTCAGTTTCCTTCGATGTGAAATGGGGATCATGATACATGCAAGGTGCTCTCCAAAGCCCAGGGGCCCTATCTGACGGCCACCTTCATCCCACCGTGGCCTCTGACATCTGAGTGTAGAGAAACAAGAAAAAGGACCTGTCCCACCTCTGGTGAAATCCTGTGACTGCTTGGCTCAGACATCTCAGAGCCCAGTGTGATGGGAGGTTTCCAGCCAGACCCGACTCTCGTTCTTAACCCCGGTGCAGGGAGCTGAAGGGCATACGAAGCTTGAGCCCAGCGCTACCTGACCTGTCTCGCTTCACTCCTCCAGGATGAAGGCATCCTGGCAGGCGGCTCTGTGTGACTGCGTGCCAAATGGGGACCCATCCCTCTCTAATGATGATGTCGAACTTTGCCCCTTAACTGCCTCTCTTGTGACATTCATTCAGTCCACAAGTAGTCCCGAGGCGCCCACGGTGAGCAAGCCCTGGGCCAGCCCTGGGAAAACAGCAAGGGAGGGTAGACAAGTCCCTACCCTCATGGAGCCTGCGTCCTAGCGGGAGAAGGGTAGAAGCTTTAGCGTAGAGACACACACAAGCTGAGGTCTGTGAGGCTGTAAGAGTTCGAATCCCAAGGCCCACAGGTTTGGGATGCCTGCTCCTGAAAGTGAATGTCCACCTTCAAGTCTGACCCTGCAATGCCCAACTTTCAAGGCTCTGGGAGAGGCAGCGAACCTAGCACCTGCATACCAAGTGGTATAGTGCCGGGCGCCTCCCGGGTTCTCCGTAAGTTGGAGATCCCCTTTCTTTCTCCAGACCTAGATCTTCCTGTGTCTCCCTCCCCGCCCTGATTTGCAGGCAGAGTAAGACAGGAAGAGAGGCTTTTTGTGCTTAGGGCTGAAGGTGAGACATGTCTTCTTTTTTATGAGACCTAATTTTGGGGGGGGGGGTGAGCAATTTAAGGTTCACAACAAAATTAAGAGGAAGGCACAGAGATTTCCTACACACCCCACCGCACCCATGCACAGCCTCCCTCACTGTCAACATTCCCAGGAGACGGCACATTTGCTACAGCTGATGAACCCACACCGACACCTCATTGTCACCGAAGGTCCGTGGTTTACTGTAGGGTTCACTCTCGGGGGTGCACGTTCTGCGGGTTTGGACAAACGTGTATATATCCACCAGTCTAATATATAGAACCTTTTTACTGCCCTGAAAATCTCTTATAGGTGAGTTACTTCTTTGGGTTCAGGGACAGTCTGCTGGGCAGTGCAGGAGGAGGACAGGAAGTGTGTGGCGCTCATGGGGGGAGCCTGCCTGATGCCTCTGTCCCGGCACCCCGCACAGGAGCACAGGGCGCAGGGCCCCGCCTGGGGTCTCCTTCGAGCAAGCGCCAGAAGGAGCACCTGGTTAGACCAGAGCGAGGGCACTCAAGCCAGATGCAGCAAGAAACAGCGACAACATTTATACCCAAAGTCCCACCACAGGGCGATGGCATCCCTCAGTCTCGTCCGGCCAAGCGGCCGTTTGGGAACCGATGGGACCCCAGCTCGAGACCCGCGGCTGGCAAAGTGGAGCATGGCATTGTTGTCCATCATAAAAATCAATGGTTCTTTTGCTAAGTGGTCAATATTTATTTGGCTTTAGCATTGTTTAACTCAATGCATCAATTAAAGATAGTGTAATGTCTGCTCTGGTCTGCAGCCCCGGCTTCTGTGTGTCGTTACCTCATCTGCCTGAGATCACTCACGTCCTTACGTCTCTGCTCCTTTGTCCCCTTGCATAACTCAAGGACAGGAGTAATTGACGTGAAACTTTTAAAAATTAATTTCGCTGCATATGCCACCGAGGGGGAGTGCAAGTCCTCCCAGCCATTTATAACGTCACGGTGATTGGTCCTGACAAAACAATACCTTAAAAACTCACCAAAGTAAATTATGGCCCGAGCAAATGGCTGCTCCGCGGCAGGGCCGGAGGCTTGGAGGGGAGCCAGGCAAAAACAAAGTAATGTGCTTTTGATATTAATAACAGAGATGATATCGATCTGCAAGCTAGTGTCACTTTTCCACTCTGGCGAGGAGATTGCTCCCGGCATTTAGTCCACTGAAAGCCACTTTCCATGCAGGCCATTTAATTTTGTGAGTCTTTAATTATGTGAAATGGAGTCTAGTTAAAGGGCCAGGTCCCCGTTTTGCCGGGCGGAGACGTGGGCTGTGATTCAGGAAGCTGTCAGAAATGAATATAACTCAATTCTTAGATCTGCAAATGCAGTTGTCTTTCCAAATGTTTATTTCATGCCTGCACTTCTCTGGCCCCGTGCCACCGTGCATCAGGACAGACACAGCCTCTGATCACAGGACCACATTTTTCAAAGGCCCTGAAGTTAATGTGCCTGTTTTCTGCATAATAAAAGTCATAACTCACCGGGGCCGTTGATGCCTCTCTCCCGAAAGGGGGCCTGGACAGACTGCGGAAGGGCTGTGCCTCCCAGCCCGGTCACCCGTGTGTCCTGCGCCTGGCCCCGATTTTGGACATTCGATCTCGTGGTGGAGCCGCGACAGACCTCGCCGGCAGACCACAAGTCAGACCACAGGCCAGTCCGTGTGTCCGATTATGTATCAGATCACGAATAGGATCACAAGACAGACTGGGGGGAAACCCACATATCAGACCACAGAGAAGTCCTGATTGAGGATTCGGGAGACGTCATGGCCGCAGCTCTCTGCCTTGGGTTTATCTGAGTGCCCTTCCTCCGGTCGGATGGGGCCAAGTCTCTTCCTGCCTTTCTCTTACGCACGCACAGACCTCCCCATATGTGTCCATATGCTCCTCCAAAGGCACCTTTCATCTATGCATATACATGCATGCATGTGTAGTCACGCGCACGCACACACACACGCACGTGCACGCACACACACGCACACACACGCACGCGCACACACGAAGAGCTCCAGGATCTCTCTTGGACTCTGCTTTACAATTGTTCCTCCTGTTGGCTGCTCTGTTCCTTTCCCAGTTCAATCTCTCCTGAACCTGATGGAGGGCTTCCTACTGAAATGTATTTTCAATGCATTTTGAGTTCAGCCTGCCTGGGTATCCTGGGGCTGTTCTGGCTGCCTCCTGGGTGTTACGTGATAGGTGTTCAGGTTGCCTTCTTGCCTTGCAACATTCTCCTGTCTCCGGTCCCGCCGCTGTGTTACAAAGAACGGTCAGCGCAGAACAGCCGCCTTGTTTCTAGAACTCAGCTCTGAGACAGTCCACTTTCCCTGGAACATAGTCAAGGATCAAGGGCTAAAATAGAATCACAAAGACAAAATGCGGCAGGATCAACACACTGTATCACAGGAAGGCTACTGCACCAGAACCTCGCCTCGAGCTCCTTTCTCTTACTTTACAAATAGTTTTGATGGTGCCTGCCATTGTTTGTTCCGCCTGTAGGGGATTCAGAGGCAGAATGAACAGGTGGAGAGTGGCTTCTAGAGGCAGAAGCCCCAGAAGCAGCAGGAAATCGCAGCTGAAAGTGAGGGAAGAGAGAAATGCTCTAAAAACAGACAAAAGAACTCAATGCAGCGAGATTTTCCGAAGTTAATTTTATAGTATAATGTGGGGGAAAGAGGTGTGCACCCAAATATATTTAGGAAATGCTGGGTAAAGAAAGCCAGGGTAGTTTCTTGGCTGTAGGAGATTTCAGTGCCCTTAATATGCTAACATGCACTGTGCATCTCTAAAGGCCGCGGGGATAGAATTCAATTTTTCCCAAACTTATTTACCCATGAATATCTTTCCTCCCCTAGCCCTTATCCCAGAGGACTTTGAGAAGTTAATATTCAACTGAGCATACTCTGGGAAATGCTGATATACCACGATTGATGTTTGTACCGGCGACTACAGTGGACACCGTCTGTTTTTGGGTGTACTGCAGCCCTTGGTTCTGCCTGTAGAAACAGCCCTTTGGAGATCCACCCCTCCCCAATGTTTTTAATCACATGTGGTTTATTTGGGGGTCTATTCCTCAACTCCAAAAGTGGATACATAACCCACACTAAGCCACTCATGACACTGTATCCCCCTGACTGGCATAGTGTTGGGTTTCAGGATAGGCACCGGGTCAGATTAGAGCTATTGAGATGCTGTGGGACTTCGCAAGAATTCTGGATAAGAGGCAACTGAACTAACAGGCAGAGAATGTGCAGCTTGGAGCTGTGGCAGCCATTTTGTCACCACCTGGAGCCCAAGAAGAAGTCAACATGGAAGCTATTAGGTCCCAGAGGGCCTAGATGTGGAGAGGAATAAGGTTTGTCTTTTGAAAAGATCACTCTCTGTACTGTATGGAAATTAGAATTGGTAGAGGGGCCCAGTGTGGAGACCGGTTGATAAGCAAGTATTGAAAAGAAGTGAGCATTGCTTGGATTAGAGAGAAGGCAGTGGAGGTGGTGAGGGGTGTTTAGGAGGTGATATGCACTCGGAGAATGATTGGTGGGGATGAAGAAGAAAGAAGGAGAAGGATGGCTGCCAGGTTTCTGGCTTGCAAAGCTAGTTTGATGGTGGTGATGTTTGAAAGAGAGCCAGGTTTGTTTGGTGGAATGGGGTGAGTGGAGGACCGTGAGTTCATTTTGGTTATGTATTCGATTTCAGGGTGGCTGAGAAATCTGAGCAGAACTGTGAAGTAAGACATGGACTGGAAGGTTGGGGAAGAGCCTTGGGTCAGAGATATAAACCAGGGAGATACCAGTTCATGGGGGTAATGAGTGACCCATGGCAATGTCACCCAAGCCTGTGTCTGGGACAGGACAAGGAAACTTCAAAGGAAATGGGAAAGGAATCCTCTGGAGGTAGAAGAAAAAGAATGTTTCAAGTAGGAAAGAATGCCAGCTTATTGAGAGGTCAAGGAAGGTGAAGACTAGAAGGTGCCCTTTGGATTTAGGGACAAGGAGATCATTTGTTTCTTTGACAAAGCTGTTGGGGTGGAGTAAAGAAGCAGAGAGGTCAGATTAGCAGGTGGAGAAATGAGCAGGAGGTGAAGAAACAGCAGATACCAACAGTGAACGGTGGTGGACTGGAAGTGAATACCTCCTATGGGCAGGCTCTCTACTAAGCGCTTTACCTGTATTAACACATTTAATCCTCAACACCACTTTGAAGCACATACATTTATTTCTATGTTATAGATGAGGAAACTGGGGTCAGAGAGGTGAAGTAATTTGCTTGAGGTCACATAGCTGGTAAGGAATGGAGCTGGAATTCCAACCCAAGCAGTCAGGCTCCAGTGCCATATTCCTAACCATTAACTTATACCAAGAAATTACTTAAAGAACACTCTTTTAAGCAGTGTCTGTGAAGAAGAGGAGAGAGAGAGAGTCCTGTAACTAGAGGGGGATGTGTAGTCAATAGAGGATTTATGTTAAGATGGGGAGATTTAAAATTTAAATGTTGTGGGGGAACATCTTCTTAAGAGAAGTGATGGATACAGAAGAGAGAGAAGGAATAATGGATAAGGCAGGCTCCTGAGAAGGTGGGAGAGAATGGGTTCTGGAACACAGGGAGAGCGAGGAGGAAGGACCCCTCTAGCGCAGGTTTGGAGAGAATGGCGACTGATGTAGGTAGGTTTGTTGGTGGAATTCCTTTGGGAAGGTCTTTATTTTCTCTGTAAAGGGGGAGGGGAGGGGGGAGGAGTGAAGCATCTGAGAGGTTTGAGGAGATTGGGGAAAGTTTGAGATAGTCATGCACAGCAGAAGAGGAAGCTGATGGAGAAAAGCTGAAGAGTTGCAGAAAGCTGGTGATTGAGCCTTTGTAGGTTTGTGTGCGGGGCAGACAGAGAGCAGTGGTTTGAGGTCATCTGTAATTGGCATTTTGATTGACAGGTAGAGAAAGGACAGTGGGGAAGAGAGTTTGGGGTATTGGGGAGAGTTAGTAAAGTGATGGAATCTATGACATCCCTGCAGGATAAAGGGGGAAGTGAAGAAAGAGAGGGCTGAGAGATTGGAAGAAAGGTAAAGAGGTCAGTGGACCAGAGGTCTGGATGAAGCTAGAGAAGGACCATAATGAAAGCTGGCAAAGGAGAGAGGAGGATCTAGTCAGAGAATGGGATGCTTGAGTTAGCGGTGCTGGTGGGGGAACAGTTGGGGTAATGGCAAGGCTTGTGGTAAGGCATGGGAATGAATGCCTGGGGAAGGTGGGAGGAAATGTCATTGGAAATGAGAAGGTCAAGGACCTGAGCAAGACTGGGTGTTGTGTGGGTATTTCCTGTGGGTGTTGAATTCACCCAAGATAAAGTCACAGCTTAGAGTGGAATGACTTGAGCCAGGTATCAAAGCTTCGGTGATGGTGCAGGCTGGTCAGGATGTCAACAGCAATACATCCGTCAAAATAAGACAAAGGGAGAAGGTGGTAGAGCTGCATGACATGGCCCTCCAAGGGACATGTTTTTTAAATACAAGAAGAGGAGCAGTGGCCTCGAACAGCAGTGGAGAGCAGGATGGACACTCGAGCCCCCCTTCTGTCCTTAGGGTGTGAGAGTACGAACAGCAACCTCTTGAGAGAGCCACAAAGGAAGTGGTGTCGTCAAAAGACATCCTGGTTTCCTTTCAGGCAGGAGGTGGAGGATGCCTAGAGAAGGTTCTCTGGACTGTCAGCACCAGGCTGGAGTCTGGAGGCTGGGTGCGGGAGAAGAGCAGGGGCCAGGAAGAGCAGCATTATGAGGTTGATGGGAGTCAGGAAGACTAATGGCTCAGGGGCTCACACTCTGACCATGGCCATAGGTCCTGACTGTGGAAGATTGGCTTCTCTGGTCTCTCTGAGAATGGTTGGCTCCAGGCTTGTCGCTAGGGGACTTGGGGCAAAGCTGCCACTCTAGCCTTTGAGTCCCTGAGGGGAGCTGAGTTGGCTGCTCCCTCTAGATGGGCCATGAGGGCTGCACTTCACCAGTACTCCCTGCCCTGCTGCCCCCCTGTACCCATCCAGCCTGATTCCTTGTTCTCTGTGTGGTCCCATTAGTGCTTTTGACCGCCTGAGTGAGAGTTTCAACTGTGGAATCAAACAGTCCTGGGCTGGAATTCTTGCTCAACCCCTTAAGAGCCATGGGAATTCAGGCAAAATCTCTTGCTCTGTGCCTCAGTCTTCTCATTAGTAAAATGAGACCAGAAAAGCCCCTGCCTCCTAGATTATTGTGAGGATTAAGGTAGAGGGTGCAAATGAAGTGCTGAGTGCAGCTGCTGCTAATAGTAAGTGCTCAAGAATCAGTAATATACCTTCACCGAGCACTGCCTATGGGACAGGTGCTGTCCTAGGACTTTCGTGTAATAACTCAGGTAATTCTCTGTGGTCTAGGAGGTGTGTGCTATTACTTCATCCTTTTCCTTTTACAGTTGAGGAAACTGAGGCACACAGGGGAAGTGCTTTATTCAAAATGGAACCCACCACTAAACTGAGGTCAACCCAGGCTGTCGGAGCACAGAGCCCTCACCCTTCAGCATCATGCCATGTGGCCTCTCCCTACACTACGAATGTTAGCCATTAGTAACTGTTATCGCCACAAAATCATATCGCAAAGTTGAATTAACCACAAGTTGGGACTGGTGCCCGTCCTGGGTTGGTGGTGATGCGTAGACCCTGACACTTCCAGGGCATCCTCAACCTGCCAGACCAATCTCTCCCCGTCCCCTGGACTGAGGCCATCTGCTTCCTGAATGGCTTAGGCTGGGACATCTGGCTCTCCAGAAAGCTCCTGTCTTCTGTCCACCCAGCAATGTCCCCATCAGAGGCAAGGTACCCTCCTCTGACACAGCCTAGGTTGGGGTATTTGATTACAGGCACTTAAGATTCTTACCTCGTTTCCCTCTTTCCTCTTCTCTTTCTGATTTTATCTTGGCCACAAAGTCAATTTCTGTCTTTGGGGTTCACTCAAGATTCTTCTACCACTCATCCCTGCAGCCTACACCCCCTCTCCCCTAGATCTTTGCATTACCTCCTTGACGTGTTCACAGACATGTGTTCTCTGGGGTCCTGGATGAGAGCTGGGGATGTCAGGTTTGGGGGCGACGAGTGGGTTCTTAGAGCCTGGCCAGCAGGCTTCGGAAGCTCCAGTAGCTGGAGAGAGTTGTCCAGCATCAGATGATTCCATGGACCAAACCAGCGTTGGGAGCCCTGATCCAAACTCTGGCTGACCGCCCTGACCGCCCTGACAGGCTTCCTGGAAGGGCAGCTCATTTCACAGCGGGTGCTGAGGGTGCATTGGTGGGCTTGGAGCAGCAGCCCCTTGGCCACCCACCCTCACTGGATGTGAGTCCCTGGAGGACGGAGCCCACATCAGTTGCACTCACCAGTGCATCGCAGGGTAGAACACATAGTAGGGACTCAATATTTTTTGAGTATTTGAGTCTGTCCTCCAGATTGGAGAAGAGAGGGGCAGGGCAGGGAGTTAATAATATACTAGTAAATACTTACAGTGCTTAATATGTACCATGAATTGTTCTGTGTTTTACACAAATGCACTAATTGAATCGTCACAACAGCTCTGAGGTGGGTACCAGTATCATCCCCATTTTACAGATGAAGACACTGACGCACTGTGGGGTAGGGTAACTTGCCCGAGGTGGTATCACTACGAAGCAACAGAGCTGGGATTTGAACCCCAGTAGTCTGACTTCAGGTCGAGGGTCTTGACCGTGACATGCGCTTACTCTCTATTTCTGAACCTTGTATCTAGGGACAGAAGCCCAAGTCCAGCAGCTTCAGCTGAAAGGGATTTGTTGGCACAGTGACTGGGGGGTTCAGGGCAGGGTCTGGCCCAGGGATTTCAGAGGTTCTACGATGTCTGTAGGATTGCCATTCACTCATTCTCTCGGTCTCTCTCTGTTCTGCGTTTATCTGTGAGACAGCTTGTGCCCACTCTCAGGCCATGGGGGTCAGGTTTCGGAAAGGGGTGCCCCACCAGACCCATGTGCTGTGGACAAGGGCCGGCTCAGCATAGGAAGGGGTGCTCTGGCTAGAAGAGGGCCAGGGGCCTGAGTGGGCACGTATGGCGGATGTCCCCACAAGCTCCTTTGCTATGCCAAGGGCTTTAGACCTTTTAATTTATTAACCCTCATATAGCCTATAAGCTAGGGGTTATTATGCCCATTTATAAACAAGGAAACTGAGGCACAGACTAACTTCTTTAAGTTCCCACATCTTGAGGTGGCACCGCTGAGCTTCCAACTCAGGTCTACTAATTTTGAAACTCCATGTTGCCTGGAACTGCTTAGATGCCCTGGGGGAGCATATCGACCGTGACCTGCTGGGGTCTCCCAAGTCCTCTGGGCAGATCCATGGTCAGAGGATGGAGGAAAATGGGCACCTGGTTGGAGAAAAGTCCAGGTCTCACTAGGGCCAGGGTCAGAGCTGGAGGAGATCACTGGTTAGATGATGCTCAGGGTCCTGGACCTGGAGATGGTGAGTTCCCTGCCCTTCCCTGCCCCTACCTGTCCCCTAGGACTGTGCGTCTGGGGAGTGGGCACCTCCCCTGGGCCCCTGGCAGGGAGCGAGCAGTGCCTGAGGCAGGAGGCAGGCAGGCATGGTGCGGTCCCTGCCCATCTGGGGAGTGCTTGGTGGCTGGCTGGAACTGAGCAGTGGACGGCGTTTGGACTCGGCAGCGCGAGCCCAGCTCGGAGGCTGCGAGGCAGAGCCGTGAACGCCAACAGTCTGGAGGCAGGCTCCGGAGGGAGACAAGCTCGGGCCCATTTGCTGAGCTCGGTTCCCACGACAGCTCAGCAGACAGATGGACCCGGGGATCCTCGCCGCCTGGGCAGGAGGGCGTACACGCGAACAGGAATGCAGGCGCCCTAGTGGGGAGGGAAGGGCTGCAGGCCTCTAGAGGTGGCCAGGGTGCTGAGTCAGGGGGCAGGTGCTGAGGCCTGGGCTGGGTTGTTAGATAAACCAGGTGCGTATGCTGGACTCTATGGTTAGACTACCCCCGACCTTGGCCCTATACTGCCATGACTCTGACCCTGGGCTTTTCCTTGACTCCAGCCTCATACTGAATCCTGAACCAGAACCCAGACTAAGCCCTGATCCTAGCCCCCCACTGAGCTCTGATCATTCCAACTGCCCTCACTTGCTTATGTCCTTCTCAGAAAGGAGCCCAGAGTCAACTGCCCAGAATACTCCCCGGGAAGGATGGGGTCCAGCTGGAACTGATAACCTCTGGAGGGCACAGGAGAGCAAGAGCAGCAAGGACCAAGAGCGATGGGGAGTCTAGGGGTGGCCGAACTGACTAGGGGAGAGGAGAGTTGCTGGATGGAGACAGAGGGCAGTTCCCCGATCCCCTCCCCCTACCCAGGACTGGCCCCAAACCCAGACCTGAGGATAGAGTCCAAGTGCATGGCCTTACAGGGTCTGTAGAGGCAGGAGGCACAGGTGGCCTTGGGGAAGAAGCAGGAAAGGTAGGGGTTTCTGAGCCAGAGCTGGGGAGAGCTCAGTGCTGGTGCAGTTTTGACCAGACAGCTAGAACTGGGCTTGTGGAGGAACCAGCATGACCCTGGACTCAGAAATTAGCAGTGCCCCAGAAAGAGAGGCGGGCAGAGGCCCAGTGAGCAGGAAGAGACTGTTCATTTTGGAATGAGCCGGGAATGACTTTAGTTAGGGGCTGGTAGTGATGCTCAAAGTTGCCTAATATTGGGGGACACTCCCTCTTCCTGGTATGCCAAGTTGTCTTCTCACCTAGTCCTGGTCACGGCTTAGTGAGATGTCAGGGCAGATGCTCTAGGTACCCTGCCTACCACCCTTCAGCCTGGACTATGCCTGAGGGGCCCTCTGGCTGCAGGAATGTGCTGCCCCAGAACTGTGTGTGGAGGGTGGGGGTTCTGGGGGAGCTTTCAGGGCCCCCAGGAGCAGTCACAAGGGACTGGTGTTTGTGAATAAAGAACCCAGCTTCCTCTCCTTCAAGGAAGCAACTACAAGGTGAGTTCTGTACTATGTCCTGGACCAGGGGCTGGCAAACCTTTTCTGCAAAGGACCAGAGAGTAAATATTTTAGGTTTTGAGGGCCACATGGTCTCTGTGGCAATTATTCAATCCTGTCGTGGCAACAAAGCGGCCACGGACAACATCTCAATGAATGGGCCTGACTGTATGGCTTCTACTGTGAGTCTCTTAGCAAAAACAGCAGGTGGGCTTGGCCCATGGGCTGTAGTGAGCTGACCCCCCAGGTGTCTCCAGCAGGACCGAGCCCTGGTGGCCCACAGGGGTCACCTGCTTACTGACTGATCTTTGATGGTGGCCTCCCCTTCTCTGTGTCATCTCTGGACTCCCTGCTCGAGCTTCTGGATCTCTTCCTAAATACATGACTTGCTCTTGAATTCCTGTCTCAGGATCTGTTTCCGGGGGCCTCAAACTCAGACAGTTCCCCCCACCGGACAAATGAAGACACTGAGGCAGCGTGTGCAGAGCCCCACAAGGAGAGGCAGAGCTGCCTTCTTGAATGGCCGTGGTCTTTCCCAGAGTTGCCACCCTGCTATCACCTGGCAGATGGATGTGTCCGCCTGACAGGCCGAACAACCCTCAGATGGGTCCCCGGAGTGGGCAGAACACTTGGTTTCTTCATTCACGATCAGGGGTCTCAGGCACAAAGGATGAAGGTATCCTGGTGGAGGACAGCCACCAGGACCAGCGGTCTGGACAGGGAGTGGCAACTAAATCCAGGGCAGAATGGGGGCGATGTTTCTGGGGGGTAATCCTGTCCCGCCCCTGCTTGGATCTTCTCTGGGAGACCAGCGGGATGTGAATGATCACTACCACTTTTCAAATGGGTAAACTCAGAGAGGGGAAGGGACTTGTTCCAGGCCACACAGCTCATGCTTGCTCCCCAGGGCTCTGTGAGCAGCTCGGAGATACAGAGGAGGGGGAGCACGCTTGTGTCTGGGGGACCGCGGACTCTCTAGCGCACTCTCTGAACTGCTTCTGTATTTGTTGACTTGTTGGGTTGTAGCGCTTGAACAAGAGGGATCAGCTGATCTAATTGCCATTTTACAGATGGAAAAATTAGGTAAGACCAGAGAGGGGAGAACACTTCCCAGTAGGTTAGCCAGTAAGTCAGGCCAGACTGGGCCAGGAGCCTCAGATCCTCAGGAAAGTAATGTGGGTCCCCGAGGTCCTCCCAAAGCCAGGTGGAATCTTTGGCACCGTGATTCTCAGAGGCCAGCTCTGGAGTGGACGGTGGGCTCTGATCCAGCCTGTCCCTCTCCCCTCTGCCAAAGCTCCGCTCTCTGGGCTCTGGCATGGTCTGAAAACTCCTCCTCCAGTCTGCTCTCGGCAGAGCACAGATTATCACTCTTGTGCTAATTATTTTTATGATTAAAAGATGATAAATTATTAAACAAAGTCTGAAAAATGTGCCAAGATCTGCTCTGAGGCTGGGCCTGAGAAGTTGCCCCCTTGGCGTCCACGGTAATTAATAAATGAGGCTCTCGGTGGAGAAGAGCCACAGCTGGCACAGCTGGCAGCCAGGCAGGGGCTGGCAGAGGGCAGATGCTGGGCAGGCGGGGAGGCGGGGGACTCCCTGGGAGCACCCAGACCGTGCTCTGGTAATGAAGACCCCTCCCTCCCTGCTCCCAGCCCAGGACTCAGCAGAGGGCCCTGTGGCACCAGCCCGACATCTGGTCCCTGGAAGAAGCCTAGGACTTTAAACTGAGAAGCCACAGTGAACCCCTCAACCCAATTCCAATCCCCAAATGCAGACTTGGCGGGGGGATCCTAAGTGTCTAAAGGAAGGCAGGAAACCAGGATCCAAATTCCTGCCAGCCATTTCTTCTGTGGGTAGTTTTGGGTAGGTCACTGAATGAGTGACTCTAAGCTGAAGTCTTCCCACCTGTAAAATGGGTGGAAATGACCTCTACTGTGCAGCACAAGGGTGTTAAGAATATTAAATAAAATAATGTCCATAAAGGCACCCAGGTCTTAGTCAATGGTCAATAAATGCTAGTTGCAAGCCAAAGCTTGGGGCTTTTGCTGCTGTGCAATCACTAAGTTTAAGTTCAGCTTCAACTTTCCCATCCTCAGTTTCTCTATGTGTAAAACGGGGGATGAGAATCCCTAAATCTCAGGATCAAGGGGGAAACTACAGGCGCGTGTCTAACACAGAGTAAGTGCTCAGTTAATGGTGGCTATTTTACGATTGCTTATGACAACTCCGATGCACTGACTCTTCCACACACGAATTTTCCTCCTACCCCACAGGCTGCTTCTCCTCTGCCTCCTTTGTTGGCTCTCCTTCCTCCCCTGCTTCTACTCACTGCAGCACCCTGAGGTCAGGCCTTGGTGTGCCTTTTTTCCCCCACCCCCTCTCCCCTGCGGTCTTGTCCATCTGCATGCTGATGACCCTCGCATTTGTCAGTCTAGCCTGGACCTCCCACATAAAATCCAGACTCCTCTATCCAGTTGCCCATTCGAACTCTCCCCTTGAATGTCTAATAGATATCTGAAATCTCGTGTGTCTGATGACACATCCCAAACAGAACTCTTGACCTTCCTTCCGCAAACCCGCTTTTCCCACCGTCTTCCCACCTCAGTTAATGGCAACGCCAACCTTTCAGTCAATGGCGGTAACTTGAGTCATCTTGATCCTGTGCTTTCCTTCACATCAAATGCCTAAACCATCAGGAAATCTGGTCAACTCACCTGCTGCCTCTGTGAGAAGCCAACGACCATCTCTCTTCACCTCCTCTGCTCCTACCCTAGGGCAAGGCGCCATCTTGTCTTGCCTGAATGTTTCCAACAAGGTCCTAATAGGGGTCCATGCTCCGGAACTTGTCCCCTGTGCTCTATGCTCCGCACAGCAGCTGGAAACGTTCCTTTCAAACAAAGTCTGAGAGGCACAACCATTTTCCATACCACTAAGAAACACTGCCCAATTAACGTCCACAATGGCATTTATTCTGAGACCCATGTGAGAACACGTGTATCTTCAGATCGCTTCTCTAGAACCACAGGGCAGTATCGAGCCCACAGCCAGTATTGGGCTGGACGCGGTATGAGCCGCTTCAGATATGTTGTCTCA
This sequence comes from Ursus arctos, assembly GCF_023065955.2. Lineage (NCBI taxonomy): Eukaryota > Metazoa > Chordata > Mammalia > Carnivora > Ursidae > Ursus > Ursus arctos. The sequence continues at coordinate 28,546,461 of NW_026623008.1, forward strand.
TTGAGTTCTTACAGCGACCAATGAGTACCTTTGAGAGGAGTCCATTATTTCCCCATTTTACAGAGGTGACAAGCGGAGCGCGGAAAGATTAAGTAGCTCTCTATCCAGCCGGCGGACGTAAAGCCCAGGCTGAAGCCCCCGCAAGCTCTGAAGCGTTGTCTTCCAACAGGAAATGTAGTGTGAAGCCGTGTGAAGAACAGGAAATCAGCCTCGTAAAAGGGGAAGCCACGGACCTATTTGTTGGGTGGGCAGACTCCCACCACTGCATTCCCGTGATCTGAGCATGTCCCCCGCAACATTCCTGCCGTGCTCTGCTCTTCCTGACCCCAGGGGAGCCTCCTACAGTGAGGCAGGCCTACCCTTCTACCTCGGTCCGTAGAAAGGCGAACCTTGCTTGAGGCCATAGACTTCTTGTGACCAAACAAACATCCCAGAAACTTTCTGGCTTTTCCAAAAGGCACCTGACTCGTCATCTCCTCCTGCTGGGGGTCCCCCAGTTGCCCTCACAGCCTTTAATTCCAAAGCTCTGGAAACGGCTGAAACCAATGGGTTAACTTGCTTTCCCTATTAAATATTTACATAAACACGCTCGGGAAGGTGTGTGTAAGTTATCAATAATGCAAGGCCAGCCTAGGCTCGGTGAGAGCTAAGAGACCCAAATTGTATCATCATAATCCATTATTCACATATAATGCTTCTATTCTCCTCCATTAGCGCAGGCAGGAAATGCCCCTGAGTGCCGGGCAGGGCTTTGGAAAGCGCAATAAATGGCGGATAGACACATGGCAGGAGGGCGGTAGCTGTAGTTAAACAAGTGTAAATTAGCGCCCGGCCGCCTCCCTGCCCGCATCCAGAGCAGCGGGCGCACGCCTGGCAGGGAGGGGGTTACCGGATGTGGGGAACTCGCCATCCATCCAGACTCCTGCACGGCCTCCGGCACTTGGAGGAGGAGCCTCTCACCCGCCACGTGGGAGACCACACCTTGCAGAGCTGGGCTTCTGCCCTCCAAGGACCGGGCTGCGATCTCGGCTGTGCCGCTGAATGGCGACCTTCGGCGAGCGGGTGTATCTAACCGGTTCAACAGTTTAATGCTCTGATGTCCCGACGCCTTCACACAAACTTTCCTTCTGGTCCTTCCTTTAGTCTAGCTCATCAGCTCGCAGACTTGAGTGTGTTTGTGTTACAATTACTGTACTGGAATACACGCAACGAAGGGTATGGGGACTATTTACGAGATCTCAAGGGCAGTTTGAACTCTGCTGCCTTTGCCTACGCACCAGTTTTAGGACCTAATGCCCACAGAAGGTGTAAGTTCGCTAGACTAGCTACGTGGCTTTGGGCGAGTGACTAACCCCCTCGGAGCCTCAGTCTCAGATATTAGTATCTCCCCTGCAGAGTACACGAGAGGCATTAGGTGAGTTTGAATTCTATTTTCAGCACTTTCTAGCCATGAGACTTTGGGCAAGTCACTTCCTTCTGTGCTTCAGTTTCCTCATCTGTTACGTGGAGGCTATTAATAGGATCTGCCTTTTAATTGGACCGGACCCTGTTTGCATTCTGCTGTGAGGGAGAGCTGTGCTGTGGGTCCGAAGTGCCCTAACTGTGGGAGCAGCACCTGGAGCTGTTGCTTGGGTCTGTGCCCTGGCCGGTGCGGAAGTCCCTAACCCATGGGAAGATTCCGAAGCAGTCTGCCTGTGGGTCAGCAGTCAGCAGGTGGTCAAAGAAAAACTTCCAAGAGGACGCAGATGGCTAACCTTGATGAAAATGGTTCTAACAGAGCCTTACCTACCATAATCTCCAGACGTTCCATAGCCGAAGTACTTTATCCATGACAGAACACTGCGCCGAACCTAGAAACATTTATTTCTTCATTGGTTCAGCCCATCGGGGTTGAATGCTCGTACGGACTCTGCACTTCTAGGCGGTGAAGAGAACAAGTCAGACACAGTTCCCATCCTTATGGAACATACAGTTTTAGTGGCTGTAAGGCTACAGACAATAGCAATAATAGTAACAATAATGACTTCCGTGCTAGTCCAGACTACATGCTTTACCAACAATACCTTATTTAATCCTCACAGCATTTCCATGAGGTTAATACCCTAATTTTATGGACAAGGCACCTAAGGTTCAGAGAAGTTATGTGACTTTCCCTAGGTCACACAGCTAGTAAGTGGCAGTGGAGAAACTTGAATCCAGGTCCATCTGTTTCCATCACTTCATTGTTACTTTCTTTCTCAAAATTTGCTGCTGAGAAAGGAGAGTCCCCTGGGCTACCTGGGACCTTGTAGAGGAAGGAAGGGACTGACGAGGATAGGACAGGGGGACTGATCCTGAGGTCCCTTGCTCAGTGCCACAGGGTGGAGAAATTCTGTCCTGACACAGCTGGTGGGAGTCGTGGACACAGTGAGCGGTAATACATCCCAGCTCAGCATGCGGGAGGAAGGGCCGGCCCAGGGCTTGCTTGGGCAATGGCCCAAGCCAGTAGTGTGACATCTTTACTGTCTGATTAATAGAGCCTTGGGGACAGGAGGCATCTGAGGCAGCTCGGAGGTTATGGGTCCGGGGACCAGGAGAAATAAATAATCTTCAAAGGGCCGGGCCTGGTGTGGGGGGAGGATGTGGGGCTGAGGCAAGATGTCTGTCCCTCCATCCTCTGAGGGCTCTGTGAGGACACTAGGGAGGATTACGTGTCCCTGGAGCCTGGCAGGGACAATATTGATGGTCTGGGGGACGGGTCAGACATAGGACTCTCCCTCGGCCAGTAGCCTGGGGAAACAACTTTAAGTCTCTTAGTTGTGTGAATGGAGGCAGTGATCTCACTGGGGAGGGCCTGGGGCCTCAGGCTCAGGCTGTGTCTCTGGCTTCTGAGACTGGCAAGGACTCAGGAGCAGGGGGCAGCACCCCAGGCTCTCAGCTGCGCAGCGAGCTCACTGTATCACACAGAGCTCCCTCAGAGAAAAGGACCCACCATGAGCGCTCTGAGGGCCCTCTGCTGGGAGTGAGGCCTCTTGTGATCATGGGGGCTGGCGGGCAGTGACATCAGTCTGTACCTGTGTGCCTGCTCCAGGGCTGGGGTCAGTAGGGCTGGCTGTCGGGAAGGGAAGCTGCCCATGAAGAGGAGGTGAGCAAGGACAAAGTCAAATCTGGAAGGGTGACTTGGGACCCACAAGGAGGACATGCTGAGACCTGCATCCGTCTCTTACTGGGACCTGGTTGGTGTCCCCCTGCCTCCAAGCCTCCAGCTGATGCCATGGGTGACTTTCAGAAGAACCGCCCACTTCACCGTGATGCTGCACACGACCAGGCCCAGAGTTCTGGGAACCCGAGGGAGGAAATCCCGTGGAGTCTGGAGTTGACACCCGTCTGGTTGCCGGCTCAGGCCGGCGAGGTGAGCCAGCCGGTGGACAGCAAATGCATGAGCTGTGGTGCTGCCTAATTCCACGTGGATCGGAGTGCCAGCATGGCTGCTGCTCCACTTCTACCTTCCAGAACTCCTGCCAATTTCCCTTGTGGCCTCTCCTAACCCAGAACCATGTGGGGAAAGGAATTCTGGGAAGTGTAGTTACGGCTTTGCTATGTCGCTGCACTACAAAGCCTGTACTTGCCCTGTGACTTTGACCATGTACTTGTCTTGCTCTGAGTTTCAGGTTCTTCATCTGTTGGAGGATGGACTCTTTAATGTTTCTTCTTTTAACACACACACACACACACACACGTATGCACACACATAAACAAAAAGCACACAAGAAAATAGACAAAGAGGCACAGAATTCCTCCTCTCTCCTTGTGTACGTGGACCTGAGGTCCCTTTGAAACCAGTCTGCAGATCCCGGGACTCTGAGGCACCAGATGGGAGCACGTGCACGGATCAGCTTGCAGACACCCCTCGGCTCTGACCGTGGAAATGAGTATACGTGTGGCCGGGCTCACAGTCAGCAGACCTCAGCTCTCGCTTCGCTGGGAACCAGAGCAAGGTGCCAGGGCTCTCTGCCCTAGTTTCTCCAGGTGACCATCCCATGTCAGAGGCTGGGGCAGGGCTCAGAGTGTCTGGTGGACTTCTTAGGCGGTGACTCAGTGCCATCTCTGTGGGAGTCCCTGCGCTGTGCTGAGGACTGGGAGATGGTCAAGTCCGGGTGTCTTCCTCCTGGGAGCCCTCCAGCCTGTGGAGAGACAGGCGGTTCGTGCTATCAGAGCCACTTACACAAAAGTCGTAGGGCTCTGAGGAAGGAGGGGATACATCCCACCTGCGAAGGCTCCCTGGTGAAGGAAGCGTGTGAATCAGCCCTTGAGGACTGGATATGGCTGTGATGAGCCTAGGTGGAGGGGAAGGGTCCAGGGTGCAGCGTGTGTGGGGCTGGGGGAAGAGTGTGGTGCAGTGGAATAGAGGGCGTGTAGGGGAGGAGAGGAGGGGGATGGTGGACCAGGAGTGAGGAGCAGTGAGCACAGCCCCGAACGCATGCTGAAGATATTCACGCGGTGTTTGCCGAAGCATCAAGTAGGGACCCGGGTGAGGCACCAGCGGTCCCCACACCCTGCAGCCTTCTGGCGTCATTCCTTCACATCTAAAAAAGGTAAGTCAAACCCCTTCCCATGGAGAAGGCTCTGAAGTAGTTCGTGGATTCCCCAGGGGCTGCTTAACGTCCTTGCTTTCAGTCTATTGCGGCTGGTTTCCTGACCCACCAGCGGACCCTGCGGTCCCCTCTTCACGTGATGGCTTCACTGCAAGAGGGACTCTGCCCGCTTGCCTCTGCTCCTGAGAGCTCCACTGGCCCGAGGCTGCTGGGGGAGCAGACTTTTATCATCGGTTTACAGGATAATTGTGGGGCGCTTTGGGGTACCCTGGATCCAGCTCATGCCAACATAGGAATATTTACGCCCAGGAAATCAGAAAACAAATCGTTTGTTGTTAAACCTCGGCCGGCATAACACTGACCACAGCACAGTACAAACCGCACTCCGTAAGCGACAGGACGCTAAGTCCGCTGCCATCGCTCTGGCGTTCCTCTCCTCCATGAGATCCCCATACCCCAGACCCTTTGTGCAACTCCAGATTCCAAGCACAGTTCGACTCTGTCTTGGCTTTACTTCCACCAAGTTCTTTTCCTTTCTTGTGTGAAGGCAGTTGCAGGCAGGATAGCTTGAAGCAGATGTTCTCTTTCCTGCTGTGTGGGTCGGCTAAGTTGGATTCAAAAGGTGGTTGTGCAGAGATGAAAAGGGATCATGGAGATGCTGGAACAATATGGAGAACGTTCTAGGTCACATGCTAAGATCCTGCACCCTAGCTTCTGCGGCTCGATTCTGCAGAAACGTGCGCACAGATGTACGAGATGGGTGGATGATGGCCCTGCCGCACAGCTCGCAGTCAACACTGGAAATACCCCAAGTGCCTGGCAATGGAGGGATGAGTACAATAGGTGACGGGATGTATACAGTTGTGAGAAAGATAGAAGCGGGTCTCTGTACGTACTGACGTGGAAATACGTACACAACATTGTTAAGAGCAAGAGTTGCAGGACAGGATATATATACATATACAGTAAAGAAGTTTTAAAGTGTCCATATATGTGGATGCGTGTGTGTTTGTAGATACAGAAAGATATCCAGAAGGACACGCTGTAAATGGTTAATAGTGTCAATCTTAGAGGATGATGGGGGTCTGTGCACGGGGGAAAATGTTCTGTTTTACATCATGTATTCCTGAATCGTTCTCATTTCTTACCACGAGTCTGTATTGCTTATATGATTTGTAAAAACCCAATAATTTCTCCAAAGAGAAAATGTTTACAGCACAACGCAAATACCACTGGCAGAATATCAAGTGGTTTACATGCAGCGGCCATGACTCTACAGAAAGCTGCATCTGGGGGGACGGGAATGCAACGAGAGGGAATGGAATGAGAAGGAACATCCCAGAAGAAGTGACTGGTGGTTAAGGGCGGGATCCAGGGAGGGTTCTTCCTCCTTTTCCAGAAGGCTGGGCAGGGCTGAGGTCTGGGACCTCTCAAATTCTGCCCAGTACATCTCCTCATCCCAGCCCCAGCCCATGTTCCTATCACTTGCAAGTGGCAGTGGGTATCAACTATTCAATTATTTTCAAATAGTTGAGCTTGGGTCTGGATTGAATAAATCACCTTGATGCCAATTTCCAGGGAAGTCCTTTCATATTTTATGATTCGCCCCCACCCTTCCCCCCTTCCTTCCTAGTGCTCCTGTTAATGAACCTGGAGACTGTGAATGCTGCTCGGCCGTCCCCACCGCTAAGCCCCAGATGGAAAACCTGCTGCCGAAAGCATCGAAAGCATCGCGCTCTGGGTTTTTTCCTTTCCCTCCTCACAGTCCCGGGGAAATTGATATGCAGGCAGGATTATGCTTTGTTTAAATCTCAGCCCCGGCTTCTGAAAGAATACATTATCCAAATCGGTGCATGTGGTTGAAATTCTGCAAAACTCAGTTGTGACACACGTGGCTTGCCAATCAGTTGTCCGGCCGGGTCTCAGGCAGCAGAAATGCCCAGAATCAGAGCGTATAACCATGGGAAAACCATCCACTAGGGACTGCTACTGGAGTCGATAATGTATCCTGCTGCTGGTGGAAGGTGGGCTTCTGAGGCACCTCTGACCCCTCTGGGGCCACCCTCGTGCCGTCCAGCTCCCATCCTGGGGACAGCCACCCTTCCTTCTCTCCAGCTCCTTTAGCATCAAGACTTGTTCAAAGAACCGATTGAACATGAACATGGAGACCAGAGGGTTTCTTTTTTTACCTCTTTTCTCTTTTTGTAAACAGGTTTTAAAGGAGCCCCGTCGGATTTGGAACCTGGTACTGTGGAACCACCAGGGAAGGAACTGGATTGGCCCCGAGCGCGCCCGCATCTCCGCTGGTCTTGAATCTTGTCCGTGACTCGGGCACAGAGGGAACAACTCACCGGTGATAATTTGGGAGCCGCTGTAGTCCCACTTGCTCTTTAAATGTTAGACTTTTAATGATTTAGGAACCAAAAGAATAACTAAGGAGCCCAGCAGTCATTATCTCAAATAATGAGACTTTTTAATGCAAAATCAATGTTTGTTATAATGAAAATAGATTCCTCAGCTCCTGCAGGGCCAAATGTACAAATCTTTTCTGCTGTTAAATAAAATGTGACGGCTCATTTTCAGGAGGATGGTGAGCATTTTTATTCAAGAGTAAAAATAAAATGTCAGAACTTATTTACTTTTATTAAGTGCTCATTCTCAATCAGATACTCTAATCAATATCTAATTGGAGGCGAGGAAACGGAAAATAATTTTTATGCCAACTTGGGGAAGGGAAGGAGAGCAGAAGGAAAGAAGGTGAGAGAGAGCGGGAGAGAACATTGTCAGTCATCGTAATTGCAAATACTAACTGAGCAGACGCATAGCGTCCGGACGGCGCTAAAGGCTTGACCGGCCTTGTGTTGTCTACCTTCGGCTCAATCCTGTGAGATGTGCCCTCTGTGGTCCCCATTTACAGATGACAACACAAAGGCTTACGGAAGAGAATTATCCACAGGCTTGTGTTTATTGTGTGGGTGGAGCCAGGATTGACAGCCAGGTCTGTCTGACCCTTCAGCCCCAGCTCTTAACCACACTATTTATCTGTCCTCTCTCCCTTTTTAGAAAATGTCTTTTATTCACTTTTTTTAAACGAGTCATTCTTGAGAGGTTAGTTTTACCAATAAAAGCCTTACTCCTACGACACTGAAACTGTAAACGTAAAATGGTTTGTAGGGCAAGAGTTTTCTGCCAATACATTGCATACCTCTCTGTCTGGGGAAACAGAGTGCATCGAACTTAATTTCACTTGCTTTTAGTGACTCAGAACTGGTTTCCAGACTCAACTCGGATGTGAGGAATCTCTAGTCTAACGGGAGAGACAAAACACGCAAAGAAGTGAGTTGAAATCCTGGCTCTACTGCCCGGTACTGGGTACTTTGGGCAAGCCTTCTGCTCTCCCTGTGAGAGGCTGGACCTTGTAATGCTTTATGATTTTAAGTTGTAGGGATATCCGACTATATCCGCTTAAGGCAGAAGCTTCCAAGCATTCGGGTTATCTGAAAAAGGTCTGGGCTGCCTCAGGAGGAGGAGAAGTCCCCGTTCAGAGGATAAGGAATTAGACCAGTTATCTTCCCAGTGGGTCAGCAAACTTTTTCTGTGAAGGATCATTACTTTAGGCTTTGCAGGCCATGTAGTTTCTGTCCCAGTGACTCACCTGTCCCGTAGTGGAGCAGAAAGAAACAGCCAAAGACAGTACGGAAAGGAATGAGTGTGGCTGTGTTCCAATAAAACTTTATTTACTGAAACAGGTGGAGGGCCAGCGCAGGTCACCATTTACCAACCCCAGCTTTCGGTTCTTCTAATTAGAAACCTCATGATTCTCTTCTGGTTCCTTTCGTTACTGTGCTGGGCTGATCACAGGCACCAGGGCTGGCCCTAGTGAATAATACTGGGTTCACGCCTACTTGATTCTTACTACGTGCTGGGCATCTTTTCAAGCTCTTTGTAGATATGCATTCCTTCACTGCTCACAACAATCTTTTTTTTTTTTTAAAGATTTTATTTATTTATTTGACATAGAGACAGCCAGTGAGAGAGGGGACACAAGCAGGGGGAGTGGGAGAGGAAGAAGCAGGCTCCCAGCGGAGGAGCCTGATGTGGGGCTCGATCCCACAACGCTGGGATCACGCCCTGAGCCGAAGGCAGACGCTTAACAACTGCGCCACCCAGGCGCCCCAACAATCTTTTACTATTATTATTATTACTCCCATTTTACACATGAGGCTCCTGAGGCACAGGGAGGGTCAAGGAGCTCATCCAGGTTCATGCAGCTGCTCAGAGCTGGAGCTGGCTCTAACCACAGGCAATGCGGCTTCCGAGCTGTGCTCCCAACCACTGGGCCACCTGCCTATTACTACGTCACCTGGGGTAGGTTACTAGTCCTCATAGAACGGCAACTCTCACCCTTCGAGCCTAGTAGCTTTGCCATCTTAGGCAAGTCACCTACCCTCTCTGCACTTTGGCTGCCTCGCCAGACGATGGGAATCATGACATTCATCACACCGGGCTCACGTGAGGCTGCTTGAGGGTGAAGGCCTTGTTTAGGGCTTGGAACAAGGCAGGTGCTGAGAAAGGCTAAGTGCTGCTTCTCCTGTGGCCGTTTCTGGAGAATCTAGGGATTGCTGAGAAACAAGGAGGGCCTTGTCCTGGCAATTGAACTGATACGTTTCTACTGTCTCCTACAGTATTTGTTAAATTTTTTTTTAGAGTTTTGGTAAAATTTCACTTTTCCCATAAGGAAGTGCTCTGACTCTCATTGCTGGGTGGCTGATGTGAATTATGCCCTCATCAGGGGGTCTGAGTCTCTCTGGAGGTTCCTCTGTGACAGGCCCTTGTGGGGTCTGCTCTGGGAACTCTGGCCCCAGCCAAGGGCCAGACAAACATGGGGACCAGCCCTTTGGCCATCACACTACCAGATAAGGACTGTGAAGCATTTATTATTACCTGGCGAGCCCCTAATCCAGGGGTGGCTTCTGTCTCTATTGAAATGTATCCAGCGCTCCTTTATGCCTGGCCCTGTGCTTGGGATTCTTCGTACATTACCTCATTTTAGCCCAATAAGCCTCTGTTGTCATTTCTAGGGTTATTATTCCCATTCTGCAGAGGAGGAAACTAAGGCTCAGAGATGTGAAGTAACTTGTCCAAGATCACCAGTAGGCAGTGGAGCCACCGTGTGGCCCTGAGCAGCCCAAGTCTAAAGTTTGCTCCTTCCTCCCCTTCGCTGTGTTGTGGCAGCAAATCTTGTTGTTCCTACCTGAAAACCACTCCCCCGACCCAACTTCTTGTCATTCCACAGCTCCTTCCCTGGGCCAGGATGACTGCAGTAACCTGCCAGCTGGTTCTCCTGATGGCCTTCTTGCGTCTTCCACCGTAGTTTATTCTCAGAATACTAGTCCATACGATCCTTTTCTTAGAACTCAGCTCGACTGAGGCAAAATTTACATACAATAAAACTCACGAATCTGAAGCATACAATCCAATAAGTTTTGACAAATTTAAAGTTCACCACCACTACGATCAGGATATGGAACATCTCCACGAGTGTGTATTTTTAACAAACCTTTTCCGTTAGGGGCACCCAGGTGGTGCAGTCGGTTGAGCGTCCGACTCTTGGTTTCAGCTCAGGTCTGATCTTAGGGTTGTGAGATCGAGCCCCACGTCGGGCTCCCCGCTCAGCAAGGAGTCTACTTGGGCTTCTCTCTCCCTCTCCCTCTGCCCCTCCCTGCCTCTAAAATAAATAAATAAATCTTTAAGGGGCGCCTGGGTGGCACAGCGGTTAAGCATCTGCCTTCAGCTGAGGGCGTGATCCTGGCGTTATGGGATCGAGCCCCACATCAGGCTCCTCCGCTATGAGCCTGCTTCTTCCTCTCCCACTCCCCCTGCTTGTGTTCCCTCTCTCGCTGGCTGTCTCTATCTCTGTCGAATAAATAAATAAAATCTTAAAAAAAAAATCTTTAAAAAATATTTCTGTTAAGTCATGCCACTCAACATTTTCTATCCCTCAAGTAAAAGTCAAAATTCTTACAATGCCAGAGAGTACTCTGGCAAAGGAAAGGCGATGTGTTTACCAAACCTTTCTTTTTCCTCCTGGGCCCAAAGAAGGTCTTGTTTCTTATTGTCTGTGTGAAAAGTTGGGGCTGTATGACTCGTGCTGGCCACTGGAGAATGGAAAGAAGTGATGTCCACCTGTCCTAGTCCTGGGGGCTCAAATTTCTAGAAAGATCTCCACGGTTTCTCTCTTCCCATTGCCAGCTGGATGTGGAAGCCCTCATTCTGAGCATTCTGAGTCCTGGAGGATCTAGAGTCACTAGAAAGATGAGTTGAGCCCACATCAGGCTGGGATTCGAGAAGAGAGACATCCTTACTCTGGTGAACCCCTGAGATTTTGGAGGGGTTAGCAGCATAGCAGCAGTGTTGGCTCTGACACATATAGAGGCTCCGATGATTCTGCCCTGGGCCACACCTCTGACCTCATTACCCACTGCCTTCCCCTGAATTCTCTCCCTTCCAGCCACACCTGTTTCTGCCTCAGGGCCTTTGCACTTGCTGTTTGTGATAGGCTGAATTATGGTCCCTTAAAAGATATCCACGTCCTAATTTCTGGAACCTGTGAATGTCACCTTATATGGCACAAGGGACTTTGCAGATATGATTAAGAATGTTGAAACAGAGAGATTATCTTGGATTATCCCATGTGGGTCCAATGTTATCACGTGTGTTCTTATAAGAGGGATATAGAGGGGGGTTCCTGGATAGCTCTGTAGATTGAGTGTCTGCTTTTGGCTCAGGTCATGATCCTGGGGTCCTGGGATCAAGCCCCACGTCAGGCTCCCTGCTCAGTGGGAAGCCTACTTCTCTCTCTCCCTCTGCCCCTCCCCCTGCTCTTGCTCTCTTTCTCAAATATATAAAATCTTAAAAAAAAAAAAAAGAGGGAGGAAGAGGGAGATTTCACTGGAGGAGAGGAGAAAGCACATGGTGATGGAAGCAGAGCCTGCAATGATATGGCCACGAGCCAAGGAAGGCCAAGACATGCTGGCAGCTCTCAGAAGCTGGAAGAGAAAACGAGTAGATTCTCCCCTGAAACTGCCAGAAGGAACCAGTCTTTTGACACCTTGATTTTAGCTCTGGAAGACTCATTTCAGACTTCTGGTCTCCAGAACTATAAGAGAATAAATTTCTTTCGTTTAGAGCCACTATGTTTGTGGTTTTTTTTTTCTTTAACAGCAGCAATAGGAAACTCTTACCTTATTCCTTCTGTCTGCAATGCTCCTTCCCCAGGTAGCTGAATGACTGCCCTCTTTACCTCCTTTATGACTTTGCTCAAATATTTGTCACCTTTTCAATGAAGCATTCCCTAACTACCCCATTTAAGACCACACCCTCTCCCCCTTCTCCATTTTTCTGTCTCCAGAGAATTTAATAACGTCTGACCTATCATATTCTACAGATTAATTTTGCTTACTTATTTCCTCTTCTCATTAGAATGTAAACCTTTATCTTTTTTAGTCATTGCTTTATTCCTTAGAGCACTGCCTGGCATGCAGGGAGCACACAGTGAACGTTTGTTGAATGAATGAAAAAGTGAATGGATGGGGTCCATGGGATGGGGAAGTGTCTGCCCTTGCAGGGCCAGTCAAGTACCCAGTGTTCAGGGCTCTTTGAAGAGGTCTCAGGCTTAGTGGCCCCTTCAATCCCCCTCTCCTGAGTATCTCCTGGGTGTGGCACTCCATGGGACCCTCCTCCCAAGGAACTGGGACATATGACTCTGATGTAGGTTAGCATAGTGCAGAATGGGGTGAGCACCATGGAGAGGCACAGCTGGAGAGCTCAGAGGGAGGTAGGGTGATCCCTGGAAGAAGGTCTTCCCGATGGGTGGAGAAGGTCATGATGGATCAAGGAAGGGAGAGGCTATTCAGGCAGTCATAGTGGGGATGTGTTGGGACATCTTAGCAGTTTCCTTTCATAGAAGTAGAAAATGTGTGTGTGTGTGTCAGGGGCAGAGAATTGTGAGGGGCTGAAGGGATAGGCAGGGGCTAGATTAGAATGGTCCTTCAATGTCACTCCAAGGAAAACAGACTTCATTCTGCAGGGGATGGGTGGGGGGCACTAAGGTTATGAAAGGAGTATTCAAATAGGGGAAAAAATAAACCTGTAATTCTAACATCAGACTTTACCAGTCATCTCCACTTTTCTGAGAGCCCTTCTTGGGGTCTGCCTGTGTGTGTGTCCCATGGCAGCCCCTCGGGCACCTTTTGGAGCTGGCCTTGTCACTCCTCACATAGCCCCATCCATTGACCAGCGGGTTCCCGAGGGACCCTCCTTTGGAGCTGGCTTTTTCCCTGCTGCTGCCCTCTCTTTCTTTGGGCAGGGGCCCCATGCCAGGTTTCAGAATTCAGAATGAAAAAGTCATCTCTCTGAATCATGAAGTAACTGAGAAATCCTCACCGCACTGTGAAGAGAAGAGGGGGAGTGACCTCACCTGCCTAGAACCTGGTTCACAGCCTAGACTGGCTCCCTAGTACTGATCTTCATGCTAATGGTCCAGCTGCCTGTTGAGCACATACAGGTTCTGGGCACCACGTTAGGGGATCTACCAACAGGACAAGCGAGGAATGTCAGGCTAGCTCTGCATTTTCCAGATTAGGTGACTATGGCTTAGGGAGGTCACTCAGCAAGTGCCAGAGCCTCAGATGGAAGCCAGCCTGCCTAGCCCATGGTTTGGGTTCTGGACAGCTATGTGCGATTCTACGCCACCTGCAGGACTTCTTAAACTGGGGTCCATGGATGAATCCCTGGGGTTTGTGAATGGGAATGGGAGAAACAATTACATGTTCTTTTCACCAACATCTAACTGGCATGGAGGCCACAAACCGTGGTAGAATTTGTAGTGCTAGAACTCAGTCACTGATAAAAATCACAGATATGATAGTTGTTTCAACTACCTTGAAATATCATTTATACTACCTAGAATTTATATTTGTCTTAGGAGCACGACTAGATCTTACCACTTCATACATTAATCAGGAAACTCTTATATTTCCATTTCACAGATTAAATTTTTAATATTTTGGTATCTTTTTTTCAAAACGATTGGTTCTCCTTGTAATCCTAGGATTTTGTTCTCTGCATTTTGAAACGCCATCCCGAGACTACCTGCTCAGCTCTCCTCCTGTCCCATCTCATAGAATCCTCACAAGGACCCCACGAAGGAGGTATTACTTCTCCATTTCACAGATGAGGAAACAGGCTCAGAGAGGTTCCGGGACTTGTCCAGGATCTCCCAGCTAAGGCAGAGTGAGGATTTGAGCCCAGGTCCCACCAGGTCCTAACCGCCCAACTTCCTTTAGGATCTGTCCCCTCTTCCCTCTTGTTCTCAGGCTTGGGCCCCAGCACCCAGGTTAGTGTGTGTTTGGCAAGAGTAAAGAAGAGATCCTAGAGCCCCATGCTCCTTGCGGTCCTCCTCCCTTCCTTCCCCAACATCCCGCTTTCACCACACCATCTGCCTGGGAACCTATCCAGACTGATCACATTATCCCTTTATCCTTTTTCACGTTAGTCACCATGAAAATCCCGTTACCTCTCAGCCCTGCTGTCTCATCTCCATTTGACTCTGTATTTCCCCCGATGTGACTCCCTCCTTCCCGACTCTCTGGGGTTGGTCATCAGCGAAACCTTCTCTGTCCTCATGCTGGTCCCTGAATGATCTCCGTCGCCTTTGTACTCTAGTGGAAACCATGCTTCCCACCGAGGACCTAGCCTCCCCGCAGCCCTCTCCAGGGAGGGCTTCCTGTTCCAGCAGCTCTTGAACCACCAGGCCTGGTGGTGGGGGAGGTCCCCTCCTTGGTCGTCGTTGTCACTTTCGGAATGTCCTTATTTGTGTGTCCCCACCAAAACTGCTGCTCTGAAGTCATGCCAACAAACCATCTCCCTTTGATACTCCTTGTTGCAGCCCCCTGTGGACCCCGAGTCATCCCCACCCCCATCCCTGAAGATGTGAAAATTCTAGTCCGCTGTTTCTCCAGCATGACCCTACCACCATTCTTGGTGATTCCAATCTCCATAGAAAGGATCCTTCTAACAGCCTTTCTTCTCACTTCCCTCACCTCCTTTCTCCGTCTCACCGCTGTCTTTCAGCCCCAAGGTCATATATTAGTGCTTTTGTTAATAATAACTGTTTCCCCTCCAAAATCTCAAGCAAAATCTCAGCCTCCTTTCTGAACACCATCGTGCCTCTGCAGCTCACTGAGTTTCGGGTGCTGTCCCTGCGTGGTCTCCAGGCGTGAGGAGGCTGCCTTCCACTGGCAGAAGGTGGCCGGGTGGGCAGGGGGCTGCTGCTTCTGGGGGCAGTTTGAAGTTCCAGACTTTTAGGCTTGTCTCCACGAATATCCTCATCCCGTATGTCAGAGCCCCACTCTTTATCTGTTACAGGACGTCTGTGAAACTATGCTTTCATCCCTTCGGCATTTCTCCTTCTTAATAACCAATCAAAGTTGCTCAGTCAAATCCTGGGTCCGGTTTTCAGCCCTGTGGCAGCAGGAGACGAGTCTCCTTTAAAGATGCCATGGGACTCTGGATTTCAAAGCTTACCTTACGCTGTCGCTTGGCCTCCCAGGGCCCACTGTTGTATTTTTGCAAGGCTTTCAAGCCACCTTCACCACAATCCTGATAATTGTAATTTCCTTCAGATCAATCAAGCCCCAAAGCCACTTGATAACCCCAATGCCTCACCTTCCCCGTAGCACGGGTTCAACTTTAGTATTTGCGGAGTCCACTCCACCTTCCACCAGCATGTGGGTCCCCGCTGTCTTCAGAAGGAGAGGCGATCCAACTGCCAAACCCCACTCTAAGGTCTGCTTCCTAGGACCACCCCTGGAAAAAACTGCCTGAGCCCTGGGGCCCAGGAAACAGAGCCAGCTACAAAAGATTTTATGATCATACTCATGGCAAGTGCAATCCCAGGGTAGCAAGAGTGAGGGAAGGGGGGAGTAAGGCAGGGAGAGAGGGAGAGCCAACAGAGGGATGTGCAGGAGTGAGCTCTGCAAAACCCAGTTTTGTAACAAGGGCAGCCATGGCTGTTCTCAGGAGTATCTTCTTGTGTGCAGGACCACACATGCTCTCTGGATAGACTGCCGATGGCAGAGCGGAGAGAGGGAACTTCTTCGAAGGCTCTCAAAGTTGGCCCGTCCATCTCAAAGTTGGCCCCATGGGATGTCCGCTCTCCTGCACTGCTGGATTGTGTTACCCAACCCTGCAATGACCCTGAAGAAGCTAGAAACTATGCCACTGGGTGTGGTTTTTCTCAGGACACAGAAGTGGCAGGAGGACCAAGAGGATTCCTGGCACCCTACCGTCTCCCGAGCACTGCCATATATATGGGGAGCTGTGCCAGGCCTCTTCATGCTCTGAGGGACCAGCGGCCCCGGAGGAGGTCTCTGGCTGCAGAACGGCCAGGTCCCTGAGGATGTGCTGGAGCGCAGCCCACCTGGAAGGGGGGGCCACGGGGTGGCAATAGGGGCAAAACGAGAAGTCAAGGACACTAGAGATGGCCGGGCCAAGAGGACTGGAGTCACACACAGGAGGTCTGAGACATCCAGAGAAACACAGTCAGGTGATGCCATTCCTCAGCTCAGAACCAGCACAGCTTCTCATCTCCCAGTGGCTCCAGAACCTACCAACCTGACCCCTCCTACTCCCCACGTACCTTATTTGCTGTAACGGCACTGAGCTCCCTGCTTGTCCTCAAACCCACCACGGCCTCCCTCCTTGGTACCTGCTTTCCTCTGCTTGAAGAGCTCTTCCCTCACCTACCTGACTTCCTGTCTCCTCAATCCCCTCAACCATGTCCCTTGGACTGGGAGGCGTCTGGCCACCTTCCATGAAAGAGTACTTTATTCCCTGACCTCACCCCAGTGCTCCTACCCTTCAACCTGGGTCATCCTGACGTCTTATACATTTAGTGGACTGTTTCTCCTCTGTCTTCCCTGAACTAGAAGGCCGCTCCACGAGGGCCGGGCACACGTAACAGAGCTTGGCACAGGGTAGGGACACCATAAATCTTTTGTTGAATGAATGAATAAGTAAGCCAATGACAGCTGCGTGATCTCCATTCCCCAACCAGGACTGATAGACCAGAAAGAACCCCCCAATCTGAAGCCCTATCAGATTTTCTCTCCAGATAATTTGAAATCGGGCTTGAGAGTTGGCGGGGTTCTGCAAGGGGCAGAAAAGCAAGAGCTGGGGAGTGGCACCTGTCACCACGTGCCAAACAAGCAGGAGGAGCTGGTGTGCAGAGAGGGGATTTAAGGTGCCCTGCAGAGAATAGAGAGAGGCTTGTGCTGTCCGGCCTTGGGGTCCAGAGATATCCCCAGGACCTTATACTAAATCCCTCCTTTCTGCTTAACTGGAGTGGTTTTATTTTTATTTGCAATGTAAGTCTTAACTATCAGTGTTGCCATTTATCAAGCATTTCTACTCAGGAGCTGTGCTGAACCTTATCATGCCCTGTGGGACCCAAGCAGGCCACTTCCTGCCCGTGCAGCCACGCAGGGCCCCTGGGCCAGGCGCAGGACCTCGGGTAGCATACGGCCCTCGATGAGGGAGAGTCTTCCCTGCCAATTTCCAATGCAGCTGCTCTCAGGCTGCCCTGAGGTCTTTTCCTGGCACCCAGGGGGTACCCCAGCTGCCCCAGAGCCCCAGGCCTCTCTCCTCCTCACCCTGACACATGCCCCCCCCACCCCCAAGCTGTCACCACAGGCTCCCTGCTCCCTGTCACCTCTGTGCCTGAGGCTCCAGGTCTCAGCAAGGCTCTGGCTTGAACAGCCTCACCCCCTCTCCGTACCCAGCTCAGGCGCACCCAGTGCCTGGCTCCTTCTCCCCGTTGCCTCCGGAGCGCCACAGTCCCCTCCCCCCAGGCCTGACCCCAGAGCATGGAATCTATTGTCCTCCTCCATCCCAGCCAATCCCCAGCCCCGACCTGACAGCTCCCCCATTATGGATGCACATTTACAAACAGCTCATTTACATAGAACACGAGGGAACTGCTTCTGTTTTCAGAAAAGAGGAGACTCCCGGTCACCTAGACCGGGTGGATCCTGAGATTAGCCAGCCTCCTGCCCTTCCTCCCTCTTTCTAGGCCATTGGGCGGGCAGGCAGGCCAAGGGTGGGGGCGGGGAGGGTGAAATCAGCTTGACCGGAAAAGAAATGGGATGTGGGTCAGGCAGATGCTGTTTAACCTGCATTTATTCATTTGTTCCTTTTTTAGAACAATCTTATTTCTTATCTATATATGCCCTTGTGCAACTTGAGGGCCTGTGTTCTCGTCCCTCCCAGACCCCAGCCCTCACTGTTACCCTGTCCTCCCTCCAACCTCCCAGCACCATCCAGTTTGTATTTCAAAGACCTGTGATCAGGGAGCAGAAAGGCAGGGTGTGCTGTGGGGAAGAGGAGGGGCTTTGGAGCCCAGATGTCCCCCACATTTGAATCCCAGAGCCATGTTTAACAAAGGACGCTTTCAGGGCCTCAGTTTCCCCATTGGTACCATGGGGATAATAATGTCAATTCCATCGAGAGCGTTTGAGGAAAGGGAGAGTCATTATACATAAAGCACCTGATGCGATGCTGGGTGGAGGATACAGATTTGTAAGTGGTGGTGGTGTTACTAAGGTTTAAGACACAGAAATACCCAACCACGTGCCCCAAGAGGGTGGGCTCCTCTCCCAGCCTTCCAAAAGACCACCTCTCGCTCTGACCCAGGCCCAGCTGCAGGCAGAGGATATAGTCCATTCGTTCCCCTGCATTTATTTGTTCACATTCTTCTCTGGAAACAGCCCCTCTCTTCTTGTTTTGTCCTTAACTGTTAGTTCCCTCTTCCCCCCTCCCCACCCACGGCAAGAAGGTGACAGACGTGGACCATGGTGGGGTGGGGTGGGGTGGGCGGGCAGAGGCGGGACATGATAATGCAACAGTGTTGAACGTGCTACTCTGAGCCAGATGTTATGCTACGCCCTGCACATCTGTAATCCGCAATCCTTAATCACCAACATTGTGCACTCGCGGCAGGCATTTCCCACTGAGCCTGGGGAAGTCTTCAAAGGTGTCGTGATCCATGAGTGATGTCTGCCATGGGGCAAGCCACGCAGTTGTCAAGGCTCCTTTTGCCTTCTCAGCTGGTGCATTTGGGAATGTGTAGGAGGGACCGTGGGCTCAGGCTGGGGCTCAGGTGGGCTTCCTGGGGAGTTGACCTTGACCTGACATCTGTAGGGTGAGTGGAGGGTGGTCAGCCAAAGGAGGGTGGGTGAGGGAGCAGCTCGAGATATGAAACAGCGTGCTAGGCAGGGAGGTATTACTGGAGCTTCAAACAGGAGGCAGGGAGAGATGGGAGACGGGGCCGGCAAGAAAGGCAATGAATTAGAACATGCAAAGCATCGGGACACATAGTACGTGCTCAGTAAATAGTCTCTGCCATCATTATTATTTTTTATTATCGTTATTAGTATTACTGGAGAGTTCCAATAAATGTTTCTTGGCTGACTGGCAGAGGGCAAGGTCCATTAAGCACCGAGTGGATACCGTTTGGTAAATCCCTAGTTGACTTATTGGCAGCTTGATCAATAATCAATCGACTCTGGGGGAGTCAAGCCGTGGCAGGTGACAATGTGTCAGGATGAAGACATAAGTGGCAGTAGGAACACCCTACCCCAAGGCCAAGGCCAGGTAAACTTTGCTTTTCGCTTAACCCTTCCTCTGAGGATGTCCTCTCAGCTCGCTCTGGGCCCACCTGCAGCCTGGGAGCCTCTGATTCTGGTGGCCTCTCTCTGTGGCACAGCTGTGTCCTCCCCTCGTCCAGGTCCTGGAGCGGGGACTGCCTCCAAGAGGAGCAAGAAGGGTTGTGTGAGAAGGACAGAGAGAAGTCAGTTGCTCAGCCCTTGCTGTGGCAGTCCTGCTGACCCTGTGGGGGTGAGGAAGGGGAAGAGACTTGGAGGTGGGTGACCTGAGAGTCCGGACTGGCTTCCTGCATGCCTAGAAACTGTGAGGACTTGGACAGCTCCTGCAGGTCTGTGTGCTGAGGGGAGAACCGCAGAAGGGCAAGAGGGTCCTTAGAAGCCGTTGAACTCTGCTGCCTTCATCCCCTGCCCCGCTCCCCCAACCTTGCTCCAGTCAATCGAGTATCCTCTTCTGCAGAGACTCTGAGCTCTCCCCTCTGGAGCTCTTCCCTGAGACTGGGGACATCTCTGAGGGGGGCGAGGGCTGGGGTCAGTGGTTTTCCTGTGGGGACATCCCATCAGCTTCCTGTGGGGGGAGGGGGCCCCAGTAAACTCTAGACGACACTTTTCCCCACTGTTATCATTTCTTGTCTCCTCTGCTCTGCAACTCAGACCCTACGTTTCTGCAAGCAGAGCTGGGACAGACCCTGCCCTCATTTTCCATACTGTGCTTCCTTATTTTACAGGATGGAGGGGCTGGGCCACTTCCTAATATCCAGGCTCTCCTCATGGGAGGGATTTGCATCTCCTTCCTTCCCTTCCTTCCCCACTCAGGGCACCATCCCTACTCCCACCCTCCCCGCCTAATTGAAGAGGCTCTGCCTGGCAGGGAAGATGGAAGCTTTATCTTCCCAGTCCATCCCAAAGGGCGTTAAGATGATGGATGAGCTTCCAGACCTTCAAGCTCCTCCCAGTGGCTTTAACAAGATTGCCTTTCAGGATCCCAACTCCCATGTCAAGATGGGCTGCAGTGGAGATGGGAGGCACAGGCTTTGGTGCTCCATGGTGAGCATTAAAATCATTTTAATGCTGCATTTAGGGTTTGTGTTCCTTGTGTGCGAGCCGGTCCCATTGCTTGCTTTGGAAGAAGACGAATGATATTTCTTAAAAAGCTCTTTGGTGCAGCCTGATTGACCATTAGGAACACGTAGCTTGGAGCTGGGATGTGTGGGCCCAGCTTTGGGGTCTGGATGGGACCCATTGGAGATGTTGTCACTATCAGCCCTGTTGGGTCATGGCCAAGTCTTTTCCTTTGGGCTTCTCGAACCTCCCCTGGGCTGATGCTGTCAAGGGGTCAGAGATAGAGCACGGGTACAAGAGTCTGGAGTTGGAACCTCATCCCTGACACCTGGCCACTGACCCTGCTTGGCCAATCCTTTCCCCCTGGCCGTCAGCATCCTCACTGATGAAATAAGGGGGGATGGTTAGCCGTCATGGGTTGAACTGTGTTCCCCCCAAATTTACATGTCAATGTCCTAGACCTATCAGTATCTCAGAATGTGATCTTATTTGGAAGTAGTGACTTTCTAGAGCGAATCAGCTTAAAATAAGGTCATCAGAGTGGGCCCTCCTGTGTTATGACTTGTGTCCTTATCATAAGGGGAAATTTGGACACAGACAGGCACAAAGGGAGAACGCCATGTGAAGATGTAGGTAGAGATTGGGGTACTATAAGCCAAAGAGCACCAAATATTTCCAGCAAACTACTGGAAGCTAGGAGAGGGGCATGGGCCAGATCTTCCTCAACAGTCCGCAGAAGGAACCGACATCACTGGCACCTTGATCTTGGACTTCCAGCCTCCAGAACTGTGACAACAAATTTCTGTGGTTTAAGCCACTCAGTTTGTGACACTTTGTTAGAGCAGTTCTAGAAAACGCATACCCTAGCTACAGCCGCTCTGGCTCCAATGTTCTCCAAGTCTACAGTTCTAGGATTCAGCCTTGGGTGCCAGCGAGGACAGGGATGCCTGCAGTAGGGCCAATGTGCTCTCTGCTGCTCTAGGATCTTGGAGCTGAAGGCACTGTCTTTGTTCCTAAAACCAAATTGGTTAAAAAGGCTCAGGAGGCCAGAGGGAAATGCTGGTCCTTTGGAAATAGTTGGGAGGAGGAAGGGCTACTTTTCAAGTATAGGAGCCCAAGTGGAGGTCTGGGGCTGAGTTTAGCGTCATCCATGTCTCTGGATGGGGGGCCTGGAATCCCCACCTACAAATGTGAAACAGGGAGTAAGGGTGTCTGCTCTGGACACTCGGGGCAAAGTGGGTGCATTGGGTCAAACTCAGCTTCTTGACCCTCCCAGGTCAATTTGTTTTTCTCCCAAATGAGAAGTTAAAACATTTACAAGGAAACTCACCCCCTTGAGGTAGATAATAGCGTGCATTATAGAAAGATAAAGTTAAAATTCTTGCACACCTGAGTGTGTGGTCTGGAATACAGACCCACGCATATTTACAGAGCACCCAGCACCACCAGTTTGAACCATGTTTATCAGTCCTGTTGACATTTCTGTTACTGTACGTCATACCACCTCCTCCATGTTACAGATGAGGACAGCTGAGATGCAGAGAAGTGACATGACTTACTCAAGTCGCACAGACAGTAAGTGGTACTGCTTGGATTGAACTCAGGGAGACTGATTCCAGACCCCACAGCGCCCAAGGGCGGGTACCTCAGAGGACTGGCACCCAGTGGTAAAGAATCTTCTCATGAGAGGCTAGGAGCTGGGGATCACAGAGCAGCCCAGAAAGAGTGAGGGACAATCATGATGTCATTGAGGGTTTGAAAAACTCTTCCTCGCTGCAAGATATCAGTTCTACAGCAGTGCCCTGGTGACCCTCGGGCTGCGTTTATTGTTGGGGCCACCCTATTTACCCAACACAGTCCTGGCCGCCGAGCAGGGACCATAAGCTCCCTGGTTCCTGGGAGGTGGCTGGGTGGGGGGCAGCATCTGCGTTTGGGCGATGAGAGACCTGTCTGGTGCGTGCCTCACTCCCCGCCCTCTCCTGCATGGCAGGAAGCACCAGGTGTGTCTGGCAAAGCCGCTGGGGCAAGCCAATCAGCGAGAGTGAGCTGGGCTGTGCAGGGGCTCGGGATTGCTTGGGATTGCACTTGCAATCAGGGCATTTCACACAGCAAATTGTGGTCATTTAGGCTTCTCTACAGCGAGCTTAATTTCGGGTCCAAGCACGGAGGATATTCAGAGACACAATGAGGTAATTTCACATTTTAAAGCAGAGAATGCAGCGTAAATTAGTAGAAAAATCATGACACTTATAAACCCGTTCTAAAGATGTATTGTTCCTTTTTCTTCTGGGAGAAAAAAATCAGCTTCTATTAAGATTGAATTAACCGCTGGAGGAGAATTCCTCAGACGGCCAATTCATAAGGAGAAATCTATTTTAAACTTGGTCAAAAGGCTTTTGCAGAAAGTAGTAGGAAGAAGAGTTCCTAAGGAAAGGCAGGTGCTCTGGTAGTAATTCCACATCTGGCTGTGGAGGGTGGCCGCGCATGCCCACTGCGGGTGAACCCCTGGGTGCAGTCTTGAGCAGCCTAACTCCTGAGCTCAGATGTCCTCCACGCAATGGGGTCCACCTCCTTCAAGTGCTGTGACTCTGGACTTACTGTTTAGTAAAATGGTTAGGTACAGATTTTGGGGTCCTGCTGCTTGGATTCGAATCCCAGCTCTGACCGCAGTCAGCTCTGTGACCCTGAACAAGAACTGAACTTTCCATCCTCGGTCTCGTCATCTGCAAATGGAGTAACAAAAGCACCTATTTTATGGCTCATTAGAGGGGAGATGCTAGAAAGAGTCTGACACACAGGAAGCCCTCAGATAGGATGACTGTCTTAGTTTGGGATCCCCCAGGAGAGGACCCTGTGACAAGAACTCGAACACAAGTTTGAGCAGCAGAGAGGGGATGCGAGATGCCAAAGGCAAGACACATCAAAGGTATAGCAGCAAGGCAGCTACCCCCCGGGGCAACTGAGCTGCATCCCGCCAGGGAACTCTGGGCGCCATGCAGAAGATGCACCCTACAGTTAGCCGACACCAATTGTGAGGGAGCTGGGGTATGTATACACCACATCCCCAAGTCATTCTTGCAGGGCTGCTCCCGGTGGTTTAATTTCTTGGTGTTTCTGGCCTCTCCCTTGAGGTGTCAAAGTGAGCTCCAGGAGCCAGAGAAAGCCCCTGGCAAGGAATGGCAGGTCATGGGGAGTCAGGGTACAGGGACACAGGCGTCTATCTGCTGGCCTGCTCTTGGCATTGGTATTCCAAGCCCCACCCAAGGGCTCTTCCTTGGGCTTTAGCATTTCTTTTATTCCAGACAGACAGGTGCCCTGCCGGCTGTCTCTGTCTCCTGTGCCATGCCTAGGAGATACGTTCTGGGTTCTAGTCCCAGCTTTTCCCTGAACGGCACACTCGAGCTCCTTCTCTCTCTTTCTCTGGGTCATAAGATGTTCCCGTGTATTTTGGGATGCCCTTTGAAGCCCTTTCTTGCTCTGAAATCATGGCTTAGATGGAGAGGGGTGGAGAGGTGATGGGTACCCAGCTCTGGCTCTTGGGCCTGGCAGTCTAGTGTGGCTTTGCTGCATGGGGCTGAAAATTAGAGCTTGGCCAGATGGACAGGCTCCTGATTTCCGGAGCCAGAGAACCATGCAATGGTCCTGCTGGCTCTGTGAGTGCCCAGGGTGGGGGGCCAGAAAGTGCTGGGGAGAGATGGCTCCAGGCCAGAAGCCTAACCTTGGGGACCAAGACATCAGGATCCCTCTTATCTTTAAAACAACATCCAATTCAAGGCGAATCCATGAGAGAACTGATGAATTTGCCCGCACATGGCAAACCCGGGAGCAGGAGACTAAACCTCACTGGGCGTCCCCCTCTCCTCCTACTGCTCCCTGCCTCTACTATGGCATGTAGGTTCAAAGCACACTCTGCCTTTAGTTCCTGCAAGCCTTTTGAATTCCCTGGGCTTTTCATGAAAAAACCCCAAGTACCAGAATATTCCTTGGCTCCCCCCACCCTTTTAGACAAGTTTCCAGTTCATTCTTTCAGAGAAATAAATTTTACTGTTGATCAAAAGGCTTTTTCAGAGAGTGGGTGACAGATCCCAAGAATTCAGTTCTCGAGGCAATGGCAGCTCCCCGAGCGGGTCCCCAGACTGGAAGTCGGGTGCAGGGGGTGGTGGGCTGTCCAGGCCACGGGTTCCTCCCCAGTGCGACCCAGCCTTCTGTCGCCCCCCCCCAAGGCTGGCAGCCTCTCGGGGCCTGGTCCAGCCCGGGACTGCGGTGTCCCCAGCCCCCGTGACAGCCCATGGCAGTGAAACGGCTGCTCTGAGAGTCAGCTTTCTACAAAGACAGAAATAATCAGGTTGACCAAAGGGGAAAACAGGGGAAATTGGGCATTATGAGGGTGATAATTCAGAAAGTGTCAGCCTCAGAATAATTGAATCGGATGACATTTTGTGCTACGGGAAACAATAGCAACGAGCCCGCTGCCCGTCTGATTCATGTCTGGTTCGTGTTTAACAAAACAAGGGCAAGGGTCACGCAGCCACGAGCCCCATAAATAACCCGTTAATGGGATTTCCAAACAAGCTGTCCTCAAAGTGGCTTTCCGTCTCACTGAGAGAATATTAAAATGCAAATGGATTCGGGCTGTGTCTTCATAAACAACCGTGTTCATTTAACCTCCGACCTCCCCGCTTAACTGCCCATTCCGGCAATTTGTACGGGCTCCTCGGCCGGCTCCTCGCGGTAATTCAGGGAAAGGGCGTTAAAGGAAAGGGTTACAATTTGCGATGCTCAGTTAATCACACTATTGAGATGTTTATGGACAGAATCACGCTCCTCCTCACAGTTGTCTCAGGTCTTAGGCCCCGACCAGCCCAGAGGTGGCCCCGGTGGTTCCCTTTGTTGTCTGAGAATCTGGTGAGTGGGTGCGGGCGCGGCCAGGAGCAGGCTGCCCTCCCAGCTGAGGGAGGGCCCCTCCTCATGCCTCCAGTCACCAGCCTGGTCGTCTTCCTTGGTTGCTGTCCCCCTTGAGGGCTGGTCAGAGACCCCCAGTTAAATGGTCCTCCTAGTGGACGGTCTCAAGGCCCATTCTCCTTTGCGGAAGGGCCCAGATTCTCCCCAGGCAAGTGTCCATCTCTTGTTTTCTTTTGGGGAGACCCCTGTGTGGTTTCCCCCAGGCCTGCCCAGACCCCAGCCCTGGCATTGGCCTGACAGAGGGCCCCTGCCTCCACCATCTCTTTGAGAGGCAGCTTGGATGCACGTTTCCTCTCCAGCCTCTGGGCTTTCTCCCTGAGCCTCGACCCTCCATCTATCTAGTTGTGCAGAAAGACAAGATGCGCACAAAGGGAACAAGCGGGGATGTGAGCCAGGGGCCAGGGCACAAGGTCTGATACTCTGGGCATACGTTTCAGGGGCTGAGACAGGCGCTCTGCTGGAGGAGGGGCTCGTTATCTCCTCCAATGCCCGCATGATCACGTGTGGCCCGCGCTCTCGTTTACAGAGGACTTTTCGCAGAGACGATTCCAGCAGATGTGTTTGGCGTGCGGCATTTAGGGGCTCGAACACGACGTTTCGCTCCTCTCTAAGGATGAAGCTCCACCTCTAAGATGGAGAAAATTAACCTCAGAGAGGCCAAGTGACTTGCCTGTGGTCGCCCAGTGAGTGAGCGGAAGGCAGGGCGAGCCTGCAGCCCTGGCCTGACTCCAGGTTCAGCTTTACTGCGCGCCCGGAGGACGTCCCGGCATCGGCGGCTCCTCTCCGAGGAGCCGGGAGAGCCCCTGAGAGAGCCTGGCCTGGAGTCTTCCTCCTCTCTGGGTCAGGAGGGGAGTCAGGGAGGGGAGGCCAAGCTGGGGAGAGCGTGGGGCAGTGCAGGGACGGTGTCCGTGTCCTTGGCGCCCCCTGGACCGATGGCCTCCCTCCAGACCTGCGCAGCCCCTGTCCTGCTGAATGTGTGCGCTGTACTTCGCGGGAGCCTCTGCCTCCTTCGGCTTTTCCTGCTACCCCTTTACAGGAAGGGAGGGGGAATGAATCCCCGAGAATTTCTCCAGTTCGCTGATGGAGACTTGGTCCTCTGGGGACGACCCAAGTGAGGAATATCCAACTGTGCCTTCCTCCCCTGCTTGAGAAACTCAAATACGCTCCCAGCTGCAGATCTGTCTCTGGGCACGTCAAGGCTGGAGTGGCAGATGGAAGCCGGTTATGGAGCTGGGCTGAGGCCATGGCCACCGGGCTGCGCAGGCCTGCTGAGGCAGCCCTCCCCGGCCTTCTCTGACCCACCCCATCCCTCATCTCCACTCCTCTCTCCTCCCTCCGTCCCCCCTCTCCACTTCCCCCAGGCTCAGCACCTGAGGCCCAGCACAGAGGGTGGTGGGAGGGCTCCCAGGGGCAGGAGAGCCTAGACTCCTGTCCCCGACATTTCCTGCCAGGTCTCTCCCACTTTCCACGCTTGGATGGAATTTCTGTCTTTCTCTTCCTCCTCCCATTTACCTGTTTTTGTTTCTGTTTCTCTCTCTGTTCTCTACATTTCTTGGACTCTCTCTTATTCACAGTACCTTTGTCTCTCTCCCGGTTGTCCCTTCTTACGTATCTTTCCTCTGTCTCTCTGTCTCTGCTCTCTCATGGCCTCGTATCTCCCTAGTCGTCCCCCTGCCCCCCCGCTGCCCCCCCATTCAGCTCCTCATCTCCCACTGGGTTCCCCAGGCAGGACAGCCCACACTTGTTTCTTTGTCTCCAGGCTCACCCTGTTCCCTGCTCTGTTTGCACAGAGATTTATCTGAAACGCTCACTGGACTGCGTCCTTCCCTGACCTAAACTCCTGTAAGACTTCCTATTGCCTTCAGGATCCATCCCAAACTCCTTACTGACACATGTTGGGCCCTGATCAGAGAGGTCTCTGCCTCTCCACACCCATCCCTCTCTTCCCCCACCCTCCCCCATTCTGCAGAGTGTGTGTGTGTGTGTGTGTGTAGAGAGAGAGAGAGAAACACACACACACACACACACACACAAACAATGGGAATCTGGGGGAGAAAGACACTTACCTAGAGAAATAGACACAGAGGGAGAGGGAGAGAGCGGAGAGAGATGGAGACAGAGAGACAGAGGAGCCGCTCTGTTGGAAGAGGAATGGGCCAACATGACCCCTGCAGGGTCAGGCTGTAAGTGCAGAGACTTTCCACCCACCCACACCATCTGACACCAGAATGTGTGCTCCTGACCGCCTTAATACACTGACTCTCCTGGAGTCACCTTGGGTGGGAAGAAGGAGGTCTCTCTGACTGTGGAAGGTGAGAGGAAGAAAGGGGCACAGGGAGGCAGGCAAGTCTGCAGGGGGCTGCAGGATCTTGGTGACCCTGTTTCTTGGTGAAATGGAAGGTGAGCTCCTGCCTGTGGAGTGTATAGGGCATTAAAGGGAGAGGAGAAGGGGGAAGGCTCAGACAGGCCTCAGGGTCATGGGACAGGAAGCCATCCAGGCAAACACGGAGGCCTGCTGGGCAGCCGGGGGACCTCGGGTGACGGCCATGAGATTGTCGGGGGGCCACCCCTGAGGCTGGACGATTGACTGGGGCCATGATGGGCACCATGGGTACAAAGCAGAGAAGGTGGTAGCGGGATTGATCCAGGAACGGGGTTCCTCTAAGGGTGTGATGGAAGGACAAGGGCCAAAGGAACCGAAGGCTTTGGCAGAAGAGTGGATGGTGTAACAGGCATGGGATCTAGGTGGGATTGGGAAGACGTGAAAGACAGTATGGGCAGATTGGGAAAGATCAGAGGGAAGAAAGGGTCAGTGGCGGTCCTGGTGAAACTGAAGAACAGGTGCAGTGACGATAGGAGGGTGAGGGGCTGCAAGGGAGTCCGGCTCAGGTCAGAGAGTGGGCGGACAGAGGCGTGTGGTCCTGGGTCACAGAAGGGTGGTTGAGGCGCAGTTCAGGGGGTTTGCTGCCACGTCACAAACCACTTGCAGACCTGGTGGCTCGAAGCAACCACAGTTTATCATTGCTTCCAAGTCCAGAGTCAGCTGGGAGGCTCTGCTGATCTCGGCCAGGCTTGGCTGGGCTTGCTCCCGTGTCTGAGGTCAGCTAGCATGCTGGGTGGCACTGGCTGCTCTAAGAGGGCCTCACTCACAGGTCTGGGGTTCCACTGGCTGTTGGCTAAGGTATTGGGGGTGACCAGATATTGTGTCTGTCATCACCCAACTAGGCCAAGATTGAGGATGTGTGTGACTTCAGCTCTCCTGCATTCTATTGGCCAAAGTGAGTCATAAGCCCCGCCCCAAATCAAGGAGCCGAGAAGCGGGCTCCTCTTCCTGCTGAGGGAAGCTGAGGAGAAGGGTGGCCATTTTCCAGTGTAGCCCAGTTAAGACTCCGAGAGTCCAAGGGCTGGGATGGTTTGTCGGTCCCGACGTGGAGGTCCTCCAGGATAGAGACTAAGCTGCAGGTGCTAAGGTGTGGGAGAGTGAGGGGAAGTGACCCAGAGCGTCGGGAAGGACAGAGGTGGTTCAGGCCCTCAGGGGAGCGGCCGTGTGTGTGTGTGTGTGTGTGTGTGTGTGTGTGTTGTGGGCTGAGATGTGGGGGATTGAGAAGATGCCAACCTCCGATGGGGGGTGGGGGGCGGCAGTGACAACCCTGGGAAATAGTTCCTGGTACTTTGGGCAATCACAGCATTAGCAATTCTATCGCTTTCTTTGCCCTGCCCCACCCCCACCGCCGCTAACTGATAGAAGGTCACGGCCGTCAAGGCGCTGCCCAGGGGAAGGTTGCTACATCAGCTCTTTCTTATTGACCGGACTGTCTTCACTTTCTTTCACTCAACAAGTAATTATTGAGCATCAGTCATGTGCCAGGCTCCGTGCGGGGGACAGGAAAGAAGACACAGTCCCTGCCCTTGGGGCACTCAAACTCTGGGCGTTATATCCCAGGTGCGTCTGCATGCACTACTCCCCTGGCACCCACACGTGCCTTATGAATGAAAACATAGACACTTGCTAATTGAAAAAACCCAAAACTTCAAAATCATCCTGATCGTTTATTTATCTTTCTCCTTGAATCTCAGACAAGTCTGAGATTTTTCTAGAATAAAAGCCAATATTTTAAAAAGTAATCACGGCGTCTATTCTGTGGCTTCTTTGAAATCGCTCATATTCAGGCTGATTCTTGAATCTATTTCTATGAACAAAGGGAATGCCAGGGACCCTCCTTCAAAAATCAAAACTACAAGAATAACAACAGTTGCGTGACCTTCCTATTTGTGACACTCTGATTCCAGAAGCTCAGCCATGAATGTTATATCACTTATCCTGTAAATAGCAACTCAAGGTTAGCCTTGGGGCCGCTGGGAAGTTTCTGGAACCAAGTGTGGCTTGCAATCCCTGCTCCACCTGAAGGGTAGGCTGACCAGGTTGCTAGGTGCAAGCCAGCTTTGGAGGGTCAGGGTGGGCCCCTCTAAGGAGACGAAGAGGTGCTTCCTCTGTCCGCCAGGCCTGTTGCCTCTTTTCTAGCAGGCCAGAGAAGGGCTCCCAGCAGAAGACTCCAGAGCCTGGGCGGGTACTGGGTTCCATGGCCAGAGTCATGGCTGGTCTCCACGCATGAGGTCCGGGAACAGCCACTGAATCGAGGAGTGTTGGAGCTGGAGGGAAGGCTAGGAGACCTCTGGGCCTCAGTGGCCATCTGTCAGACAGGGCCACCATTCACCCTGGCTTCAGGGTTGTGGTGAAGTAGATATTCTACGGATTGGGATGACGTTGGGACAGATGCTGTAGGGACACTGACTGTGACACCAACAAGACTGTTGGTCCCACCTCCCCCAAGTGAGGTCTTCATGGAAATCTGTCTCTCTGACCACGCAGTCCACGCTACTTTCTCTTTTCCTCATCTCTGGAGACTTTGGCCAGGTCCCTAACTCCATGCTCTCCAGAGCTACCAGGGTGCTAAGCTTTCAACCCACGTCCCGGGGAGTGGAGGATCCAGCCCGCAGGCAAGCCTGAGCCAGCGCGGAGGCAGAGAAACGTCTCTCACGCCCTCAGCCATAGCGTGTGGGCTTCTGCTCTGGGTTAGGTCAAGTGCTGTACTTGGGGTAGAGATGAATCTGCAGGGGGCTCACAGTTGGCTCGGGGAGACAGACAACAGATGATCCCAAGGCAAAGAGTGCAAAAGGCATCAGGGGAGGAAGGGAAATGAAGCAAGTGCCTTGGTCTTCCTGGGAAATCTGGGAGGAGCTTCAGCTGAATAGAAGCGCAGAAGTGGGGAAGGGCAGTGCGGGCAGGGCGGACGGGGGTGGTGTGCTGGAGGAGGGGCCGGAGTAGGAGACCTATGAGGAACACATGGCAAGAAGGCAGGCTGGGGAAAGTGGGTAAGGGTCAGGTGAGGGAGGACCAGGTGGTCTGTCCGTCTCCCTCCCCTAAGACTCCTCTATCCTTCAGGCTCAGGGATGGAATGAAGTTCTGGAATATCCATCTCATCTGTTATTTGGTAATAACCCAGAACGGAACAGTCAGTGATTTATTTTATAAGCCACATCAAAAATCCCTGCTTGAAATGACTACATAAAGAGAGAGCCCTGAGTCTGTCTATCAGGGGGGCCCTTCCTGGCACCAACCCAGATGCTGTAGAGACAGAAACGAACAAGTGTGGCCCCTCCCGAGTAGCTTCCACTTAGTGGGAGATGGACCAGGACATATGATTTTATCCCATATCATAGGAGCTTTGATAGAGGGGCTCAGAGGGTCTTTGGGGACTCCAAGAAAACAGACCTAACCCAGCTTGGGGTGGACGGGCATTCTAGGAAGCATCTCAGGTCGGCGTCTCTGGAGGTGGACTCTGAGGTAGACATTGTGTGGGGAAAGTTTCCAGGGCGCTGTTTCTGGTAACCACACCTGCGAGGAAGTGAGGGGAACAGTCTTGACAGAGGGAGAGGCCTAACTGCTAAGCAGTGCACTGGCGGCCTTCACCGATCCCACAGGAAGCCGTGGAACTCGGAAGGCCAGAGTTGTCCAGAATCAGGCAGGGGAGCTGGGCCTGTATCCCTCACAGACACCAGTCACCAGCTGTGGGCTGTCGGGGGGAGGGGGGGCATCCGCACTGGGAGCAGCCAGTGCTCCTGCTCCTGGAGTTGGGGCATGAGAGCTGTGGTCCTGAGGGCGGGGGTCCAGCACAGCCTCCCCCTTGGAAGGCCTCCCAGAGGGTGATGTCCATGCCCAGACTGGAAGAACAGGCAGGAGTGATTCAGGTGAGGTGGGTGGGGTAGTGGGAAGATACTGTGCAAAGGCCCAGAGGCCTTACTTTTTGGGAAAAGAGCGAGTAATTTAATGTGGCACAAGCCCAGAGCTCAGAAGGGGTGGTAAGAGAAGAGGCAGGATAAGGAAGCAGGGGGCAAAACCTCGGAAGGGCCTCGTTTGACAAAACCAGGTTCAGAAACCTGAACTTTGCCTCAATAGCAGTGAGGAGGCCAGAGGGTTAGGATGTCATCTGTCCTCCAGAGTCACTCTGGGTATATAATGAAGGGGACAAAATCAATGGAAGGCAGAACACTTAGGTGGTTGTTGAAGTAAGTCCTGGGGCTTACGAGTATTGACAGTGTGGTGGAAGAGAAGAAAGATTGGGAAACATTTAGGGGACAGAACTGATCCAATTAGTGACTAATTGAATATGGAGGTTATTCTTCTAACTTTACATATATCAACTCACTTATGGTTCATAACAACTCACCAGGTGAGAACAATTGTTATCCCCCTTTTGCAGATGGGGAAACTGAGGCTCAGAGAAATAATTTGCTAAGATCACACAGCTGTTAATTGTTAGAGCCTGGATCGAAACCCAGATTTTCTTGCTTCCCAATCTCTGTCTCCGCCAATTGGATGGCTCTTGGTATTGTTCTGTGTGATGGAGGACACAGGAAGAGAGCTGGTTGGGGAGGATGGTGGTGACGTTTACTTTGACATGTTGACCCCATGTTTCCCTGAAAGTCATCTGAACAGGGATGTTCACAGGGCAGTTGCTCTGTGGGGCTAGGTAAGATGAGCACCGGCTGGAGTGGGCAATTTGGGGGCCAGGAGCCTGTAGGCGATACGTGAAGCCACAGGGCCGGGTGGGGTGAGAACACAGGATGGAAGCCAGAGGAACATGAACAGTTAAGAGGGAGGCAGAACAAGAAATCCCTGGTGCCTAAGACACCAGGAGCGATCGGCCAGGAATTTCGGGGGAAACTCAGAAGCCAGAGGAAGGGAATGTTTTCAGGTGAGCAGGGTCAGAGGCTGCAGACGTCCGCTGAGATGAGGACTAAAAATCGTCCTCGGCTCACTGAGGCACAGACCGGACTGCCCCAGCGCGCACTGCCTGGAGGAGACGGAAGGCCCAGGCACAGATCTCAACACCCGCTTCCTTGCTATCTCTTGGCAGCAGTAGAAGTGAAGGGCTTTCGGAACAAAATCTCTCTTCGGAGACTGATTGGAACAAACACCCTAGCACCTCTCTGCTGAGATAGAAATCTGACGCTTGTCATCAAAAAGGGGGAGACAGATCATGACAGCCCGTCCTCTGAAACCTGCCCGCTGCCTCCCACACCTGGAGAGCCCCCGGAGGCTTGGGTGCCGGCAGGCGGGGGAGCTGCCCCCACGGAATCTGCTCCCCCCCGGCTCCTGCGGGCAAACACCTGGAGCCCTCCTAGCAGGCTCAGGGCTGTCCTGCGACAAAACCCCACCTCTGACAGTGGTGTGTGGCTGCCGCGTCCCCACCTGCGAACACATGCATACAGGCACACACGGGTACGTGCACACACGCACCTTTTTATTTCCTCATTTGATAAAGTGAGTGTCCATTTTTATTTGATTGATGGATTGATTGATTTAAAGCATCCGATATGCAGTGACTATAGCAATAGTGAAAAGTGCTAGGGACCATGCAAAACGTTTTACATGCATTTGTCATGTAATCCTCGCCATAACGCCATCAGGTGGGTTCATTATCCTTCCCACCGCACAGAGGAGGACAGTGATGCTACACAAGGCGGCTTGCTCCAAATCTCACAGCTTGTAAGTTGCAGGGCTGGGATGCGAACCCAGGCAGCTGCGTGTTGAGCTTTCGGTCCCTTTCTTTCCCTCTCGCTTTTTTCTTTCCGGTCCACTCCTTGCACGTGGTCAGAGGCATTGGCTGATATTACATCTGCCCAGGCCACTCGTCAGCTTCAAGTCACACGCTGGCTTTCCTGCAGCTGCCTATTAAAACCCAGATGCCCTAGCTGGGCCTGTAAGGCCTCCTTTCTCATCCTTCCTCACATAGGCCTTGGATCCTAGCACCCGGCAAGATATGCTGTTTAACCAACATGTTGTGTGCAGTCCTGTCCAGGAGGAAGGTGGGGAGGGGTCCTGGGGGGGGGCTCCTATTGCCTTATCTCTAAGCACTTCCAACTCTGGCATCTTCTCTCCCATGCCCATGACTTTTCCCATCCCCGATCCTAATGTTTGTGCAGTAAAAGCTATCCACGGGAATAATAGTAGCAGTGGGAATACCAGGAAAAGTTAAATGGAGCGGCTAACAAGCCCTGGGTGAGGGCCATCTACATACCCAAATTTGTGGTTGCCTTTGGGCCAAGAAAGAATAAAGACACTCTGTCTCTATTCTTAAGGGGATTCATGTCTATATAACATGCGGGAAACAAGGAGATAATAACAAGTGCAGCCTTGATGCTAGCTCTGGGTGGTAGCTTGCCAGGAAAGCAAGGAAAAATCAGGGCAGACTTCCTGGGAGAGATAGCCTTGACACTGTACTGTTTAGGACTGGGAATGGAGAGGGGATTCTGAGAGTGAGGAGAGACTTGCATATTAAAATGCTTCCAACCCTCGGGTCTGCCTCCTCCCCCCATACTCCATGTCCCTCACCCCCCACTCTATGGGCCTCTGCCAACCCCTGCAATTTTGCCTCTCACCACTTGCACACAGTAGGTACTCAATAAATGTCTACGGAATGAATGACTAAGTGCTTAACACATGGTAACTAGTCGCCTTCTTATCATCACCTTGAACACTCTTCCCGGTCAAAACCTTCCCCTCTGCCATTGACCCCTGCCTTGGTCTTCTGGGTCCTGGCTCCAGCCCCAGCCCGGGAGTAGAGAGTTGTGTCTGGGCCCCAGGGATGCTGGTGATGTCTTGAGAACGGGGCTGTGAAAGCCACAGTGGGCCTGATCCAGAGCACTTGTCCCTGCTAATTATTACGGACAAGCCTCCTTATTGAACCTCGTCCTCTTATTGACATTCGGATGCATGAGCTGGGGCTGTTGTTTTAAACGCACTCATTAGCCACACAAATCAGTCCTGTTGACAGAGCGCCTTTGAATTAAGCATCTCGCTGTAGTCATTGGACAAGGAGCAATTTATAATGCCATTAGCAACGCTTTCGAAGGTTACAGGCATCAAAAATTGTTCAGCCGTAATTATTCTTAATGGATACAAGAAATAAACTGACGCAGGACAGCTTTTTCATTAGCCTTCAATCAAGGCTGATGGCTTTGAGAAATGTACAGTAAGTGCGTTTTGGGGAGAAATAATGATGTTACAGCACCTTTCCCAGGAAAATGCTCTCGGTACACAGCTTAACTTTTAATGGCCTTAATTTGACATAATTAAAAAAAATTTGAATTTGTTTTTGAAGATCTTGAAATAAATTATTTTGTTCCCATTTTTAACCCTTGGGGGAACTAAATAGCAGTCAGGGAGCGAGGGAGGCAGCCTCTGGGGATGGAAGGGCCATGTGGGGAGCTGGGCTTGTAGGGCAGAGGACCCCAGAGAGCTCACCTAGCCTGCAATTGTGAGGTCTGTACCCCCACCCTAGGGTTCTTGAGGGACCTTGGGAGAAGGGATTGCTTTCCTGAGTAACCAGACGGAAAGGGATTCAAAGGCAGGTCTATACCTATAGGGCCCATTTGCATCATCCAGGAAGTGGGGCCCATATCGGGAGGGAGAAAGGAATCCCACTCCCTGGGGCGGGGCAGGCTAAGGAAATTGCAGAACTCGGAATAAACCCAGTCCTAAGGTATGGGACCTCAGACAAGTGATGACATCTCTCTGAGCCTTGATTTCTTCATCCATGAAATGAGGATGACAATACCTACATCTTAGGGCCATTGTGAGTTTATTTATTTATTTATTTTTAAAGATTTTTATTTACTTTTTTGTCAGAGAGAGAGAGCACGGGCAGGGGGAGTGGCAGGCAGAGGGAGAAGCAGGTTCTCTGCTGAGCAAGAAACCCAATGCGGACTCGATCCCAGGACCCTGGGATCAGGAGCTGAGCTGAAGACAGATGCTTAACCGACTGAGCCACCCAGGTGTCTCCATTGTGAGTTTAAAGCAAAAACTGGTATAGAAGCTGCTGGCCAGTGCCTGGCACATAGTAGGTAGTAAAAGAAGTGTTCATTCTTGAGGTCACGGCTTGATCCACCTTGCTATGGTAGTTCCTACTGGCCAAGCCTAGGGCACCCCAAACGCTAGAAATGCACCAAGAAGGGAACAATTACGTTTGTCAGAACTTGTCTCAGGGAGGATCCTGGATGTGGCTGAACAGAAGCTGCTTGGGGTGGGAATACGATGTCTCCTTGCAGCACCCCTCCAAGACTAAAGGAAAAAGCAGGCAACTTCTCACCTGCCTTCTAAGGACAACGGGTCAGTTGAATGCAGGACATTTGCTTGGCTAAGTGGAGATGTGCAAGTCTGGGGTAGAACGGAATTGCTGGGACAATGAGGACATGGCAGAAAGCAGAAGAGGCCGAGTATCCCTCATCAGGCAGGACTCAATTTCTCCCCCAAATAAATGTCAAACAAATCCTTTCAATCTATCGGGTTGGAGAGGGGTCAAATCCTGATTTGCCTGGAGAGTTCATGAGTCTGGTTGAGGCCTGAGTGTACTAAGACGGTACGCACGCAAGGTTCACGGCAAACCATGCTGAGCAACGAGGATGAGCCATCTTTACAGTCATCATCACTGGCTTCCTCAGTGCTTCCCCGGACTTGGTGGCGGACACCATGTGGCACCCTGGCCGGGCCCACACACCTGGCATCCGGGCTTGTCTCCACATTGCCCACTGCAGGACCTAGCATATGATGCCTCTTCCCTCTGGGTCTCAGAGTCCTCATCTGAAAATGACAGAGTAGCTGGAAGTCACTATTTCAGACACCAGGACAACTCAGCACACTGACTGCTTATCAGGATGCGATCTTCATCAGGCCTGCCTAAGAGCAGAGGCATGCCCAGACAAAGACCTCAGAGCCTTTCGTGGCAGAAGTGTTGCAACCGGGAAGCATCTTGTCCATTGGCTTAGTGCCTTCTGGGACTTGGGGAGGCGGCCTCTGTTGTACCCAGCAGGCCATGGAGCATTCAGGCTAGCAGAAGCTGAGCTTGGTGCCACTCGTGTGCAGCCTCAAGGCCAAAGGCAGAAACAGTGACTGGAAGCTGGCAGCTCTGGGGTTCTGCTCCCGGCTTGGCCATAAATTCCTTGTGTGACCCCGTGTGTGTCTGTTAACCTCTCAGGGCTCAGACTCCTCATTGTTACATCCTATGGAGTTTGGACCTAATATTATTTATTCTTCTCTCTCCCTTCCTCTGTTCCTTCCTTTTTTCCTTCCCTTCTTCTTCCCTTCCTTCTTTTTACCTGTCAAATCCTATTTTCAAGTGTACCCTTATACAGATGTCTAATATAGGAAAGAAAGAAAGATAGAGCCCATCAGGCTGAAATGTGGGTAGAGCCCCTCTAAGTTTCCTTGGCAGACCCATTAGGCTCCTCAGAGCATGGATGACCCCTGACAAGATGGCCCTAGACTCTCCTTGAAGCTTTATCTCCTGCTGTCTCCTCACCACCCACCGGCTCAACACCAGCCAACTTGCTAGTCCCCAAAAGTGCTATGCACGGTTGTTCTTCCCTGTCTTTCTTCAAGTTGTTTCCTCTTCCCGGAATGCTCTTGCCTTGTTTGTCTGGCAAACTCCAACTCATCCTTCGAGGTCTGCCTCAAATGCAACCTTCTCAGGAAGCCGCCCCCACGGCCCCACGCACAACGAATCTCTCGCCTGTCTAGGTCCCTATAGGACTTTGTCAGCCGACTGGTTAAAGCTGGCCCAGAGGGAATTCTAGCTACTGGGTCATAGGTCTTTTCCCCCAAACTGTAAATGCCTGATAGACAGGGATGATCCCTGATTGAGCTTTAAGGCCCAGCACTTGGCTCATGAGTGTGGGACACCATGGAAGCCAGCCATTCCACGGTCTGGCACTCACTAGATGCCTACCTAGCATAGGTCCTGGTGTGCAGGTGATCCCCCATCCCAAGGCATGGCACAAAGTAAGCATTTATGGAGCCTGGCACGCAGTAGGAGTGCAGGGCCTGGCTCTCAGTTGCTCCGTAACTATTGCCGAAGTGGAAATGCAATGGGATGGAAGCCCATTTCTGGGAAATCTGTTGGTTTTCCCCTAGTCAAAGAAAATGTATTTTCTCTCCCTTCACCACTGGTCAAAAGAGCAAATGTAATCAGCCCCTAAAGCCAGGACCAGACAGGGCTGCGGGTGTGAGGTGGTGGGAGAGGTCCCCGGGGTAATGAGCAGATACCGTTTCCTTATCGCCATCGGCATGTTCTCAAGCTATTACTCCCCGTCACCCTCGCGGCTCAGCCTCCATTTGGACTTCTTCTGATAAACACCAATATCTGTGCAAATTCTTGAGGCCGACTGCCTCCCCAGCCCAGGGGGTGCTCTGCTGGAACTCCAGATGTGAGATAAGGCCGGGAAATACATTTTCAGTCCACTAAGTCATCACATTTTCTGACAAGGATTCTCCGACGCGCACCGATCTCTGATGACTAATATTGCCTTCACTCAGCAGAGGGCTTCAGAAACCATCCAAACCATCACCAGGCTGTCAGGTGTCAGCTCATCCCTGGGCTTCACATTTTGAGAGGCCCTCTGAGGAGCTCTGAGTCCTGATAGGGGAAAGCAGCAGGCTCCGTGCAGAGGAAAAGGACTGGCCAGCGGTCAGCAGTCCTGGGGCCTGAACTGCTCGCCGTGGGTGACTTCGGTAGGTCTGTTAACCTCACCAGGCCTCAACTTCCCCACCTGCCCAGTGGGGGAAGGGATGGATTCCACAGTCCGAGGGACTTTTCTGTTCCAAGACTTGTGATTCTCTTACTTTCCTGCCACTAGGAGCATCGGATGGCAGAATGTCATTGCTGGGAAATGTAAGGGAGGGCTCAGGATCCTGGGGAAAAGGCAGTAGGAATAGCTGTATTCATAGGAGTAGTAATAACAATGATCATAGAACTGCCACTTGCCATGGGTTATTTCACCCGTTTTTAGCTCTGGACGCAGGCAGACCTCGATTCAAAGCCCTGCGTGTCCCCCACTAGCTGTGTGACTTTGGGCAAGTTACTTAATCTCTCTGAGCCTCAGTTTCCTCCCACGAAATAAGGCGATAATAAGAATTTAATGAGATAGTATAAGGTACTTGTAGCACAGGGCTTAGAACACTGGAAGCACCAATAAATGTTGCCGTTTTAAAGATCAATGTTAATCATGATCCTTATAACCCTAATATGTGACTCCTTACAATCCTTACCAAGTAAGGATCTACTATCCTGATTTTGCCGATGAGGGACATGAAATATGGAGAGGTTAAATAACATTCCAGAAGGTCATGCACTTAACCCTTGCACTGTGCACCCTCGCAAGAACCCCTCGGCCCCCTGGCTCTGCACCCCTTGCTCAAAGCCCGCTTGGCCAGCCAGCACTGGCATCTGTGGGCATGAAGGTGATTGGCTGAGAGCTGGTGAGTTGGACAGGACTGTGGGGAAGCTGCCAGCCCTCGGGGGCTCTGGACCCCTGAAGGGGTGGGCTGGGACTGAGGTACGGGAGTCCCCTGGTCACTGCAATTTGGGCTTTTCTCTGGGGAAGAAAAAAGTTGGGAAGAAAATAGATTGCAGTCTGTTACAGACCCAGGGGCTGCAAATCATTCTGAAAATTAGCTTTCTATGGGAAAATCTATATACTAATTAACTCGATGGCCTCTCTAACGAGTTTAAGCACAATAAGGCCGCTGAAAATATCGAGGCATTTTGCAGCTGCCTTAAATTCTACCTTGGGAGACATGCTCACAGCTCACGAGGCTGGTTGAGAGGCTCCAGAATGAAAGAGGAATCTTAAATGATTCATTTCCAAGGGTAAAAGGTGGGGAGTTGTGACTTTGGTTTATTGCAGAGGGAAGCACCGAGCTCCAGGCTTGTCGGGACGGAAGGAGTGCCTGCCTCGGTGGCCTTGGTTGGCGCCTGGGTGCGGCCCAAGATTTCCCACTCCTTGGAACTCGGTCCTCAGCATGAAGACTGAGAAGCCATCACTGGGTTGAGACAGAGACAGGCTTCCTAGGGACTTGGCCACAGAAACCAAGATGGGAACATTCTGCCAACAGCTGTGCTGGAGGGACGTGATGTTCGGGCCAGGGAAGGTGGCAGCCACATTCCTACGTGCGATGCAGACAGTCTTGTCAGCAGAGTCCTTGAACACTTTGCTTCTCCTAGGACACTGACTTCGCTCCTCCGGGGCTGCTGCCCGCTGCCCTCTGCCCTCCGGCCTTTGCCCAGGCTTCTTTTAGACCCCAGCTTGTGCAAGGAATCGCTGATGAGGTGCGGTACAGCACCCACGTGTGCTCACTCGAAGGCAGGTGCACAGCCGTGTGTGCTTGCGAGCAGTCACCTGTGTGTGCAGCCACGCCATGTACACCCCACACTTGTAAAAACCCACACACTCACACCCATATCTTCATCCATCCTTACACACCGCACTGAGGCGGGCTAGACGCCCTGACTGTTTTCCCTGGAGACAGACCATCAACCCACAGCCCCAGGTAATCCTGGGGGGTAAACCTCTGCGTGTTTCTGGGGGGCAGGGGCCCAGGCCCCACTCTGCCTCTGACCCTTCCAGGAGGTGCACACTACTGCCACCCCTGCCACGCTTCAGAAAGCAACAGTCCAGCCGTGGCTCTGAACAGAAATCCCAGCAGGGCCTGTCCATGGTCCAGACGTCCCTGCAGATGTCCGTCTGGGTCCGGCCTGCTGCTGCGGCTCGCGGGGCTCCGCGGTGCCTTGCTCAGAGCAGGCCGCCAAGAAATGCCTCATTCTCCACAAGTGACTTGTGGTGTTAACATGGAAGTAAGAGGGCTCTTCGTGCTCAAAGGGAGGTGGGAGACCATGGGGGATGCCCGAGCCTCCGCCAGCCATTCTTGTTCCCTGGGAGTCTGTCCCACCCACTCTAGAGAGGTGGGTATGGTCGTGTCTGTTTCCCGAGGAAGAGATCGAGGCTCAGGAAGATGGAGTGACCTGCCTAATCCCACGTCTGATCCCCAAGTCCGCTCTTTATGTTAACCCGCCCGCTGGGCGTGCTGGCTAAAATGTCTGAACCCCTCTCCAGCCACGAGGGAGAACGTCTACGAGGGGAAAAAGGAGGACCCTCTGAACGGTACCCTTCTGAAAAGATGTGAGACCATCACACGCTGCTGTCTGAGCCGGATGGCAGGCCAGCTGTCACGCCCTGGCTGGATGACCTTGAGCAGCCGGTCCAACCCCAGGTCACTTCCTGGTCCCCCCTCACTAGGTCTCCCTCCCAGCTCGGGGCAGAGCTGACCACTTCCTCCTCCTCGAAACACCTCCTTCCACTTGGCTTCCTGGACATTACAGTGCTTTGGTTTTTCTCCTTCCTCGCTCGCCGCCCTTCCTCGGGCTTTTTGCTGGTTCACCTTCTCCTCTCCGGACTTTGAACCTGTAATGCCACAGCCCTGGCTCTTCAGCTCCCCATGATCTCACCCAGCCTCGTGGTTTTCAATACCATCTCTGGAAGGTTCATGCCTTCCAGATGCTCACTCCATCCCACAACTCCCTCCAACCCCAGACTCATATCTGACTGCCCACCAAATCTCCCCTTGGGCGCCTAATAACATCTCAGAAGAACACCTGCTGCCAGTTGCTCAGGTCAAAGAGACCTGGAGACCTCCTTGACCCCTCTCTTTCCCTCACCTGCCACACCTTCTCAATCGGGAAGCTTCGCTGCCTCTTCCTCCCACATACATCCACATCCGACCACTTCTCACCATGCTACTGCCTGGAACAGTTGTCTTCCCCACCTCGAGATATCCTTGGAGCACGCCCAGTCCAAGCCACTGTCCTGTCTCACCTGGATTATTCCAACTGCCTTCTTAACGAAGTGTGTTTCTGCCATTTTTGCCCTCTGTGGTGTTGTTCAGCGGCCAGAGAGATCCTTTAAAACACAACTCACATCATTTTCCTCTGCTCAGAAACATGCAATGGCTCCCCGGCTTCACTCAGAGCGAAATCCAAAGTCTACAATGGCTTGAAGGCCCCTAGGATCAGGCCTCCCCATGATCGGTGTACCCCCTGACCTTGTGACCACCTTTCTAGAGCCTTTCCCCCTCACTCACCATTTCAACCACAGGGCCTTTGCACCTCATGCCCCATTGCCTAGAACACTTCCCCAGATAGCCACGGGGCTGACACACTTACTGCTGTCATGTCACATTTTGGGTGAGGTCTACCCTGGTCCACCCTATTTTAAGTGCCCCCTCCCCAGATCCCATGACAGGTATTCCCATCACCCCCTTACCTTCTGTGTCCCATCCTCTCAGCATGATCTCCCTTCTAACTTGCTCTTTATGTATGCTTCTGCTTCTTGTTTCATTGCCCCTCACCTCCCGCTGGAAAGCCTGCTCTGTCGAAACAGAAGTCTGCCTGCCTGCATTGTTCCCTGCACATCCCCAGTGCCTGTCCCTTGTGGGCATCCAAATCTCTTTATTGAATGATTATTGTTTCTTAACCTCTATGAGCCTTGGCTTCTTCATCTGTAGGAGTGGGTTACTTTGGGGATTAATTAATGTATTTAAATACCATGCTAGCGCCATCGCACCATCACTCCCTCGCTGAGGCGAGTGCCCTGACTTCTCTCTCAAGTCTCTGCCTCATTTCAGACACTGCTGGTGTTTCGGTGCCTTTGGCTTTCTGGGGGGAAAAGAGAGTGGTGTTGGGAGGGAAGACAGTGTCCGGGGCCTTGAAGCCCTTCCCCTGGAACCTCATCCCTGTTCCATCAGAGGCCCAGGGAGAGGATTCCCCAGGAGCTTTCTGGGTCCCTTTGGCCATAAGCACAGCATTGGACAGGAGTGTGGGAAAGCCCAGGTCCACGCCCGCCCTGCAGATGATTCCAGGAGAGGGGAAAAAAAACCAACCAACTTGTTTAAGGGTGGGAAAAGCAATGGAACGAAAGAAGAAATTTGCTTCATAAATAGTGAAACAGGTGATTTTAACGCTTAGTAAGGAAGGGCTAGGAAAGAGCAGTAAGATATGTATGAGAACAATTTACTCTGATCAGAAAGCTCGCGACTGCAGCGCGGGCGTTTCCCTAATGAGGGCGTGCATAACGAGGGCGCCGTTTGTCCTCAAGGGTACATTATTGTTGTAACTTGGCAAGTTTAAATAAACTTTTTCCCTCTAAATCGCAACACAGCCAGAACACCAGTGACGCAGAAGCCACAACCGCTCTTCTTTTTCCATCAAGATGGAAAGTAAAATCGAAGACCTATGCAAAAACCTGAGTGGCTGAACAGGACTCACCCATGAGCTAGAGTCGGAACCACGAAGAGTGACGGGCGTGTCTGGCTCTTCCTTCCCCTTCCAGAAAAAGAAAGGTTATTACTGTATCTTGAGCTAATGGCATATGTAGGGGTCCACAGTGGGAGATGGCTACAACTTGCTGATGCTATTTCTCTTCCCTCCCCATCCTTTCCCTTCCCCTCCTAGCCCCTCCCCTCCCTTTCCCTTCCCCACCCTCTTTCTCCTTCCTTCTCTCCTTCCGTTCCATCTGTCCTTCCTCCCTCCCTCCCCTTCTTTAAATACGTTTGAACACTTGGGATGCCCTACCTTGTGCTTGGTGCTTGGGATACAAAGACGAAAGAGATACAAGAGCTCTGATCTCAAAGAGCTTTAGTTTGGTGGGAAGGGCAA
This sequence comes from Ursus arctos, assembly GCF_023065955.2. Lineage (NCBI taxonomy): Eukaryota > Metazoa > Chordata > Mammalia > Carnivora > Ursidae > Ursus > Ursus arctos. The sequence continues at coordinate 28,589,826 of NW_026623008.1, forward strand.
GCTTGTGAGCGGGCAGCCACATCCTACAGCAGATGTTCCCGCAAAGTTCTATGAAAACCCAGAGGAGGGAGGGGCTGGGAAGGCCTCACTGAGGAAGCACCACACCGGGCTGCTGCGGCTGGAGGGCTGGATGAGTGGTTAGGAGGGGTGGTAAAGGTTTCTAGGAGGAAAGAGAAGCAGGTACAGAGGCATGAAGGTTAAGCTTGTGATTTTGGTTTTGTGTGTGTGTGTGTGTGTGTGTGTGTGTGTGTGTGTGTGTATCTGTGTGTGCATGTCTGTGTCTGTTGGTGTGTATATGCACGTGTGTATCCGTGTGTGTACATATGTGCTGTGTGTGCATGTGTGTGTGTATTGCGGGGCAGTGGGACCGAAGAGGTGGCAGGACTGATGGGGACAGCCCAGCTGGTTGCCTCAGGAAGCCCTGCCCTGTGTGGGGTCCGTCCCTGGAGTCCTACCCTTGTTGCTGAAACGAGGCCATCGTCATGGAGGGGATGCGTCTCCTTGGAGGTCTTGGCATGGGAAGCACAGGGCACGGGTCATGGCCCTGGGACCTTTTCTGTCCCTATGCCAGATAGGGCAGGGGGTTCCCTTTCCCTGTCACTGGGTGGCCCTCTGTGGGGGCTGCTCTGCTTAGGGCTTTCAGGCCACGCAAAGACACTGTCTACAACGCTCCTCATGGAACGTTTCATTTCGTGGCATCTCCTGAGATGTGGGACTCGTCAAGAGCAGGCTGAGCCATCCTGGGGCTGGCGGCTCCCCCCGTGGGGCGGCTGGGCTGGCTGGGTGGACCCTAATCCACAGTGGATGGGGGCTTGCCCACCTCTAGGTTCCCTCTCCCCAGAACAGCTCAGGGCAGAGGAGGAGCGCAGCCAGGGGCCTCTGGAACCCGGTCCCAACCTTGACGCTCCCCCCCCCCCCACGCAGGCTCTGTTGTGGCAGCAGAAGTGCAAGAGGGCCCTGAGAGGGCCGCCTCCCTTTGCCCGAGGCCTGGCCTCGAGCCCTGGGAAGCCGCCGCCAGGGCAATGGAGAGGTGCCCCCTCCCATTCTGGGAAGGCCAGGGGCTTTGGCCCGGGGGAATCCGTGGGCACTGCAACAAGATCGGAGGCCTCTGGCAGCCTCAGGACAAAGGCTGAGGAAAGTTGAGGTGGAGTTGAGCACTTGGTAAGCACCGGTGGATGGTAGCCATGAGCTCCAGGAGCCCAGGGACATCTGTCTCTTTACAGCCACCTGGTACAGAGCCACATGGTTCAGAGGCGCTTGGGGGAACAGCTCCTGGACGCACGCATGCATACGTGAGTGATCTCATGAACCTTTCCTCCTGTTCCTTCAGTGAGCCTCACCATGCAAGGCCTCCGTCCCACTCCAGTCTGCTTCTCTGAGCTTGAGTCTGGCACGTTCTTCCCAAGGAGCCAGGCTCAGGTCCATTCCTCGTTCCCACTTTCTTGTCCAAGGCTGAAGTGAAACTCACTCACGCCCACAGTGCCCCGCGGACCCATTACCTGTTGTAGGCAGCCGCACATCTGCGAGAATCTCTCCTGTGACTCCCCAGATTTTTCCTTTATGAGCAGAAGAGCTGGAGGGACCTCAGATGGGCCTTCTCCGTCAGAGAAGCAGCCCAGCTTGTGGTGTGATCATCGAACCAGAGTGTAGACAAATGAAGTGGCTTGCCCAGAGCCCCTTAACCAGGACGCGGTGGTGGCGAGGAGCGGCTGTGACAACGTGCTGGCTGAGATCGCGGGAGTCAGTTGCCTGAGTCTGGCTGCCGGTTCCGGTACTTCAGCTCCTGGGGCCTCAGTTTCTCATCCATAAAGTAGACATACTATTTCCCACCTCAGAGGGCTGTGGGGTGGATTCACAGAGTTCATGTGTACGAAGTGGTTAGAAGGGACTTGGGAGCTAGAAGGTGCCCACTGAGTGTTGACTGTTCCCATCGCTGGCTGCGTCGTACTGGCCCAGATCTAGAGCCCAGCGTTTTACTGGAGTGTCTGCCTGAATCCTCACCATAAATCTATGGAGTCCTACAGGTGAGGCCACCGAGGCCTCGGGAGACAACGTGGCTTGCCCCAAACCCCAGTGTTGGCTCCCACAGGTCTGGGTCAGGTGTGGACTCAGTCCCTGCTCACTCCAGAGCCCTTCCCCTGGCGGAGTGCTTAATCTTCCAGTCCCTCTGCCAGGTGGCGGGGGTGGGGGGTGGGAAGGGGAGGGGGGGCTGAGAAACAACTGCCAGTGTAGACAGTGCGTGGGCCTAAGAGCCAGTGGAAGAGGAAGCCATCAGCCCTGCACCTGCGGCAGCCCCACCTGAGCCCCTCAGGTAAGCAGACCTGGCTGGAACTGGGAGCCAGGCCGGCAGCAGAGCCCCTGCCTGGCCCCTCCCCGGCGGCAGCAAGCTTCTTCTTTAAGTCAAATGTTGCCTGGAAGTCATTGCTTCAGCAATTACCTCTGAAACCCATTGTTTCCTCAGCCCCATTAACATGTCAGATCCTGGCAGCCGCTGACGGGGCAAACACCCCTCCGAGGGCTGCAATTCAATTTAAGATCGCCTCCCCTGCACAGACAGCCTCGGAGCCGGCCCATCTCCAGATTTCACCAAATCGAGGAAGGGTCTCAGGGCGCAGTTTGATCATGCTGCTTCCTAAATTAAAAACAAAATTCTAAGTGTTAAACATCTTTAACAAGTCATTAAGCCCCAGCCGTAAACCAGAAAAAGTCCCTTAATGAGTAATGACATATGTTGTGAGCGCAGTTATCTCCTAATGCCGGAGCCGAGACGGCGTGATGAAATGGCACAGTGCTCAGAAGGGATGGATCACCACCAACAGCAGGGTAATTCCAGCCTGTGGGGCTGGGGACCCTGGAGGGCCGAGGAGGCCAGGCACTCTCTGGACGGGGCGCTCCTCAGCCTCCCTGCCTGTCCTCGCCCTGGAACCCCCTGTCTGCGTGAGGGCCTGCCCTGTCCCCACTCGCAGACAGCTCGGCTCTGGGCTCCGCCCTGGGACAGCGGGGTCTGTGCAAATCCAGAGATGGGACACTAGCCCTCATGCATTGTCCCGTGGTTGCTGGTCCTCCCAAGCCCTCCTTGTGTCCCAGCCCAAGTCCCCAGGCTCTTGAACAAGTCACGCATTTTCTCCCAGTCCTATTGATGTGAAAATGTTGGGGTTTGGAGCGAAGAGTCGAGAAAGAATTCTTGAGGCGCCTTTGGTGCAAGAAGGGAGGTTTTATTAAAGCCCGGGGACAGGACCTGTGGGCAGAAAGAGCTGCGCTGGGATTGTGAGGAGTGACTGATTATGTCCTTTCAAGCTGGGAAGGGGTTAGGGATTATGGAAGCGATGTTTCCGGGACCTTGAGGGGCGAGTTGCTGTTAGGAAAGGTCATTTACTACCGTCTAGTAAAACCTGAGTCATGAGACCCTTCAGATGTGTATCGGGAGCCATATGCTTGGAGGATGATTGCTAACATCTATCTTGCGGGGTAGAGATAAAGGAAGTTTCCAAAGGAATTTTTATATGTTAAAGGAGGCTTACAGGATCCTGGAGGTTGGGATAATGTTAAGCTAAGATTCCCTTTTGCCCTTAGCAAACGGTCAACATCAGGACAGTTGAGCTCCTAGAGGAAGGTCACTCTGTCTCAAGGACTTGTCTGTGGGCTGTAAGTTGTAAGGAAATTGCATCTTTTTTTTTTTTTTTTTGCCTTTGTTCTCCACATCATTATCACAGAGACTCTGCCTTGTCCCTCTGTCCCTGCTGGCCTCTCTCTCTGCTGCCCTTTCCTCCCTCCTGGCTTCTGGATCCTGCCCTTGATCCCCTCTCCATGTGTTGAGGCCCTGACTTGTTGTCTGGGCTCCCATTCCGTCTGTGCCCCAGAATGCCTGATGCAGTGCTCTGGCCCTGGCTGACCACCCTTCTGAGCCCCTGTCTGATGTTCATTTTCTCATGGCATCGTTCCAGTCATGTGAAGAAACTAACTGGCTGGCCCTCACCGCCAAGTCCCAGTTCTCAAAAGAGAGACCCTGTTTGCCCAGCTTGGATCATGTGACCGCCCCCAGGGTCATGGGATGTGACCCACCCACAGGGTGATAAACAGCCCTCAGAGAAAAGGGCTTCCCTCTTCCTCTTTGGACTCCTGCGACTTTGGCCCCACACATTCCACCCACCCACCTCCTCCTTGCTGGGTCCCTCCATGCACTGCTCTGGGATTTGCGGCTGGAGGATGTCCCTCGAGCCAATGAGTCTTGGATCAGAGAATCCAAAGCAGGCCCCAGCACTTCAGTAAGGGAAGGGGGAAGCAGGGCAAGGACGGGGAGGAGGCCAACTGAGGGTATGACTTCAGGCCAAATCTGCAGGGAGTAGCTTCCCTCCATCACACAGGGAGCTCTGGAATGGAACTTTTACCCCAGAGCATTATCTGCCTGAGCCGAGCGGCAGGTGCTGGGAGTTAGAAGCAACGCACCCCCCCCCCCAACTCGCTCACTCTCTCACTCCCTGGCCCACGGTTTATTCAACAAGTGTTCATCGCCACACTCTTATCTGAGTGTTTGCTACCGGCCAACCACGGTGCCAAGAACTTCATATACCAAACCGAAAACACAATCGCCCCGTGACAGAGGTGCGATTATGAGCCACATTCTGTAAGAGAAGGAAACTGAGGCCCAGAGAGGTTTAGAAAGTGATCTGCCTGCGATCATGTGCTCTAGAAATTTTGGAGTCAGGATATGAACTCAGACTTCAGAGCCAGTGGGCTGGCGTCTCTGAGAGAAGAGCTATGGAGAATATATATATGTGTATATATATATATTTTTTTCTTTTTCTTTTTCTTTTTCTCTTCTTTCCTAAATCTCAGCCCTCTACTATTATTTGAGACAGCCTTGCTAAATACTAACACACTGGTCCCCAAACGAACCCAAATCATTTAAATTTTAACAGCCAATAAAACAGTTGGAATTTCAGAGTTGGGAGGTAGTTGAGAGGTCTCCCGGCTTCACCCTTGGGTGGAACAGGTGAGGAAAACGAGGCTGAGAGAAGAACGGTCTGGTCCGAAGTCACTAAGCAAGCGCGTGACAGCGGCCGTGACGGCGACGTGCACACGATGCCGCAGGACCCACGCTCCCCCGTTTCCCAGTGGTCGGCTGCTTTCACGAGAGCGCGGGAGAACGCCTGCCCGTGCAGTTTACTTAGAAACAGCAGAGCAACATCCTAGAAGAGGATCAATTCCTGACCATGCATTCAAAATTCGACACGAACAGGGGTTCCCCTCAGAGTCCTCGCGATTGGTGCCAAAAGGAAGCCGCGTTGCCCGTCAGGGGCCCGGGGCGGGGGGTGTGGCCAGGTAAGGCAGGAAGGGGGCTCGAGCCCGACTGAGACCCAGATGCTCTCAGCTCAGGCTGGTTGACTCCTGCCTGGCCTGTTGACCTTCTACCCCACTTCTAGATCTTACCCTTCTGTCAGTCCTCAATTCTAAGCTTGACCCATATCTCGGATCCTTCTGCCTCAGTGGCTCTTTTGTACCTAAGAACTTCTTGGCTGTCCTGCCGTTGGGATCTCTGCTTTCTGACTTCGTTGACGTCCTACAACCAGGCCTGTGCTTGGTGCTCAGAGGTCATCACTTGGCTACAAATCTAGCCCTGTAAGCCTCTCAGGGACCTTTAGTGTCAGAATCGTGCCCAGGGGCCCGCTCGTTGCTGGGACAATTAAAGGGGGAGTGGGCATTGAGGCTGAGTCACAGGCTTCAGCGTCCGGCAGGAGATGGTAGGGTGCTGGGGTGGGGGCACTGGACTGAGTCAGAAAGAGTTGCCACTTCCAGCAGGATAAAAGTTGGCTGTGTGACCTAAGGAGAATCCCTGCCCCTCTCTGAATGTTGAGTGGGACGGGCTAGGATACTTGCAAGCGCACACAGCTCCAGTTCTCTGGAGGAGAGGAAGAGTCTGCATTCTATAGTCCCTGCTTTCTCTTTCACATGTTGGCCTTAGGAGACCTGCCCAGGCTCCAGATGGAAAAGGCTACTGAGAGGTCCACTGCAGGAGAAAGCTGCTGACCAGAGATTTCTCATTCCCGGCTTCTGAGCATCCAAGGTGGCTGGGATGGAGCGGGCTTTTCGGAGCCATCTGGCGCTCACAGCATGATGGACGGAGGGCTGGTCAGATACCACGGAGCATTCCCCCAGCGTTCGCCCTGTAGCGCTCGCTCTCCCATCCTGGGACCCAAAGAGGGACAAGAAAACCCTCTTTGTTCTGGCCAGACAGTACAGAGCCTCGTTGCCATGGCAGCAACAGCCATTTCCTCCAGCTCTGAGACGGGGCAGCAGCTCAGCTGGGCCCGGGCTCAGGCCTCAAGAAGCCGGGAGCAGAGGTCACCACTGTATGTGGGGGGTCTGAGTCACTGAGACCCCAGCAATGCACGGGCTGAGCAACAAGAAGTCGGCAAGCACCAAGGCTGCCTTCCTGTCATCCAGAGCCGGGCTGGGGAGCAGCCAGGGGCTGGGGCTGAGGCCAGGACTCAGGGACCCAGCTGCAGAAACGGGGCTGCCCGGATGCCTGAACCTTGCTCAGCCAGGCAAGCACAGGGGTCTGGCCTAGTAGGGGCTGCAGAGCCCTGGAGGAAGTGGTGCAGAGAAGCCCTGAGGGGTGTGGGCAGAGGAAGGAAGGAGACAACAGTCCTGGACCTATCAGACCTGAAATCGAGTCCGCGACAAAGAATTCAGAAACTCCCTGCTGACCTGTCTCTCTCCCTTATCCATTCTTTTTTTAAGATTTTATTTGTTGGACAGAGAGGGAGACACAGCAAGAGAGGGAACACAAGCAAGGGGAATGGCAGAGGGAGAAGTAGGCTCCCCAGACCCGATGTAGAGCTTGATCCTGGGACCCTGGGACTATGACCTGAGCCGAAGGCAGACGCTTCACGACTGAGCCACCCAGGCGCCCCTCTCTCCCTTATCCACTGAGACCTGTGGGGTGTGGGGCTTGGGTGGGAAGGTTGGAAGGACTAAGGGGAGAGTCTAGGACTTCCAGGGATGAAATGGGCCGAATGGGAAGCGAGCGCCTGGCTCAGCATGTGGCTTCTCTGCAGGGAACAGAGGTGCTCTATGCTCTCAGTTCCGCCCGTTGCTGTGTGATGGGGTATGGGGTGCTCGCCTCCCAAAGCCTCAGCCTGCTCATCGGTAAGGTGGGAATCCACCCGGGAGTGTTCTCTGAGAACATGAAGTGAGATAATACATGCAAAGTGCTAGGGGTACTGTTCGCCGCAGGAAGTACTCAGGACGTAGTGGTGACCGATAGTTTGAGGTTGAACTGGATCAAAATGCCACTTTGGTTAAGTCAGAAGTAGGCTGAATATCAGCAACTTCCTCTGCTTCAACCTACAGTCTGTGGGTGTGCTGCCCCCTGTGTATGGGTGAGGCTGCGGGCGAGAGCTGAGCGTTCTGCCACTTGCTCTGTGGGTAACCTTGGGCAAGTCACCCGACTTGTCTGGACCGCTGTTCCTCCTCTGAGAAACAGGGATGTAAAAGTGTCCTGTGCATTACAGGGACAAATCTAGGGCGAGCACTTAGAAGAATGCCTGGTCCGGGGCTGGTGCTGATGGCATGCTTGTTAAGTGAATAAACGCGGTCAGATGGGAGAGCATGGTTATTCTTCCTGTTTACATGCAAGGGTCACACGCCTGGGCTGGAACCCACGCAGTAGGACTCTGGGTCCAGTGAGTGGTCTTGCCAGCGCCCCAGCTCCTTGTCCTCTGTAGCCTCCTGTCCTGTCAGATCCTGTCCTTCTCTCCCTTCTGGTGATGGTCCGTCTGTCTGTCCAGCTGGCTGATGAGCTAGCCTGCCAGCCACCACTCATGGATCAATTCTTCCATGTATTTATCCAGCTACTTCCTTCCTTCCTTCCTCATAAAGCCAACTTCTATTGCACACTTGAATTTGGTTGAGATAATCTAGAAAGCTAGAAATCCTTTTTTACAAGTCGGGTCTATTGAGGTATAATTTAAAGGCAGCAAAGATCACCCTTCCAAGGGTGCAGCTTGATGAGTTGATGAGTGACAATCCTATATAATCAAGTGGCCATCACCACAATCATGATACAGAACACTTCTGGGGCACCTGGATGGCTCATTCGGTTAAGCGTCTGCCTTTGGCTCAGGTCATGATCCCAGGGTCCTGGGATCAAGCCTGCTCAGCGGATAGTCTGCTTGTCCCTCTCCTGCTTCCCCTGTTGTGCTCTCTCTTTCTCTGTCAAATGAATGAATGAATGAATGAATGAATGAATAAATCTTAAAAAAAAAAAGATACAGAGCACTTCCATCATCTTGTCTCCCATCCCCCCACCAAATTTCTGGAACTCTTTTGTCAACCACTTCCCTTATCCTCAGCTCCTTGATGGCTACTGATATGTTTACTTTCCTTATAGTTTTGCCTTTTCCAGAATGTAATAAATGGATTCAAACAGTATGTAACCTTTTGAATCTAGCTTCTTTCACTTAAGGCATTTGAGATTTACCTTCGTGGGTGTATATATGAGTAGGGTAATATTGCAGAATAGTAGTCCTCTGTATGGATATACCATAGTTTATCCATTCATTCATTGAAGGACTTCTGGATGGTTTCCATTTTTTGACAATTACAAATAAGGCTGCTGTTAACATTCACACATAGGTTTTTGTGTAAATTTGAGTTTTCATTGCTCCTGGGAAAATGCTTAGGAGTGAGATGACTGGCTCATAAGGCAAGTTATGTTCAACTTCATGAAAAAGTGCCAAACTGTTTCCTAAAGTCACTATGCCATTTCACATTCCCATCAGCAATCTATGAGAGTGCCCGATGCTCTGTATCCTGATTAACCAGAGGTATTGCCATTTTAAGATAATTTTTAGCTATTCCAATGGGTATGTGATGCTATCTCGTTGTAGTTTTAATTTACATTTCCGTAATGACTAATAACGTTGGACATCTTTTTATGCATTGTGTGTGTGTGTGTGTGTGTGTGTGTGTGTTTCCATCCATATATCTTCTTTGGTAAAGTGAATGTTCAAAATGTTTGTCCATTTTAAAATTGGGTCATTTGTTTTCTAATTTCCGAGCTTTAAGAGTTCTCTAGTTTTATTTTATATGTTCTTTATCAGATACGTGCTTTGTGAATATTGTTCTCCCAAGCTGTGGCTTGCCCTTTCATTTCTTAACCGTGTCTTTCAAAGAGCAGAAGGTTTTAATCTTGTTGAAGTACAGCTTATCAATTTTTTCTTTTATGGATCATGCTTTTGGTGTCACATCTGTGAAGTCTTTTCCTAACTTAAAATTCATCCTTTGTTTTTTTTCTAGACATCTTAGGAGGTCATGATCCATTTTGTGTTCATTTTTATATATGGTACAAGGTATGAATCAATTTTCTTTTTTTCTTGGCTCATGGATGTGCAGTTGTTCCAGCACTATTTGTCAAGTTATCCTTTCTTCATTGGATTGCCTTTGTGCTTTTGTCAAAAATCAATTGACCATGTATGTAGGAGTCTACTGCTGGACACCATTCTGTTCTGTTGATCTCTGTGTTTATCCTTTTGCCAATAACAAATGTCTTGATTACTCTAGCTCTATAGAAAGTCTTAACATCAGATACTGTGATTTATCCAACTCTGTCCTTTTTCAAAATTGTTTTAGCTTTTCTCTTTCCTTCATTTTTCCATATAAAGTTTAGAACCAGTTTGGTAGTTTCTACAAAAAAAAATTGCTAGGATTTTGATAGGGATTTTGCTGAATCTATAGATCAATTTGGGGAAAATTTATATCTTAACAATATTCCAATCCATGAACACAGTACATTTCTCCATCTATTTAGGTTATATTTGAATTTTCCTTCAGTTTTTATAGTTTTTAGCATACAGATATTGCAATACTTGGCTAGATTTATAACAGTATTTTAAATATGTTGGTGCTATTATAAAATGGTTTCTTTAAAATCTTAATTTTCAAGTGCTCATTGCTGGTATATAGACAACAATTGATTCTTGTATATTAATTTTATATACTTTGAGCTTGCTAAACTCACTGATCTGTTCTAGTAACTTTTGTGTAGATTCTTGGGATTTTCTGTGTAGACAGTTGTGTCCCAGGAAATGGAGACAGGGTTATTTCTTCCTTTCTGTCTGTATGCTTTCGGTTTCTTTTTCTTGCCTTATTGCCCTGGCTGTAATCTCTAGTACCAAGTTGAACAGAAATCATTTTTGATTCCTCTCTTTTTTCTTTTGCTCCTAACTCCATCTGATCTGTCTTTGTGATTAAACTTCCAAAGTATATTTAGAATCTGAACATTTCTCACCATCTCTGCCACAAGCTCTTTTGCCTAAATATAGCCACCATCTCCTCACTGCTGTCCCTGCCTCCCTCTTGTCCCCTGTTGTCCCTTCTCCACAGAGCAGCTGATGTCATATTTCTCTTCCAGTTAGAACAAAACTCAAACATCTAACCACAGCCTGTAGGGTCCTATAAGAGTTGGCCCCTGGTCTCCTCTCTGACTTCGTTCTCCTCACTTTCTGCACCTCAACCATAGGAGCCTTCTTGCTGTTCCTCAAACATGCTGAACGTATTCTCACCTTGGAGACTTTTTACTTGCTTTACCTCTGTCTGTCTGCTTCCTTTGAAGTGTCCCAGTTCTGCTTCAAATGCCACCCCCTCAAGGAGGCCTTCTTTAACCCTCTGAGTGAACACAGGCCTGCCGGTTGTCCCTTAGCTTTTTATTCCAATTTCATATTCCTCATAGCACTTATCAGTGCCTAAAATTATGCTTTTCTTATGTAAGTGTTTGTTTTATATCTTTTTCCACTGAAAGGCAGGGATTCTATCTATGTTGTGTGCCCCAGGCTAGATCAGTGTCTACTCTATGTATCAATGAGCAACTATGACATATATAAGTGTTTGTTGACCAACTTCTTTCAGCTCTATGACCCTATGAGTGAGCGAGATGCTCTCTCCAACATACTTCTCAACAAACTGGGTGCACTTCCTTTTTTAAAAATTTTTAAAAAGAGATTTGTTTATTTATTTATTGAGAAAGAGAGGGAGGGGAGAAGGACTCCATGCTGAGCATATAGTCCTATGTGGGACTGATCTCATGACCCTGAGATCACAGCCTGAGCTGAAACCAAGAGTCAGACACTCAACCAAGGTGCCCTGGGTACACTCCTTAAGGGAACTGTTTTTTCGTATGTGTTGAGTCTGCTTCCTGAGTTCCCATGCACTCCCCACCTGACAATAGTTTGGCTTTGGCTGCCATCACTTTTTCTGGTAAAGGCAGTCTATGTTCCTTTTAAGACAATTCCAGCTCAGTCCTTGCATTACTAGAGACAGAGCATATGCCTCTACTGCAATTGATTTCTCCTTCTCTGATGAACTCTCTTTCCTCTTGGCTTCTGAGATACTACATGTGACTGATTCTCCTCTCATCTGTCTGACTGTTCCTTTTCTCATCGGTTGTAGACTATTGTTTCTTTCTCCTTACCCTTAAATATTTGTGCTCTCTAGGGTTATGGTGTGGACCCACTACCTATTCAACTAATCTTTTGATTTTAACCACCTTTTTACAAGCCATGTGTTTCAACGACTATTTATGGGTCTCCCAGTAGGTGTTAGGCACTGGGAAGACATAGGTGAGAAAGTCAAGCATGGTCCTTGTCCTGTTGGAGCTCATAGATCAGAATGTAAGCCTCATGGTTATTGCTGCCTCTCCAGTATCTAATCTGATGCCAGACACTCAACACATATTTGGTGAATGAGTACATAGAAGGGGTAAAGAGACAATCAGCAGGAACTACACAAATGTTTACATAATTGTAATGATTTTAAGTGCTATAATGGGGAAATAAAAGGTGTTATGAGTATGTAAGTCTAGGAAATCTGATCTAGTTGGAATTGTGAGTTCTGGAAAACCCTCAGTAAGATGACACATAGGCTTAGCCATGAGAGATGAGCAGGTGTTGGTGAGTCAAGTGCAGATACTGGCAGATTAGAAGATCTGATCTGGTGGTGGGAAGCTGAGGAAATGACCAGTTTGATGGTTTCTGTGTCTGTATGAAATGTAAGGGAAATTTATCTACTGAGAATGGAGGATGGGTACAGAGAAGATTGGAGGTTTGCAGAGAGACATGAAGGTGTGAAGAGTGTGGGAAATGTAGGGGTAAGCTTAAATGTAGTACGATTTCCAGGCATTGCCCTTTGAAGTAGGAGATCATTGATTCATGGTGATTCCAGGCTGCTCAGAGGTGCGATTTCTTCGATGCATTCAACCTCTTGGGTCAAGTTGTGAAGAAGGGACAGTTGGGCTCATTCAAGGTTGGGCTTTTATTATGTGAGTGTAATGGCCAGAAGGATGGGCAGGGGAACTCGAGGACATTTGAAAAGAAGGACTACAATGACAAATTATGGAATTTAAGCTAGATGAGGAGGAAAATAAAGTCAGGTACCCAAAGAATCTTGATTTAGCTTGGGACAGCAGTGTGTTGAGCTTAAAATACCCCCTTCCCCACACACCCTTTCATCTAGACTGGCATGTGAAAGAGTTCTGGCCAATGACATATATGGAGACGTTGCTGGGTGTGGCTTTTCTGTGGGTTTTTTAAAGAGGAAAAACTCATGTGGGATGTGCCTTCTGCTCTTTGTCTTTCATTCCTAGAATGAAATAGTATGGCTACAGGTGAAGCTACTATCTTGGAGATCATGAGTGTATCTGTTAACCATTGCCACAATAATGCTGCAAAAAAACAAAAACAAAAACAAAACAACCCAAAACTTAATATCTCATGAAACTCTTGGTTGTCTGCAATTCAGCTGATCTGGGCAGGGCTGGTTGGCCAGCTCGGCCTCAGGCTGCAGCAGTTGGGGGGGCGTTGTTCCAACTGTCTCTTATCCTCCCTCTAGGGCAATGGAAGAAGCCCAAGAGGACAAGTGAAAATGCACAAAATCTCTTTGAAGGCCTAGGTTTAGAGCTGGTACATAGTCGCTTTCTGCCTCATCCTATTGGCCAAAGTATGGCTAAACCCACAGCCAAAGGGTCGGGACATATTTCTCTCCTTTAGTAGGAAGAATTGCAAAGTCACATGATAAAAGTCAGGAGCAAAGGAGGAGCAAAACATTGGGGTGACTAATCTAATTGACTACAATGGAGGTGAAAGCTGCCCTCAAAACGTGGCAAATCAGGAATCCAAAAGGAGTCTGATAACTTCTTCAAGATACCCTCCATATTGTTAGGGAAGGACAAATCAATTCCTACTTGGTTAAGTCACTGTGGTTGGGTTTCCATTACATGAGTACAATTTCTGAGTTACATAGGGAGCTTAAGAATGGGAAAAAAGTGGAGGGATCCCTCTTTTGGAGCCTTGGTGAGATCAAAGAAGGGTGCCCATGGAAAGAAACTCAAATGGTAATACATTTTGATTGGAGAGTGGGTATTTTTAATTAGTGATTTCAGAGGTGGTGCAGTTCCTGGTAATGACAAGTCCTGAAGTTTGACAAGTGTGGAAGAGAGGATGATGGAGATGAGGAGGTCAAGAATTGATAAGCCGACATCCAGGAGGGATTCCCCATCTGAATAGTCAAGACATCACACATGCGTTGGGTAGAAAAAACTCTGGGATCCAGGGTTGGGAACCTTCCCTGTATAAGGAGGAGTTGTTAGTAGAGAACTGAAACAAGAGAGAGGGTGGGATAGCCAGATGGCAAGGGTCTCAAAGGACCGAGGGGTTTACAAGAAGGTGGGGGAGAAGTGAGGATGCCCAATTTCATATTTACAGTGAAGGCTGCCCCTTGAGATGTAGACACACAGCACAACCCTCTAGATCTTTGCATTTCATGCTCCCCAGGCATTTGCAGCTCAACATATCTGAGGCCAGGCTCATCCCATTTCTCTGCAAACCCACCTCTCTTCCTGCTGCCCCTCAGCGAACGAGCTGCTCTCACTCACTCAAACCAGAAAGTGGGGATCCTTCCAGGGTCTTCCTCTCCCTCATCCTCTCATTACATCCTACTAATTTTATATCACAAGTATGTTCCAACTCATTCCCTCTTCTTTGTACCCTGTTGCAGACCTCCATCATCTCCTACAAGCTCCTCTGCCTCATCCCTCTAACCATGCTCCCCGCCTCCAGTATCTCCCCGTGAAATCCATTATCTGACACCTCAGGGAACCACTCCAATGTTGGCTGAATCTGAAATCACACTCAGCACAAGAGACGATCATGAAATACCTGCTTTGTCTCTCAGACTCATGAATATGAAAATGGATTCCTGAAGCTAGCAGGCTGGGGGAGTAGGTATAGGGGATAAGGGTGCGTTGCCCTGAGAGGCAGGGGCTCACCCAGGGAAGCCCAGGCTTGTCCAGTCTTGGGGCAAGATGAGAGGTGAGTCCTCTCTCTACACTAACTGGATGGTCGCGGTTGCTGTGGGACCAAAATAGCCTGGCATTGCCAGCCGCCTTGGAGGTCCCGCAGATGTCTGAGTGTGGGACAGTGAGCGGATGTCTAGCAGAGAGGCCTGGGGGAGGGGAGGCCAGATGGCAAGATGTGGGGGGTGAGCATGGTGGGGAGGGGCTGGCGGCAGCTGGGAAGGATCAATGGCTTTTCCCTTTCTGTGTTTGCCTGTGTTGCTATCCCTGCTCAGATGAAAGAAATTCAAATAGTTATTGATTCCGCACGGAGAGGAGAGCGTGGGGATGTGGTCTGGCTTCCTTACAGCTGCACCCAGCCCCAGCGTCCTCCCCTGGGCTCTGCTCAGTCTCCTGCCTCAGGCCTATTCCCAGCCCCTGTCCCCACACCTACCCTAGTCTTTGGCTTGGGGTGGCCATGTGCTCAGTGAAAAATACTTCCCTATTCGCTTTTTCGTTCGGAGCAGCCACGTGAAGCAGTTCTGGCCAAGGAGATGCAAACAGAAGTTTCTGGAACGTAAGTTCAGACCCCTCCACCACCCCCCCGCCACCTACCCCCCCCCACCACTTAGCCCGGGATGATAGAGACATATTTGACCAGAGGTTGCAAACTGTGGGGACGGAGGGCCAATGCCAGCCTTCCCTGCCTGGGAGCTAAGAATGGCTTTTTTAAAGGGCTGTAAAAGAAAACAAAGATGAGTATGCAGCAGAGACTGTGTGTGTGTGTGTGTGTTGCAAGGCCTGAAGCATTTGCTATATGGCAAAAGTTTTACTTTACAGCAAACTTGTGCTGAGCCCTGGTTGACACTGTTGTCCTGCCTGTGGTTTTGCAGGCGAATTTCCCGAGTCTGAGCATTAGGAGCTAAGAGCCTTGGGCTGCCTCCCCAAGGACCTCAGCCCTCTGCATCTACATCCCCTGAGGGGCAGAAAAGGGGTCAGTGTCCTCAGTGAGACCCTACAGCTCCTGGGCCACAGCAGCCCCAGGCGCCCCCCCCCCACCTCCTCGCCTTTTGGGTGGACACACAGGGATGCCTTAACCAACCGAGGCCGGTCAAGGACTGGCTCCTTTCCAGGAGATGTTCAGTGAAGCGGTGGCCGCAGGGCAGACGGGGTCCAGATGCTCTGTGTTCCTCCCAGGGCGGCGTCCTGGGGCACACACAGCTCCTGGCCTGGGGCTTGTCCCGACTTCTCAGCAGCCTTCAGCTTTGTCGGCAGGATGGCAGAACTCCCGGGGCCTGGCAGTAAGACACAATCCAAGGGTTTTAGCCCCCAACGTGTTGTCATCCTTGCCAGGGGACCAAGGGCAAGCCAGCATGCTCCTCGGAGTCTCAACTTCCCCAGCTTGAAAATGGGGATAACCGTCATTCCCTGCAAGGGCCATTTTAAGTATTTAAAAGAAAAGATTCTGGTTTTGTTTCAGTATTTAGGAGAAATAAATGAACGGGAAAAAAATTGCATGATATGTAAATTTCTGACCTGCTTTGCACGGGCTCAAAGGCTGGACATGCCAGGGTATAACGGGAAGATGGGCATCATCATGCCTGCTCTCAGGGCTGAGTCCCCTTGGGCAGGGCCCTGCTGAAGTTCACAGAGTGGGCTCAAAGTTGCCACCACAGGTAAATACAAGGAAAGGGTTTGGGGAGCACAGCTACACCTGAGGGTATGTGTGTATGGAACGGCCCCTGCTCAGGGCCAGGTGCTGGGAGGAAAAAGGCCACGGCTCCTGGGAGGTGCTGAGCTCGCAGCTGACCCCACCCCGTGGGATGTGCAGAAATCAGCAGGAAGGGGCATCGATCGCCATTGGCAGCTGGGCCACGTGGGCTGCCTATCGATTGAAGGCCTGTCTCTCCCCACCCCTCCCTCCCCCTTCCCCGGCGGGCAGCGAGAGTCCCTATTGCCTTCCGCTGCTTCTGACAGCACCTGGGAGGGGAGGGGAGAGGAGGGCAGAGAGAGACCAAGAAATCTTCCTGATCCCCCTGGACAAAGAGATCTGGCAGCTGCGGTAATTCGGGACTCCGATAATCCTTAATCCAGCCCCATTTGCACATAAATGCAGCGCCTGGCTTCTGACCCCGGGGGTCCTGGGAGCCCTTTGGGGGGTTTGCTCCCCTTTATTTACTCTGTGAGTTTTCATTGGCAGAAAGCCCCTCTGGCCTCCTGGCACTGAAAGGAAGAGGATTTCCCAAAGAAATCCCTTTCTTGGGATGGGAGAGAATCCCTACAAATGGAGCTCCTTAGTACCCAGGGCTCCAGACGGGCCCCAGAAGGGCTGGGAGGCGGTGCGCGCACGGGGCTGGCGTGACTGGCTGTGCTGTGGGTGGGACCTCAGCTTTCCGGAGCCTCGAAACTGGTGTGGGGCGGGGATAGGGGACTGAGATGGACCGTCCGGGTCAGAAAGACAGGCCTCTCAGCATTTGTTGCCGGAGCACCTGCAGCTGGGAAAACAGCCCCTCGAGGGTCTTCCTTGGGACGGACACAGGGACGCAGGGAGGTGTGTCTCTCTCTCTGACATTTATTGAGAATGTACTGTGTGCCCGGTTCTGAACTCAGTGTTTTAGAAACATGGGGTCAGCCTATGCCATGACAGCTCTTCAAAGTAAATTAGCTAAGATTATCCCCATTTTACAAGTCAGGACGCTGAAGCTCGGGTAGTTGGCGTGAGTTACTCAGTATCTTCGTGGTCATGAAGTGTCAGTTCTCCCGTGTCTGACTCCAAGAGCAGAGCAGTCCCACGCTGCAGGCTGCCTTCGTTCCTCCCACCGCTGGCTTGCCCCTCGGACACCCTCGGACACCAGGGACAGGCCGAGACATCTTCCAGGGACTTGGGGTGGTGGCTAAGTGTGTAGGCTCTGTAATCAGATTGTCTGGGTTCAAATTCCAGCTGTGCCCTTCTCCTGCTTTCGAGGGAGCTGCTGCTCTGGCCCTCATCTGGCCTCGCCCCCTCCTTCCAGGCCAGGAATCCACCTGGAAATGTCTAGACGAACATCATGTTCCAGGTCCGTCAGACACCAGAGTTCCCCACCCGAATGGCCCACACCCACTGCCAGGGCCTGTGTGAGCCTCTTCCTTGGGTCTGTCGTCCTGGGGCAGGCCACTTTGGGGGATTCTGTATGGACAAAGGAGGAAGCCAGGCTGTGGCACGTGCGGCACTCTACGAAGTCCAAGAATTTAAATACAAATCTGCCTTTCCAGGTCCTCGTGAGTGTTTATGTGTGAAGGGATTTCATTAGATATATTTATAATTTTAAAATTCAAGCTTAGAGTACATGGGCCTCCCCTGGCGCTCATCAGATGTTAGGGGTGGCCCGGCTCAGAGTCTAGAACCAGACTGCCTGCCTGGGTTCAAATTCTGGGTTCTGCCTTTCCTAGCTATGTGGCCTCGAGGGAGTTACTAAGTCCATTTGTGCCTCCTGGGTTTTTCCATCTGTAAACTGACCCACAGCACTGACCCCATAAGGCTACTGCAAGAATTAAGAAAGATTCTACATGTGAAGTACTTAGAAATACTGCCTGGAACATAGTGACCTCTGACTTGGATTTTGCTTTTTTTCCATTTCAGAATGGCTATGTTTAGAAGGAGCTGCTGTGGCTTCGTGCAGCCCCGGTGGCCGGGCAGGGTGTGGGGAGGAGGGGAGGAGGTCAGGAGGACACAGAGCATGGTAGTTGAGCTCCAGGGCTCTGTGTCACCCTTTGCAACTTCCTTGGCCTCTCTGTGTCTCTTTCCTCATCTTTCAAATGGGGATGATTTGACCTACATCAAGATGGAGAGCAGGAAAGGATTCAATGAGAAAATATCTGGCCGTGCCCGACACAGTATCCAGCCCACGGTAGAGAGTTGACAATTGTCCAGTTTTTCTTGTAAAACATCCCCGTTTCATTCCATTGTCCTCCCTTCTGTCTCTACTCCTCACTCAGATTTATAGGCACTTGGTTCATTTGTGCAAGCCTGTGAGCTGGGGTTTCAGACGGGGAGACCGAGGCTCAGGGAGGGAGGTGATTTTCCCAAGGTCACACGGCGATCGGTGGAAGAGTCAGGGCTTGGGCAGCCAGCGGTGGGGAGGACAGAGGGCTGCTCCCACCCACTGCGCACTCACTCTGTGCTCAGTGCTCAGGTATGGGCACGCAGTGCCGGTGATCACCCCTGGAGGGGGGGAGCCTTGTAGACCACCCCCCCCCCCGCCTTTTACGACTGACGAGATGGAGCCTCAAGGATGTGAAGAGACCTTTCTGTAGTAGACTTCTCTCGGCTGCCAGCTTTCCATTTTGGAAAGTGTGGTAAGTAAGCATTCCTAAAGCTGGCTCCTGCTTTGAGTGGGCTCATCTTCGCGACCCGATTTCCCACTGTCTCCCAAAGGATGGGCATAACGACTACGCGATGATTGGTACCTTCCCTCCCTGGATTGGACACCGGTTTCAAGAGCTCCCTGAGGGGCCAACCTCTAATTTCAATATGTTAATGTGTGGAATCTAATGGCATATTTACTGCTTATGTAGGTGCTGGTTATTTACATGGGAAACTGATTTATCTATTAGATAATTAGTAAACTTCAATAATTGCAAAAACCTTTTAGCAATCAGTTGACATTTAATTAACATACAATAACTGTCTTATTAAATCTACATTAAATGCCTATTGGAGTTAATTAAAACGCATACCTATGACTCCGCATTCTTTGGGAATCCTCATTAAAGCCCACCAGTAAGAATGCAGATGGGAAAAATCCCAGGAAAGCAGTTTGTAATGGAGCTCCTCGAGTCCATGAACTGGACTCAAGCATTCATTCAGCGCCTACTATGTACTTAAAACAAAGGCAAGCAAGACAGAAATGGGCCTTGCCTTCAAGGAACATACAATCAAGTGGGGGATATGGAGATTATTCAAATAGTCACTCTGGCACATGTTCCTCTGTAACTCTGACAGGTACAGTGAAGGGCAGGTGGTCAATGGGAAGACCCAGAGTAGGAGGATTTGACCTGGTCTTGGGGATCAAGTGGCTGCTTGAGCTATCCAGGGCAAGAGGGACAAGAAGGTGCTCCAAGCAGAGGGAACGGCACCTGCAACGGCTCTGGGGAGGGAACATGGCCAGTGGGAGGGACTAAAGGCCAGTGTTGTACAGCCAGGAACAAAGAAGAACGTGGAGACAAGGTGTCTGGTCCTTCTCCTACAAGCAACAGGAAGTGGGAATTAGTGTGCGTGCATGCGTGTGTGCGTGCAAGCAGCGTGATTCAATTTGTGTCTACAGAAGACATTCCAGCTGCAGCTAGGAAATTGGATTGGAGGGGGACCCGATGGCTATGTGCAAACCAGTCAGGAGGCTGTGGCAGTGGTCCGGCGGAGAGACTCCAGTAGCTTGGGCTGGAGGACACAGAAAGTGGTGGGAGCAGGGGGGGCTGTTGAAACTTTTGACGCTCAGTAGGAGCTGGATTGCAAGGGAGGGGGACTCAGGAGGACCTCTACGTGTCTGGCTTTTGCAACTGGTTGGCTGGTACCATTCAAAGGAAGCAGGAGCACTGGAAGAGGTTCAGGTTTGAAGACCAGGATAGTCTTGGATATGTTGAGGATGAGATGTTCAAGAAGAAATGTGGAAAAAATATATATATATATTTATGGGCCTTGAACTTAGAAGAATGTTAGGACTGAAGAGTTAAAAGATCCTCATGCTTGGGTTCACTCCAGAGATCCTGATTTAATCGGTCTGAGTTGCAGGTGATTCTAGCATGCAGCCCTGTTTGAGAACGACCGGTCTAAGTGAGAAACACAGACTTTATTGTCTACTGCCTCGATCTGAGCATCTCTCGCTGGTTCGATGCACCTCTACCAGAGCCCATTCTCATCTGCCCGTATATACGGGCTCATACATTGCTGATGCCACAAATAATAATCACGTCACCCGGTACAGGGTGCTTCCTGTTCTCTAGGTCCGCGCTGAATGCGTTTCCTCTGCTCTTTCATTTGCTCTTCACAACAAAATCATGAGCTAGGTATTATCTCTATTTCACAGGCAAGGAAGTGGAAGCTCTGAGAGGTGTAGTGCCTTGCCCACTGTCACGCAGGTGGTACTAAGTGGATTTGAACCCAGATCCATCGGACTCCAAAGTCTTCACGCTCCACACTCTGATAGGCTGCCAGTCTCATGGTGCAACAGGGAGAGGTTCCTTGATGTGGCTGTCTGTAAGGGTAAGTCTGATGAGTGGGATGGAAGGATCCATGATTGCCATACATGTCTGAGGCAGGGCCCTGGTCCGCAGCCGGAAGTTCTTGTTCTCTGCTGGAGAAAGATAAGAGGCAAGCTTGCCAGGGGCCCTCTCCCTTCCCTGCAAGCTGCCTTGGTTCGGAGCCATAAAAAACTAACAGAGAAGAAAGAATAGAATTCACATGTACTGAATAGGTCAAGATATTGTTGTAGTGGAACCCAGTTCGCCTATGGATTATCAAGTCTTTGTCGAAAAGCCAGCACTTCTCAAAACATATTCCAAAATTACATGGTATTACTTGAGGGGAGAAAAAGGGCTTTTGTGGTCAAATAAGTTCAGACACTGCCGGATTGTCAGATCCTTTGTCATGCTTCCATGAAGCTCCAAGAGGGGTGGAGAAGGGTGGATCTTATTTAAACCAAAGAATGCTTCTTTAAAAAAAAATTTTTTTTTTATTAAAACAGAACATCTAGCTCAGAGTTTCTCAAAGGGTGGGTCCCCAAACCACGTGCATGAGAGCCACCTGAGGGGGGATTCTTAAAAATGCAGGCTTGGGTCTCCACCTAGACCCTCAGACCCTTCATGGAAAGCTCCCCAGATGGGACCCAAGAGACCTGCCATTTTATCAAGTGCACCAGACGATTCCAGTACCCACTACACTTTTATAACCACTCTCCTGGAAGGCTGATGTTCTGAGAAACACACGTAGGGAAATGCTGCTATGGACTGCACTGAACTGCTATTTTGAAGTGGATGTAAATGGTGTAATAAACAAAATACAAATGTACTCGAATTGTTCCCCAAACCCAGAGTCCCTTCTGTTAAACACCGATGTTCTTGATCGGGGGGCTAAAAGTACAATCACCGTTCTGTGTGAGGTCGGTGGGACATCTGGAAGTTAACAAGGGGTTCTCAGAATGTGGGCTAGAGCAGCAGAAACCCCCCTCCTGCAGGGCCTGTCCAGCTGAGCTCTGCACAGCCCGGGATTCTGTACGCAGGGGCCTCAGAAGTCCTAGAGAGGGGAAGGGAAAAGTAACTCAGCCTGTCTGATTTCAATCGGAGCAGTCTTACTATGATCTGTTTAAATTTTGTTTGAAATCAGGGTCTAGCTGCTTAAAAAAAAAAAAAAATTTGCTGACCATTGATGCACTTCTTTCATTTGTCAGAGGAGGGATCTGTGACCCAGAGAGGGAGAGGGACTTTTCTGGAGTCACCCAGCAGGCCAGCAGCCTCCTGAGCCTCGCTGGCCAGCACTTGGCTGGAATCACTGTGCAGAGTGTCAGGGCTGTTAAGATGCAGCCCACGGCCCGTGTGGCCAAAGTCAGCTGTAAGTCAGAGCCGGGACGCAGCCCGAGGAGAGCCCGCGTCGTCCTCCTTGGGGCTGACCTCCCTCCCTGGCCTCACCGCTCCTCTCCTCGCTGCCTTTTCTGAGCACCTAAGCATATGTATGAAGCGGAAATCAAACGCCTGACTCGGACTTGACAGAACTGCTGAACTAAGAGCCATATAATGTCCTCTACTGAAGGACGTCACCTTGTCAAGATAAAGCTTGGTAAACGTTCCGCAGGAAGCCAGGCTTCCAGGGCGGGATCATGTATATTCATGGGGACTCCGAGCCTGCCCACTGCCCCACCGCCGGCTTCCTGCCAGCCTGCTGACCAGCTGGGCAGTCCCGGAGGCCGTGGAGCGCAGGGGACTCGGTTCCTCCACTGCCTACCTCTTACTGGGAAGGGGTGCTGGGGGGGAGCTCATCTCCTGCCTTCATGGATTTCAAGCCCCAGTTTCCCTTCACAGACCTCCTGTTAGCTTTCTCCATGCTCTCCAACTTTGGGGACGCAGAAAAGGAACCCAGCAAACTCCTAAAGTGTGGCATTCAAGGCCCCTTGTGAGTGATGCTGGCCTCCCTCCTTAGTGTTTCCATGGACCCTGTGCAGGAACCACATGGAGCGCTTTCTCTCCTTTGCTCTTTCCTCCAGACCCTCTCACACCTCCAGACCCTCGTACGCCCCTGTGCTTTTGCCTGTGACTCCTTTTCCCCTCTCTCCCCTGCTTGGAGAAGACTCATTGCCCCTTTAAGGTCCAGCTCAAAGGTCACCCTTTCCTGAAACCTCTCCAGGCCCCTGCAGACTGATCTATCCCTCCGTCCTCCCGGTGACCAGGCAACAGCCCCGCATGCCAGCACACTCTTCCTCACACACTTTGAATGCTCAATTCTATGTCTCTTTCCCCCTCTCCACCCAGAGCTCCTGAAGGTCAAGGCAGCCCCCCTCTGAACCCAGCCTCGGGCCTGGCCCGAGTGGGGACGAGAACGTGTGGCCTGATGCTCCGGTGGCCATTCTTCTGTGCAGTCGTGGGCTAGCGCAGCCATAACGAAGGACCACAGTCCGGCGGCTTCAGTGACAGACTTCTCTTTTTTCGTAGTCCGAGGCTGGAAGTCTGAGACCAAGGTGTGGGCAGGGTTGGTTTCTTCTGAGGCTTCTGTCCTTGGTTTGTAGATGACTGTCTTCTCTCTGTGTCTCCCTCTTCTCCCTCTGCCCTCTGTTCTTGTCTGTGTCCTAATCTCTTCTTGTAAGGACACTGATCATATTGGCTTAGGTCCACCCCAAATGTAATCACACCTCTAAAGAGCCTATCTCTAAATACAGCTATAGTCTGAGGTACTGGGTGTGAGGACTGCAACATATGACTTTTGGGGGACAGAACTCAGTATACAACACTGTATAATAAAATTTCCTCCAAACTTAGCATCTTAAAACAGCAATGTTAATATGCTCATAGATTCTGTGGGTCAGGACACCGTGGGGATGGCTAATCTCTGCTCTGTGATATCTGCGGTCTTGGCTAGGACAACGCCAAGGCTGGGGGCCGGAATCCTCCAAAGGCGTCTAGCACGCGGGCTGGGATGCCACAAAGACTGGGATAGGGACTGAGATGCCTACATGTGTCTTTTCCTCCAAGGTGGTTTGGCTTCTTCCCCGCATGGTGGCTTCTGGGGAGTTAAGCCTCTTACCTGGTGGCTCAGGGCTCTAAGAGCAAAGGTTTTAGTGAACAAGGCGGAGTCGTATCAGTTTTTAGGACCCAGCCCTGGGGGTCATACAGCTCACTTCCCTTGTGCTCTATGCGTGGAAGCAGTCACATGCCCAGGCAGATTCAAGGGGGGGAAATCAGTCTCCACCCACCTTTTGATAAGGCAGTGACAAGGCCGCCTGGAGAAGAGCATGTTGGGAGTGGAGCATCGTTGTGGCCATCTTTTTAGAAAATGCAGGCTGCACGACTGAGCTAAACAGAAGTCAAAGGGTCACCGTGCAGTCATTACAGGACGTGTTGGAGCTGGTTGCATGCCAGGGGAAAATAATGTTGGTCCCGTTGTTTTCCTTGGAACATTATTTTGCACATACATATGCTTTGGGGTTCAGTGTCTTTAATCTTCACGTTTACCTGGGATAATGACCACACCTATCACCTATCACCCATCAGCTGCTAGCTGTGCGGCTTTGGAGGTCAGTGAAGTCACAGAGCACCCAACACAGGTCCTGGAGCATGGTTAAGACGCACGGTTTTTGAGCTGCCTGTGGGTTGAACATTTAGACTCAGCTGTCTCATCTGCATACATTTCTCCAGTGCCCGCAGGGGGCCTGACACTATGTTTAGGAATTTCTCTATCACTTGCACAGTAAACACTATTTGTGGATTTTGTCATTCAGCAAGCACGGTCATTGTTCAGTCATTCAACAAACACCATGATGGCATCCGCCGCAGGGAGAGAAGAGGCTGCTGGCAGAGGGCCGCTCTCCGGCGAACGCCACGCTCAGGATGCATCGGGCAGAATTCTAATAGCATCCGTGTGTTTCATTTTGCCCATTACGACACCATTATATTTTAAAGCTTGTCTTTCTAACTCTCTTATTTTTCTTCTAGACTGCACTCCTGCTAGATGGCTCCAGTTTCTCTAACCATTAGGAGGGTATTATAGTTACTGGAGATTCATCTATCATTTTATGAGCCTCTTTCAAGAGAGGAAATAACAGGTTGTTTCAAGTGTGAAGTGGCGGCTCACAGAGCCCCGTGAAACAGGCGTCCTGCTCCCGGGGGACCAGCCAAGCGGTGTTTATCTTTGACACAATAAGCAAAAGATCAGAAATGATTACAACAAATGGCAGAGTAAACAAGCCATCCGCAGCGAAGGGCACCTGCCCAAATGCCGGAAATTGGATCCACACACAGCTGCCGATTCCAGACTGTGGCCCTGACGGCTTCTTGGCGCCTCCGAGGGATGCAGAGGGTGGCAGGACCCAGGCTCACCCCGTTCCTGCCCTAAATGTCTCGGCTGGAAGGACCCAAATCTGAATCCCTTCAGGGGCTCGTGTGCCCTTAGACTTCAGTCCAGCCTCCTTGACCCTGGCTCAAAAAGCCCTCACGAGCTTGTCTATGTGATCCACTGCTTTGTCCCCATTGCCTAGAACAATGTCTGGCATAGACCAGACATGCAGTAACTATCTGTTGGCAGTGGGGATGAATGGTCTGGCCCCTGCCTACCTCCCCAGCTCCAGCTCTTGCTTCCCCCTCCCTACGGTCTCTACTGAATTTCTTTTAGTTCCTAGAACACAGCGTACTTTGCTTTTCCCTCCTTTGTGGGTTCTGCCTTCTCTGCTTGGAACGCTCTATATCCTTCTTCCTGGCTAACTCCACACCCCTTGTAGGTCTCCTCTTGGATGCCTCTTCTTCCAAGAAGCCCTGAGCCCAGTGCCCCCAGGCCCGCCCACCCCCATAGCACCGTCTCTAGCACACTCCTTTTTGGAGCCTCTTGTCTACCTCCCCACCAGAGCGTAAGCTCTCTGAGAGCAGCAGCGGGGCTCTGTTCACTGCCAACCATCAGAGGCTCACGCTCCCCTTCCACAGGGTACAGCTGCTGCAGCCAGACCTGCCCTTCTCCACGTGACTGCCTTTTGCAGTGGAGGGTGAGTGGAAATGACATGTGTCCCTTCTGGACCAACAAAATCAAGTAAGGGGCACCCAGTCCTTCCCACCCTCTCTCTTCCCTCATTCTTGGACTGGATGCAAGTGGTCTGGTGAAGAGCTCAGAAGAAGCACTAGCTGGAAGCACCAGGGTCCCCAAGCTCCCCAGGAGAGATGACCAGAGGCAACATACGCATTGGACGTTGCATGAGTGTCAGATGAGCTCTTACTATGTTAAGCCACTGATATTTTGGGGATGCTCCTTACAGCGGCTGGCATTAGCCGACACATCAATCTATAGCATTGCCTCAACAGGAATTTGTTAAGAGTTTCCTGGCCACACAGCCTCACACCACGTCTGCATAGTTCTTCCCTGGAACCGTCAGTCTGACTGTGGGGAGGAGTTCAGGAATCAGTTCACATCATCATTAAAAGCATCAATTTATTGGAGTAAATGGATTGAGCCTTGTACCCTTGAGCAACGTAAAGATTCTTTGCTCCTGAACAGAAATGGCATCTTAATTAAAATAGCCAAATAATGGCACTGACGTAGTATATTAAATAGGGGGAGCTCTATCTCCTTCAACCCTTGTTCCGTTACGTCCTGTAGATTGCAGTTTTCCCTCTGTCCTCTCTCCAGCTGCACAGCCCAGCTACAGTTCAGTCCTTCTCATCCGTCCACAGAACCTCCCGAGAGCCTCTGGACTGGTCTGCCCCTCCCCAGGGTCAGGTGTGTTCCCTGCGCTCACCTATCTCGCATCACAGCCAACCAGTTCTTCTAAAACCCACAACTGACCTCTTTGCCACCTGTTGCCTTCAGAAGTCCACACTCCTTACTGAACATTAGGAACCCTTCAAGGTATGATTTCTGCTTCTCTTTCCCATATTATTTTCCACAAAGTTTCCTTTATCCACACAGTTTCAGAGAACCTAAGCCCTGGGTATTTCTGCATCGAAGACCACTCAGGCCTTTCCTCCCATCACTGCATGGCCAGGCTTCAAGGCTCCACCCAAATGCCACCTTTTCCTGGAAGCCTACCTAGATTGTCCTCTGAAATCCCATAGCCCCTTAGCTGTGTCTCTCTTAGGATCTCTCTTAGCCTGTGTGTCCTGAGAGCAGAGCTCGAGGAACAGGCTCTTGTGTGTTTAATTTATCTAGAAAGGGGTTCCTGGGAGTGAAATGAGGAAGCAAGGAGATGCTGAACGGCTTGCTCAAGGTTCTATGGTTGTGTGCAGGAGGGCTGGGGTTTGCATCTGGGTGGTGGTCTGATGCCCACATCTGGGTGCACCCTCCCTAGGCGTGACAGGCAGTACATGGGGCCAGGGTGGGGTGGCTGCCAGGGATGTCCTTACCACTGAGACCCCATAAGCTGGAAGGGGCATGGGTTTGTTGGGGTTTATGTTCGCAAAAGCTTTGATCAAAGTCTGCAGATATAACGTTCTTATTAGCTCCTGCCTCTGCCCACAGGATGGGAATGAAATGAACGATTTTATCTTCTGTTTTGCCTTCTCTTTCTCTCTCTTTTCTTACAAACCGATAAGAAATAAAAATACTGATTTGAATCATAGACAAAGGATATTCACAAAAGAAGAAATGCAAATAATCAATAAGGAAGTAAAAACTTTACTTCCAAACAAAAAAATAAGTTAAAACAATAGTATGCCAGGGGCGCCTGGGTAGCGCAGTCGTTAAGCGTCTGCCTTCGGCTCAGGGCGTGATCCCGGCGTTCCGGGATCGAGCCCCACATCAGGCTCCTCCACTATGAGCCTGCTTCTTCCTCTCACACTCCCCCTGCTTGTGTTCCCTCTCTCGCTGGATGTCTCTCTGTCACATAAATAAATAAAAAATCTTAAAAAAAAAAAAACCAATAGTATGCCACCCATCCCATACCCCACCGCCACCAAATGCTGACTTCTTATTTTCTTACCGCGTGGTGGTAGCCTCGGTTGGCCAAGGCCCCAGGGAACAGGTTCTTTCGTTCACTACTGGCGAGTCTTTCCAGGGGTAATTTGGCAATACATATCAGAAGTCTTAAACGTGTGTACATGCTTTGATCTGATGGTTCCTTCTGGAACAGATTGTAAAGAAACAGCCGGGGCTGTGCACAGAGATTTAATTATAAGTGTATTTACCGCAACGTTGTAGCTGGTAGTGAAAATGGGAAAGTAACTTACATGTCCGACAGTCGGGCTGTTCTGTATCGCAGCGGGTCATGAGGCTGTCAGTAAAGGTGATGTGGCAGAATAATATTCAATGGCATGGAAAGATGTACACGGTACAGTGTTCAATGGGAAAAAGCAGCTTACAGAACAGATGAGCTGGTGGACGGGATAAGACATGTACAGAGACAGCTCAAACAGGAGGGCTCCGAAGGACTCCAATCAGCCGAGCGCCGTCCGAGAAAGAGAAGTAGGCTCCACAAAGCAGTTGTCCACATTCCGACCTCGGTTCTGTTATAAACTAGCTTCATGAGCTCAGGTCAGTGTCTCCGTCTCTGTGCCTTAGTTTCCCCATCTGTAAAATGGAAATTCATCATAGCACCTACCTAAATAAGTCAGCAAGTGTGCCTGGCACGGAGAAAGTGAGAGTTTGTTAAGCAGAAATTGAGGGGGCGAGGTCAGCAATAGAAGGAAAGGCCTGCAGAGAGGGGAGCTCCTTCTCTTGCAGGAGACGAAGGCCGGCCCCAGAGACGCAGCCACACTTTTGGGTTCTGAATGACGAGAAGGGCTTCCACAAGTGGAGAAGGAGCGGGTTGAAGGCCCTCCTTCCCCAGTTTTCCCTAGGACGCCGGCTCTGAGGCTTCCCCTGGAGAGAGGCTGGGAGGGTCCTTTCCACTGAGCCACACTGAGCCCGGGATGCACATGGCTTTGCAGGGGAAGCTGCTGCCTTGAGTAGCTCCCCTCTGCTACCCTGGCCAGGGCTTCTCTTTGCCTGTGCAGTGCATTTTCCGTCTTGGTGAATGGAGCAGGCTTACCAGGCAAGTTTTAGGACAAAATGGTAAGTCTTTTTTCTAAAGAAATATCTACACTTTTTAAAGAGGTGAATTTTATTAAATAAAATAGTTATGTCTTTCCAAAAGGTTCTGCTGAGCCAAAGTTTTGGAAATACATTTATCTTACAGAATTCTTGGCTATCAGAGCCTGGAGTGACCATTCCCAAAACATGCAGTTCATAGATGGAGAGATGATAGCAAGAGCCTGGGAAGGTCATGCCAGAGTGAGGACCAGGGTCTGGGGGTTTGGTTTGGACTCCCAGCTGAGTACATGAGGGCAAAGCTACCACCCGGGTGCTGGAACCATGAGCAGTAAAAGGAGGCACATTGTGGGCACGGAATGAGGAGGACTGTTTCAACAGGCCAAGTCTGTCCAGAACTGAAGTGGGTTGCCTGAAGGTAATGAGCTCCCCATCACCAGGGGCATGAAAGCCAAGACTGGAGGAGGACTCTTGGGAAATGGTATAGCGGGATTAATATACTTCCGAGTTTTCTTTCGAGTCTGAGGTTCCCCTGTGCCATGATCTTTCATCTTTTTTAAAAAACACATCATTTTAACAATAAAATAGTTTGAACATGCACCAGTGAAGGTAAAAAATAATCTGAGAGACATTCCTGTCTCATCAGCCAGATTTCAGCGGGTAACATTTTGCTGTATTTGTTGTAATACACCTCTCTTCTTTTCCTAAGGAAGAAAAATCATGACTCTGGCTAACGTCCTCACCTTTTCTGTCCTCCCCAGAGGTAACCATTTGCTTAAAGTTGCTTTTTTAAA
The DNA here is from genome assembly GCF_023065955.2 of Ursus arctos. NCBI lineage: Eukaryota > Metazoa > Chordata > Mammalia > Carnivora > Ursidae > Ursus > Ursus arctos. The sequence continues at coordinate 28,619,131 of NW_026623008.1, forward strand.
AAAAATCACTCCGTACCAGTTTTTATTCATTTAATGCATACATATGTAACCATAAACCATATGTAGTATTGCTTTTTGGGTTCTTAAAATCAACACCAATTATAACCTACTGTGTCCTTTTGCAACCGATGTTTTCCATTTCATGTTATGTTTTGGACACTCGTCCACCTCGAGTATGCACTTTTGGTTTACTTACTGAAACAGCTGTACAGTAGTTCACTGCATGAATGAACTGCCCTTGACTTATTTATTCTCTGTTTATGGACCTCTGGCTTGCTTCCTAATTTTTTTTCCATCAGAAAAATCAAACGGTGGAATTGCTGGATCATCTTATGTACAATCTTCAACTTTCCCAGATGGGAACACTTTATTCTTCAAAGTGGTGCGCCCATTTATAGCCTTGTGCCCACAGTGAGCGAGCTCCTCATTTCCTCCCATCCTCCAAAGTATGCAGTATCAGCAGCCATTCCGATTTCTGCCAATCTGATGAGCACGAAACATGATCTCAGCGATGCTTACATTTACTTTTCTTCCCCCCATGCCCTCACATGACACCAGGACCTCCAGACATCTTTGTTCTTGACTTAAAAAAAAAACAAAAAACACCACCACCAAGATGTCACCATTATGTATGATATTTGCTATTGGTTTTTGGTAGAGAATTCTTATCAGGTTAAGATTTTCTTCCCGGTTTAAGAAGTTTTTTTGTTTTTGTTTTTTAAACTATGAATTAGTGTTGTTGAATTTTATTGAATGCTTTTTCTGAATCTATTGAGATGATCTCATGTTTCTTCTATCGTAACTTGTTAATCTGGTGAATTAAAATGACAGGTTTTCTTTTCTTTCTGTTTTGGTACTTCTTAAATAAGTAAAATATTTCAGACATAATTGAAGCTCTGTATGCTCTGCATGGATCTCATGTTTTCCCCTCCCTCCCCCGAGGCAAATACCACCCTAAATTCAGTGTTTATCATTCTCCTGCATATTTTTGTACTATTGCTACATATGTATGCATCATAAACAATATGTGGTGTTGTTTTGCATGTTTTCAAAGTTTATACAAATGGTATGTTACTATGCATACTCTCCAATTTGCTTTCCATTTTGATACTTGAGTCTCTAGTTCATTCTACTGCTGTATGACATCGCATTGTGTTGATGTAATTGCGTTACTGCTGTTTATCCCTTCTTTTGTTTAGGAACAGGAAAGTTGTTTCGAATTTTGCTATTGCGAACAATAGCAAGGCTAAATATTCTTACAAAAGGCTCTTCTGCGCCATGCAAAACTGCTTTGTTGGGTCATAGGATATGCTCTTTTTTAAAGTCGTTAAATATGGCCAAATTGCTCCCCAAAGCACACTTCCAGGAGTGTAAGCAGAGATCTGTGTTTCCATATCTTCATCAATACTTGGTGTTGTCAGGCTTTTAATGTTTGCTGGTCTGATGGCTATAAAATGACATTTCATCATTGTTTTAATTTGAATTTTCCCAATTTGCTATTGACCAAGAAGAAGCTATGAAGCAACCATCGGGGGTTTAGGGATTGCAATCCCGGAGACACAGAGCGGACTAAAATGGAAAGTGTGCTCCAAATTGCAAGGGCAAGTGGGGAGTACAGGCTTGTGAAGAAAAACCCAGAAGGTTACATGACTTAGTTTTGAATGGGTTATGATTTTACTGACAGAGTTAAACTAATACATGGTTGGCTCTTTGACTAGTAGATATTCCATTATTTCTGTTTTAATCCAAAGTAAAAAAATGTGTACCAAAAGGTGCTTCACGTGCAATTGACAAGTTGCAATTGACAAAGTCCGGTTCCTGGTGTTCAAGAATTGAAAAGTAGGAGTTCCATAGGCTTTGCTTCCCCACTCTCCTCCCCACCCTATTTTGGATGACTCTCTTAACAATGCTTACTCTTTTTTTTTTTTAAATCTTCTTTCACATTACTAATGAGACTGAGAATTTTAATATCTATTAAATTAAATATTTAATATTTAACATATATATTAATTTATAGCTTTTATAAATAATAGGAATAAAATTATGTATATGTAATTATCACATTGCTATTCATATCTTTTGCCCTCCTCTTCTTACTGATTTGAACTTAAAAAATATATATGTGAATTCTGAAAGCTAATCGTTTGTTAGTCATATGTATTACAAAGATATTCTCCTAGTCTGTGGTTTCAGCTTAAGATGTGTTTGTATAATTACAAAGTGAATACTCATGGAAGTTACCAATTTAAGAAGTAGAAAGTTACCAGCTCCAGAAATCCATCATGTGTCCCTTCCTAATACTTATTTCCCCTCTCCTGGATGTACCACCGTCTTGATTTTTATTTATCATATCCTTGCTTTTTTGTATAGTTTAGCTACCCACGTAGAAATCCCCGAACACACTATAGGTTAGTTTTGTCCACTTTCGAGCTTTGTAGAAGCAAAATCGTTTTGTACTTTTCCGTTTACTCTGTGTTTCTTTGACTCAACCTGGGTTTATTCAATTCATTCTTGCGATGTGCACCCATAGTTACTTATTTTTCCGGCCGACACGATTTTATCCAACAAACATTCCGTGGGTTAGCCATCCTGCTGATTTCTGTTTTTCCACCTGGTTTTTGAATATTTCAAACAATATCACCCAGAACGTCCTTGTACATATCTCCCTGTGCACACGTACACGAGTCTCTCCAGGGACTATACCTAGGAGACGAATGTCTCCATCTTCAGGTTTATATCTCCAGTTTTATTGGAGAGTGCCAAACCATTTTCCATAGTGGTGGTTGTAGCTTGTCTTCCCCTTTGCTTGTGGTAGCTATTGTTGAACAAAGTTTTTAATTAAAAGGCAGTCAGATCTATCAATATTTCTCTTCTTTTAATAATGCTTTGTCTAAGAAATCCTTCTCTGCCCTGAAGACATTTTCCTCTTTTTTTGGTTAAGTGTTTAAAAATTTTGCCTCTTTGATTTTGGTTCTTAATTTACTGGGAAATACTTTCTCTCTATGATGAAATCATAGGAACCTAGTTTTTACTTTTTTCAGTAGGGATGGCCAATTGTCTCAGTCTCGTTGAGCGAAGAATTCATTCTTTCCCTATCAGCTTGTGGCGCTCCCTTTGTCACATATCAAGTTTCTACTGAAGGACAAATCTTTTTCTTGATGAAGGGTTACTTCCGTTTACCACCTTATTTCTTTAATGGCTTGACTTATTCAGGTTTCCTGTTCCTTCTTAAGCTAATTTTGGCAATTTTTATTTGCTAGAAATATGAAATTTCTTTAGGTTTTCACATTTAAAAACAGAAAGCCAACTGTCCTTTATTGTGATTTTTAAAGTCTCTCTTTTAGTTATAGCTCCTCTTTATTCCCAATTTTGGATATTTATGCCTTTTCTCTTTGTTCCTTTGTTCAACCTTGTTGGAAGCCAATTTTATTAGTTTTTTGAAAAGAGAAATAGCTTTTGTCTTTGTTGATCTTTTCTATTGTTTCCTTGTTTTTTTTATTTCATTAGCTTCTGCTCTTAAATTTTAGTATTTTCTTTTCTTGCTTCTTGTTTCTGTTTCTGATCTTTTCATCGGTCCCTGAGTTGAACACCACTGATTCATTTTCTACCTTTTGTTTTACTCAGTGCATGTGCAGTTACAAATTCTCTCCTAAGTACTCTTCTAGCTACATAGGTCTCGCATGCAACTTTCAATGAAAGGCCATGCTAGATATTTTGTAATTTCTGTGGTTCTGCCCTTGTCCACAATGCGTTGCTTAGTAATGCAGTCTGAAGTTTCCAAAATGCTTGCTTGTTTTGTTTTCTTTGGAGTTAACTTTTTTTTTTAAGATTTTATTTATTTATTTGACAGAGAGAGAGAGAGTCAGCGAGAGAGGGAACACAAGCAGGGGGAGTGGGAGAGGAAGAAGCAGGCTCATAGCGGAGGAGCCTGATGTGGGGCTTGATCCCAGAACGCTGGGATCACGCCCTGAGCCGAAGGCAGACGCTTAACCGCTGTGCCACCCAGGCGCCCCTGGAGTTAACTTTTATGGGTGCTTTCTAATTTGGTTTTATTGTCACAAGAGGAAATGGTCTCTAGATATTGATTTTTTTGGTGTTGAGATTTCTCTGTCTTAGGTTTATATATGGTCATTTTTTGGTAACTGCTTCACGTGTACTAGAAAAGAATATATTTTCTCTATTTGTGGGCTGAAAATTCTCTATACATTTATTAGAAGATATGTGTCGATGTCATTGTTCAAACTTTTTATACTTTAAAAACATTCTGTCTGCTTATATATAATTCCTAAAATGGCTTGTTAAAATCTTCCATCACGTTTCTATATTGGTCTTTTTCTTCTTTGTAATTTTGTCTGTTTCTGTATTGTGTACTTTGAGGTAATTTTGCAAGGTAAATATGAATTCATTATTGTTATATTTCCTCGATGGATTGATTTCTTTGTGTAATATATAAGTACACAATATATAATAGATTACTTAATATGTTGTATTAAGTAATTAAATAAAAATTAAATTTTATTTTGTTTGATGTTCCTATTGTTACAGCAGTTTTGTGGTCGTGGTAGTGGTGGCCGTGGCGTATCTTTCTTATGTTTTCATTTCAACATTCTAACTGATTTTATTTCAAGTGTGTCTCTTGTGAGTGTTTTACTGGATTTAAATGAGATTTTATAATCTCTTTATTTTAATAGGTGGACTTTTCTTTTTTCTCTTTCTCTTTCTCCCTTCCCTCCCCTCCCCTCCCCTCCCTTTTCTTTTCTTTTCTTTTCTTTTCTTTTCTTTTCTTTTCTTTTCTTTTCTTTTCTTTTCTTCTCTTCTCTTCTCTTCTCTTCTCTTCTCTTTTCTTTTCTTTTTTTTCTTTTCTTTTTTTCGTAGTTGTCTTAAAGACAGAACCTAAAGCAATCCTGGGTGTTAAGAGAGAGAGAGAGAAAAGAACCAAGGCAGGGAGAATGGAAAGCACATGTGAGGACTTCACAACAAGCCATGAGATGGTGCTAGCGCTTGACAGGTGTACTTGCTTTGCCCCTTGGAACATCTCCACACGTGCTGCATGGACATACGCATGCCTTGGAAAAGTCCGTTGAAGAGAGGACAGGAGGAGGAATTTTTCTGCTGGCTTTTTCCTAACTCCTGTCTCTAATTAGTCAAAGTTTGCTCCTTGGGGATTTAACTCACCTGAACTACAGGTTGAAACACCTCGTCCGTGCGCTGGGGCGTAACATGTCGACTGAGCTGGAGAAGGCGGAGAACGTGGGCAGTGCTCTTTGCTACAAACCCACACAGCGCTGACCATCACTCAGCAGTGGCCGTCGCAGGGCCTGAGGCTGTGTCTGGGAGGCAGACGAAGCCAAGGGAATTTGAAGGTGTGCACAAGACGCATCTCCTGCAACTTTCACTGTGATTACTTCCATATTTGTACTTATTTTTTTTCCACCTTATTTTGTGTTCTCTATTTTCTGTTCTTGTCTTCATCCCCCCCCCCTCCTTTTCCTGCCCTCTGTTGAACTGAGAAAGTTTTTTACATCTTCCTCCACCCCCAACCCTTTTCTCCCCCTATGGCAGTTTGGAAAATAGACCGTATTTTTATTTTTATAGTGGTTATCCTGGAGTTTGTAGGTGCTTAATGACATACATATACTTAACGACCCATTTTTCTATCAGATTTAAAAGTCATTCAGTATTTCTATCCTCTTCCAAAACATGACACAGACTTTAACCGTCTTTAACGGAGTACCATTCCCATCTAGTTACTGTTGTTTCTAATGTTAGTTTCCTATCAGTAACAAAATTGTTGTCTATTTCTTAAAGTTTAATTAAGTTGACTGACATATTTTTTTCCTATCTCATTAGCTCCCCCCTAAACTCACTTGTCATCTCGTTGAAGTATATCCTTCAATGGCTTAAGTCATACTTTATTCGTATTTTCTCAGTTTTTACCTAATGTCCTTTTCCTGTTCGGGGACCCCATCTAGGACACCACATTATGTCTAGTCATCGTGTCTCCTTAGGCTTTTCTCAGCTGATGCATTTTCTCAGACTTTCCTTCTTGTTTTCGATGACCTTGACAGTTTTGCAGGGTACTGGTTAGGTATTTAGCAGAATGCCCCACTATTGGCATTTGTCTGGTGTTTTCTTCTCATAAGACTGAGGTCATGGGTTGATGGGAGGAAGATCATAGAGGTAAAGTGACATTTTCATTACGTCATATCAAGGGTACCTACCCTACTATCAACATGATTTATGATGGTCGATGTTGGCCCTGATCACCTGGCTGAGCTAGTGTTCGTCAGGTTTCTCCGTTGTGAAATGTATTCCTCCCCTGGTCACGCCCTTTATCTATTATATACTTTGGAAAGAAGTCACTATGCACAGCCCACAGCTCCAGAGTGGGGAGTTACTCCCCTTCCTTGAGGGCAGAGCACGTATACAAACTATTTGGAATTCTTCTGTGTGGGAGATTTATCTTTTCTCGATCATTTATTAATTTATTCAATCATTTATTTACATTGATAGAGATTCAACTGATTCCCAAAGTGGCTTCGGTCCACACCTTGTTCCCTTAGCCTTTTCTGTGAGGTGATTTCATACATTTATAATACTGTTAGTGTTTCTTGTCATAGTTTGCATTCCTTTCTGGTATCCCTGACTTAAATAATTGAATTTTTTTAGAGGGGGGTTAAGGGAGGTGCAGAGGGAGAGGGAGAGAGAGAACCTCGAGCAGGCTCCATGTCCCAGTGTGGAGCCCGATGTGGGGCTCGATCTCACGACCCTGAGATCATGACCTGAGCCAAAATCAAGAGTCTAATGCTTAACCGAATGAGCCAGCCAGGCATCCTTTAATAATTGAATTTTTAAAAAAATTTGCATGCATTAGGTTTCATTCACCGTAAAGGTTTGACAAATGCATGTTGTTATGTGTCCTCCATTACAATGTCACACCGTATAGTTTCCCCTCTCTGAAATACCCCCTGGGCTCCATGGGTTCATTGCTTGCCCCTACTCCCAAGCCCCTGGCCACCACTGATCATTTCGTTATTTCAGTATTTTGCCTTTTCCAGATAGTCACAGAATTGAAATCACACAACAGGTAGCCTTTTCATACAGTCTGCTGTCATTGAGCAATGTGTATTTAAGTTTCCTCCCCATCTCCTTGTGGCTCGATGGCCCATTTCTTTTTTATTCCGAACACTCTTCTATTGATGGACGGGCCAGTTTGTTTACCCGTTCACCCATTGAAGGACATCTTGGTTGCTTCCAGTTTTTGAAGGTTCTGAATAAAACTGCTGTAAACATTCACATGCAGGTCTTTCTATGAACATAAATTTTCAAATCAATTGGATAAATACCTAGGAGTGTGCCTGCTGGATTGTACGGGAAGGCTATGTTTAGCTTTGTAAGAGACTGCCAAACTGTCTTCCAAAGTGACTGGACCATTTGACATTTCTACCATCAATGGAGGAGAGTTTCTGTTGTTCTCCATCCCCTCCAGCATTTGATATTTCAGGTTTGACTTTTCTTTTTTCTTCTAAAAAGTGTATTGTGGTATCTCCTTGTTTTTAATTTGCAATTCTCTGATGATAAATGATGTTAAACATATTTTTGTATGCTTATTTACCATTTATATATCCTCTTTGGTGAAGTGTCTGTTCAGATCTGTGGCCCATTTTTAAATTAGGTTGTTTGTTTTCTTACTCTTAAGTGTGAAGAGTACTTTATATATTTTGGATCGATAGATATATATGTTACAAATATTTTCTCAGTCTGTGGCTTGCATTTTGATTTTCTTTACAGTGTCTTTCACAGAGCAGAACACTTTAATTTTAATAAAATTCAACAGATTAATTTTTTCTTTTGTTGGTCATGCTTTTGATGCGGTATCTAAAATCCCATTGTCAAACCCAGGGTCACATAGATATGGTTTGTCACATGGATCAATGTTTCCCTCTAGAAATTTTATAGAATTACATTTTATATTTAGGTCTAGGATTTCATTTTGAGTTAATTTTTCTGAAAAATGTGAGATCTGCATCAAGATATATATATTTTTTTAATTGGAAATCCATTTGTTCTAACGCTGTTTATTGAAAAGACTATCCTTTCTCCATTAAAATGTCTTTGCTCCCTTTGTCAAAGATTCGTTGGTTATAGTTGTGTGGGTTTATTTTTGGGCTCTCTATTCCCTTGATCTCTGTGTCTATTCTTCTTTTTTTAAATCTCTGTGTCTATTCTTTTCTTTTTTTTTTAATACTACCCTGTCTTGATTAGTGTAGATTTAGAGTAAGTTTTGAAATCAGGTAGTTGTCAGTCCCACAGTTTTGTTCCTCTTCATGTGTTCACTGTTCTGGGTCTTTTGCCTTTCCGTATAAACTTTAGACTCAGTTTGTGGATATCCATAAACTAACTTTTTGGATTTTGATTGGGATGGTGTTGCATCCATACGTTGAGTTGGGTAGAATTGACATCTTAATGATTTGGAGTCTTGCTATCCATGAACATGGAATATCTCTCCATTTGTTTAGATCTTTTTTTTTTTTTTTAAAGATTTTATTTATTTATTCAACAGGATAGAGACAGCCAGCGAGAGAGGGAACACAAGCAGGGGGAGTGGGAGAGGAAGAAGGAGACTCATAGCAGAGGAGCCTGATGTGGGGCTCGATCCCATAACACCGGGATCACGCCCTGAGCCGAAGGCAGACGCTTAACCGCTGTGCCACCCAGGTGCCCCCATTTGTTTAGATCTTGTTTGATTTCTTTCATCAGGATTTTGTAGTTTTTCCTATATAGATTCTGTACATATTTGTTTAGCTTATATCTAAGTATTTCATTTTTTTCATACTATTATAAATGATATGGTTATAAATTTCAAATTCCAATGATTAATTTTTAGTATATAAAGAAGCCATTGACTTTTGTATATTAGCCTATATCCTGCAAACCTGTCATAATTACTTATTAGTTCCAGCTGTTTTTTGGTTGGTTCTTTGGAATTTTCCACCCAGACAATCACGTCACCTGCAAAAACAGGTAATTTTCTTTCTTCTTTCCAAATTTGTATACCTTTTAGTTCCTTTTTTGTCTTATTATATTTGTGAGGACTTCCAGTACAAATGGCAAGAGGGAACATATTTGCCTTTTTCCCAATGTTAGGGAAAAAATGTTCAAATTTTTTGCCTTTAAGTTAAGTGAGTTTGTATTTCTTAATCATATGTGAGCATACATTAATATATTTATAAGCCCTTCATATTTCAATTTTTCTGAAAACACTGAGCTTTTGTGTTAAAAATATTTCCATCTCCATTGAGGTATGGTTGACAAGTAAAAAATTGCATATATTTAAGAGGCACAACATGATGTTTTGATATATGTATACATTATGAAATGATTAGCACAATGAAGCTGATTAATATATCCATCACCTCACATAGTTACCTTTCCTTGTGTGTGGTGGCGGTGAGAACACTTGTGACCTACTCTCTTAGCAAATCTCAAGTATACAGCACATTATTATTAACTATAGTCACCACACTGTACATTAGGTCGCCAGCACTTACTCGTCTTATAACTGAATGTTTTTACCCTTTAACAATAGCTCCCCTTTGCCCCGTTCCCCTGCCTGTGGTAATCACCATTCTATTCTCTGTTACTACGAGCTAAACTTTTTTTTTTTGAGATTTCACATGTAAGTGGGATCGTGCGGTATTTGTCTTTCTGTGTCTGGCTTATTTCACTTAGCATAATTTCCTTCAGCTTCATCCGTGCTGTTGCAAATGGCAGGATTTCTTTCTTTTTAAAGGGTAAATAATATTCCATTTTATATATATGCCACACTTTCTTTATCCATTCATCTGTTGATGAACACTTAGGATGTTTTCATATCTTGGCTATGTGAATAATGCTACAATGGACACAGTAGTGTAGATATGTCTCTGAGATAGTAATCTTATTTCTTTTAGATTTATGCCCAGAAATGGGATTGCTGGATCATATGGTCATTCTATTTTTAATTTTTTGAGGAACTTCCATACTCTTTTCCATAATGGCTGTACTAATTTACTAATTTACATTTCCATAATGGCTGTACTAATTCCACCAACAGTACCTGAGGGTTCCCTTTTCTCCACATCCTCACCAATACCTGTTATCTTCCAATTTTTTGATAATAGACATCCTAACAGATGTAAGGTGATATCTCATTGTGGTTTTGATTTCCATTTCCCTGGTGAGTAGTGATGTTGAGTGTCTTTTCATATACATTTTGGCCATTTGTATGTCTTCTCTGGGAAAAAAAAAGTCTATTCAGGTCCTTTGTCCATTTTTTAAATTGGGTAATTTATTTATCTTTTGCTGTTGAGTTCTATGTGTCCCTCATATATTTTGGATATTAACCCCTTATCAGACACATGGTCTGCAGATATTTTCTCCAGTTCCATAGGTTGCCTTTTCATTTTGTTAATTGTTTCCTTTGCTGTGCAGAAATTTTTTAGTTTGATGTAGTCCCACTTATTTAATTTTGTTGCATGTGCTTTGGTGTCAAGTCCAAAAAAATCATTGCCAAGACCAAAGTCTATCTGCCTATTTTCCTCTATGTTTTCTTCTAGGAATTTTATGATTTGGGGTCTTGTGTTTAAAACCTTAATCCATTTTGAGTTGATTTTGTGTATGTCGTAAGATAAAAGTTCTATTATGTTCTTTTTCAGGTGGATATCCAGTTTTCCCAACACCATTTATTGAAGAGACTATCCTTTCCCCATTGTATGTTCTTGGTGCCTTTGTCAAAAATTAGTTGGCCATGTATGCCTAGGTTTATGTTGGGGCTTTCTATTCTGTTCCACTGGTCTATGTGTTTGTTTTCATGCCGATACCATGCTGTTTTGATTACTATCGCGTTGTAATATAATTTGAAATCTAGAAGAGTGATATGTCCAATATTTTGTTCATCTTACTTAAGATTGCTTTAGCTGTTCAGGGTCTTTTGTGGTTTTTTAATTTTAGGGTTTTTTCTATTTCTGTGAAAAATACCTTTTGAATTTTGGTAGGAATTGCACTCAATCTGTATCTTGTTTTGGTTAGAATGGATATTTTAAAAATATTAATTATTTTAATCTGTGACATGGATTTTTAAAAATTTATTTGTCTTCGGTTTCTTTCATCAATGTTTTATAGTTTTCAGTGTACAGATCTTTTACCTCCTTGGTTAAATTTATTCCTAAGTATTTTATTCTTTTTGATGCTATTGTAAAAGGGAATGTTTTCTTCATTTTTTGGATAGTTTGTTGTTTGTGTATAGAAATGCAACTGATTATTATTTGCTGATTTTCTACCCTGGAACTTTACTAAATTTATTCATTAGTTTTAATAGTTTATTTTGGTGGAGTATTTAGGGTTTTATATATATAAGACCACGTTATCTGTAAAAGCAGCAATTTTATTTCTTCCTATTCGATTTGTATGTCAAGCCTTATCAATTTCAAAGAATCAGCTTTTGGTTTGGTTGATTTTCTTTATTTTCCTGCTTTCAATTTCAATAATTTTTGCTCTGATTATTACTTCTTTCCTTATGCTTGCTTTAGGCTTCAATTTCTCTTCTTTCTCTAATTTTCTAAGGTGAAAGCTTAGATTGTTGATATTTAGATCTTTCTTCTTTCCTAATATATGCATTCAATGCTATAAATTTCCCTCTCAGCACTACTTTTACTGCATCCCACAATTTTTGATAATTTATACCTTCAGTTAGCTCAAAATATTTTAAAATTTCTCTTAAGATTTCTTTTTTTTTTAAAGATTTTATTTATTTATTTGACAGAGAGAGAGACAGCCAGTGAGAGAGGGAACACAAGCAGGGGGAGTGGGAGAGGAAGAAGCAGGCTTATAGCAGAGGAGCCTGATGCGGGGCTCGATCCCACAACGCCGGGATCACACCCTGAGCCAAAGGCAGACGCTTAACTGCTGTGCCACCCAGGCGCCCCAAGATTTCTTTTTTTTAACCCATGTGTTATGCAGAAGTGTATTGTTTAATTTCCAGGTATTTTGAGATTTTCTACCTATCTTTCTGTTATTGATTTTTTTTTTTTTTGCTTAATTCCATTGTTGTATTAAGAGCAGACATTGTATAAGTTCTATTCTTTTCAGTTTGTTAAGTTGTGTTTTATGGCCCAACATATGGTCTGTCTTGGTGAATGTTCCATGTGAGCCTGAGAAGTGTGTGTTCTGTTGTTATCAGATGAGGTAGTTGATAGACGTCAATTATTCCCAGTTGACTGATGATGCTGTTGCGTTCCACTGTGTCCTTACTGATATTCTGCTTGCTTGATCTGTCAGTTATGCTTGAAAGAGGGGTGTTGAAGCCTCCAGCTATAATAACGGATGTGTCTATCGTCCTTGCAGTTCTATTGGTTTTTGTCTCATATATTTCAATGTGCTATTATTAGATGCATGCATGTTAAGGACTGGTAATGTCTTTTTTTTCTTTTAAGACTTTATTTATATATTTGAGAGAGAAAGAGAGAGAGAGCACGAGTGGGGGGAGTGGGGCTTGATTCCAGGACCCCAGGATCAGGACCTGAGCCAAAGGCAGACACTTAACTGACTGAACTCCCCAGGTGCCCCCATCCTTCTGGTTTTAATTGAGCATTTTACATGATCTTATTTTGTCTCTTCTTTTAGCATATCAATCATATATTTTTTCTTTCTTTCTTTCTTTCTTTCTTTCTTTCTTTCTTTCTTTCTTTCTTTTTTTTGTCTTTCCAGCTTTAATTTAATGGCATTGGTCTACGATGGATTTTAGATCTTGTGGAAAGCAGCCCTGTCCATGGACTGCACATAGTCTTCAAAAGCAGGGATCCACTCCGCCAGCACAGCTGGTCCAACTTTGTTGCCTTCCACTACACACTGTACTTAATGTTCTTTAATTCCAAATAGGATGATAGGTAGGGGAAGAAAGGGATAAAGAAAGGGCGGGTAATCAGAAGGGGGAATGAAACATGAGAGACTATGGACTATGAGAAACAAACTGAGGGCCTCAGAGGGGAGGGGGGGTGGGGGAATGGGATAGACTGGTGATGGGTAGTAAGGAGGGCACGTATTGCATGGTGCACTGGGTGTTATACGCAACTAATGAATCATCGAACTTTACATCGGAAACCGGGGATGTACTGTATGGTGACTAACATAATATAATAAAAAATCATTAAAAAAAAATAAAGTTCTTTAATTCCATCCTCCATTGGAACTTGTTCAGAAGAGCCCCAGAGCAAGCTGTCTGCTTGAATGCTCCTGATGCACTCCTCTAGTGTGGCCATACCTGTCTCAGCCCAAGGTTTCACATCCAGTAAGGTGGAAGACCTGGCAACAAGGGGAGGAACCACAGTTTATTTATCGAGTCACCTACTGAAGGACACCTTGGTTGCTTCCAACTTTTGGTGATTATGAAGTTACAACTTTATTTGTTTGTTTGTTTATAACATGTTTGTATTCTTTCATAGATTTTTCTGTCTCTTTGCTTTCATTGCCCATCTGCTTTTGGATACTGTCTGCTTTTTCCATTAAGTCTTTAAATATTAATCATAGTTATTTTAAATTCTCAGTCTGATAATTCCAAAATTTCTGCCATATCTGAGTCTGGTTATGGTGATTGCTTTGTCTATTCAGATCATACATTTTTTTTCTTGCTTTGTATCATGCCTTGTAATTTTTTGTTGAAAGCAGAACGTGATGTATTAGGTAATATGAACTGAGGTAAGTAGCCCTTTAGTGTGGAGTTTTCTGTTAACAGGGCTAGGAATTGAGCTGTGTTTAATGTTTGTTGTAGCTGTAGGTTTCAAAAGCTTTGATTTCCTCTAGTATGCTTGTTTTTAAAATTATCTTTTATCTTTGGGTTTCCCTGAAAACTTTCTTAAATAGAGTCTGGGTCTTATAGCTGTTTCACCTGCAATCCACAGTTAACATACTGGAGCCCTATTGATGGGGTGGTAAGGTGTGGGGGAGGAGAAGACATCTATAATCCTGTGAATAAGTCTTAGTCTTGAGCTTGTGTCCCTGAGCTGTGACCTTCACAAATGATTCTTAGGCTCTTTTTTTCCTTTGAGTGAGACAGAAAGACTAGAGGGGATTAGAGTTGGATAAATTCCCTTCCCCCACATCAAATAAAGCTCTTTGCCATTGACATAATAGGACTTTGTTAAGAAAAATGCTCTGGACATTATTTCAAAACGATTACTATTCCCTCCCCCCTGCTAAAGACATGGGATTGTTGTTTCAACTCTTCATCATGACAACTTGGTGGGGTTCCTGGAGGTAAGACCCACAGAAGTGCAAGGTGCCCTATGACTGCAGCTCTAAAGAGTTTCTCACTTACACTAATTTATACCCCATCTCCAGCAATTCATTAAAATTACTGTTTAAGTTTACCTACCATCTATGGCTCTAGCAGCTTTTGCTCAAGGTGAGTTGCTCTGGGCTGTGATTCTCTGTATTAACCTGTCTCTCCAGATTTCAAGGTAGTGGTTTGTACTTTGCCCTTAATTCCTTAATGGATCCAAGAAAAGTCACAATTTTCAATTTGTTCGGCTTTAGCGTTGTCGTAAGGATGAGAATTATGGCTTTATGTGTTGGAGATGAAATTTCAAGTCTCTAAGAGTTCTTTTAATGAGTTGGGAAACTTATAGTCTTTGTATGTCTAAAAAAGTCTTTTTTCCCCTTTCCCTTTGAATGATCATTTATCTGGGTATAAAATTCAAGATTGCCAGCTATTTTCCTTCAGCATTTTACAACGACTACTTTGCTGTCTTTTTGCTGTATATTATTGCTGCTAAGAATTTTGCTGTTTCTCCAGCTATCATTTCTTTGTAAATTATCTGTCTTTTGGTAGCTTTAAAGATTTAATTTTTTCCTTGATACTTCATACACTTTCTATACTATGTCTCTGTGTGTAGAATTATCTTCAGTTGATCTATTTTTTTATATAATGAATTATATATTCTTTAATTCTGAAAATTTTCAGTTCTGATATTTTCAAATGTTCCATTTCTATCATTTCTTTCATTCTCCTTTTATGAAGTGCCATTAGACTAATATTAGCTTGTCAATCCATTCTCCATGTCTCTACACTTCTATTTACTCAAATCATATGTTTATTCTATGTTCTTGGAATATTCTTAAGCATTATTTCCTATGAATTTTCTCTTTGTCTCTATGTCCATTCTGGAGTTTATCCCATTATACTCTTTTTGTCCATGAGGAAGATGTTCTATTGAGCCAAAATTTTTCTCCATTCCTAGTGTGTCCTCTGAAGACACCTGTTCAAATCTGCCTTCAAAACTCCTTTGAAATATTTGAAGACCAAGATGCCATCCTCCCCCTTTTTCTTAGGTTAAACACCACAGTTAAAGGTCATTGTGAATGTAAGCAGGTCACAGTGAATACTACCTTTTACAATATAGTAATGGGAAATTTGAAAAGTAGATCGATGTCTAAATTTTAATCAATTATTCTAGAAGTGTTCATTGGGAACCTGGGGAGCAGCTTGGAAAATTCTCCTGTGGTATGTAAATTAATTCTATGTGTCTCATCTGGGTTTCATTCATTTATTAAACAATAATTTATTATATGTTTAGTTTGTATTAATTACCCTTCTAAGTGCAGGAGCTTTGCTGGGGATCAAAGCATGGTCCTCAGTTGTGTCAGGGCAGGAGAAAAGAGGTTGAGATGGTGAGTGGGGTGGAAAGGGATGTGATTGTCCAGGCAGAGAGTACAGAATGAGAAGGGTGCCCAGAGAGCACTCTGAAGACCCTACTATTTTCAGATTCCCATGCAATAGTTAGTAGCACTCCAAACATAGTAAGTGGGGCTGTGTGTAGCCTCAGGGACCATCCAATGAAGTTATTATCCCTTCATTATGGAGTTACAGACGGTCAGGCTCAGCTCTTACAGCATTTAAGCCAGTCCTGATCAAGGGCAGGAAGAATAAGTGACTTCATTCCACCAGCAAGTAAGTCTGGATTTAGTTTTGCTCCATTGACTTCTGCCTCAAACGTTTGTTGATTTACTCACTGGGGTGGATTAATGACACCAATGGCCCCTAGTAATGGTCTTTCTGTATCCAAAACCTTGCCCTGTAACTTTGTAGTCTCCTCCTACCCTGACTCTGGGCTTGGCCACATGACTTGCTAGGGCTAATGCAATATTTGTAAATGTGATACGGGCAGAAGCTGGAAAAGTACTTGTAGATTTCCACATCTTCTCTTGTATCTCTGCCTTCCCTGTGATAACCAGACTAGTTTTCTTTTGGAACCTTGTCCAAGGCTAACTCTCTCTTGTCTTGGTTTCTCTTATATCTTGTCTTGACCCTGCTGCTGACATAAGAAGATGCTTGAACTATCCTGATGCAGGGATGTGAGGGACACATGGAGGAGAGCTGTGTTGTTCCAGATGAGGCCGTCCTAGACCATCCAGCCCCCAGCTCACTTCCAGTTCACAGTAGATACATGAGACAGCCCAGCTGAGATCAGTTAAACCTGGCCCAGATTGGTAGAAGGCTGGCTCAAGTGAACAGAAAGCTTAACTGAACCTATAGGCTTATGAGTAATATTAAATGGCTGTTGTTTTAGACTACTAAGTTGTAGGCTACTTTGTTACAGAGCAGTGCTAACTCATACAGAAATGGTAGTTATCTGATGCTCAGTTATTCCACAAATCTTTGTGGAATAACTACTTTGCTCCTATGGGCTTGTGGAAAGCTCTGCAAGGACTTTTTCTATCTGCTGCCACTCTGGTTCTGTTGGCATGACCAAGATTCTACCTCTGCGTCCTTGTCCAGAACTTTGTATCCCTGCTGGGACTGGAGATACCCTAACACCCGATGGGCTTGGCTGGGCCCCTGATCCTCAAGTTCTTTTCAGCACCCTTCCCTTCCCTACTGGGTTCATTCTTTGAATGGACGAATGACTTGGAATCCCTATACCTCACATCTAGAGCATTTTTTATCACCTAGCTGTCCACGACTTTGCCTCCCTGGTTGGGTTGGACTTGTTTGGGTATGCACAGTGGCCTGCAGTATGTGCCTCTTTATTGCCCTTCTTTGGACACTGTCCTCACAGCTGGATGAAGAATCATCCTCTGTGAGAGTTTGTTCCCTGTATTGGTTTCCTAGGGCTGCTATTCGAAGTACCGTGGGCTGCATGGCTTAAACAACAGAAATTCATTGTCTCACAATTCAGGAGGCCAGAAATCTGAGATAAAAGTGTTGGCAGAATTGGTTTCCTCTGAGGCTTCTCTTCTCAGTTTGTAGATGGCCACCTTCTTTCTCCCGTGTCCTCACATGGTCTTCTCTCACTCTGTGTCGATATCCAAATGTCCTGTTCCTGTGAGATCACCAGTCATGTTGGATTCAGGCCCACCCTAGTGACTTCATTTTAACTTAGTTACCACTTTACAGACCCTCTCTCCAAATACAGTCACATTCTGAAGTACTAGGGGTGAGGAATTCAACATATGAATTGGGGGGGGGGTACATAATTCTCCCCTTACCAGCTGCTGTGCTCAAATCTAGCTTTCCTGTTCTCCCCCCTGGCCTACGTGTTTCAGGTCTGAGCTTGCTGGGCTTTCAAGCCGCCTGAGCTGTGGGAGTTAAGCTCCCGGATATGTTGTCCCTCACGTAGAGCCTCTTGGTCATTGCAGTTTTGAGGTGATAACGCCCAGTTTTCTTCTCTTTGCATTGGTTGGACCTAATTGGCTCTCGTGCTTGTTAGCCACAGTAGCTTCGAGGAGAGCAGCTGAAGGCTCAAATGGTACCGCTTGCCGGCTGGAATGAAAAGGTGTACGAGAGTATTAGCTGCTCAGACCAAGCCCACGGGGGTGCTTCCTGGGAGATGTTTTATCCTGGATACAGTAGCTGCTCTTGCCCATTCAGCCTGTCAGGAGACCAGAGCCAAGATGGCGCATGCCTGGAGGTGGGGCTGAGGGAGAGTAGTGCCACGTCGGCTCCGAGGAGCCGCGCGATCTCTGATAAGAGGAAGACACCCAGGAGGCAGCAGGGTGTCGCAGAAGGGGTTTTGGAATGAGGCAAGACTGTGTTTGATCCTGACTGCACCATTTGCTATTGATGACCTTGAGCAAGCCATTTAACCTTTCTGGACCTCAGTTTCCTTATCTGTAAAACAGGGAGAGGACCCCCTACCTCACAGGGCTGCTGTAGAGCTAGTAGTGCCAAGCACCGCGCCCGACCCTATCAGGGATCCGTGTATGTGCTGACCGAAAATGAATGACCCCACGCTGGGAAGCTAGGAGGGGCCCATCTGAGACTTTGGGGGGTTACTGACATGTCACAGGGTGGTTGAATAACGTCAGTCTGAAAGCCTGTCCAGAATTTCTCTTTCCTTAAGCTCCCCTCTATGTGCATGTACTTGTGTGCACGCATGCACACATACGCACGCACACGGATGCACGTGATGTGTGCTGAACAAGTAAGCACCATACCCGGGCCACGGACACACACACATGTGACTACACACAGCACACACGCCCATGCGCATAGGAATTTGTACAGCCCCAGTTGGTCCCTCTATTACAGATAGACACACGTACACAAGTGTGTGCACAAAAACACACTCCCAGGCCCCATTCACGGTGGCTGTTTTCCCTTCGTAAAATGGGACCCTGAGTTCTTCACCATACGGTCTCCAATTATATCTAAACATCGGAGACCATAATATATATCTAAGTACTGTGGACCATATATTGAGTTGTCCCCCTCAATATATCTACAATGAAATAGGAAGAGGGGGAAAACCCCAGCGGAGAATGAGAAGCCGTACATACAGATTGCAATCACCACCCAATGTTGCTGGTGGAGAGAAATGGAGGTTGAGCATTGAATGTTAAAAATTGTGTTGAATTAGATAAGAAAATCCCGTGTAGACTTTGTTAATGATTCATAATCAGCTAATAAGCTCATCTTGAGGAGAATAATGATCCGCGGACCTGTTGGCTCGTTTATCACTGTGTTTTACAACATTGGCAAAGAAACTAATTAAATCCCCGCATCATTACAGAGAATCCCTTTTAATAGAGATACAATGATGCACTAGAGGCTACAGATTACACTGCAAATTGTACCAAGAGATTTTGGACAGCGGGTTTTAATTAACATGTGAGCCAGAAGCAGCTCGCTTAAATAATAACCAACACTGAGACCATCTGCATGGAGGAGCCAGGCCGGAGGAGGGGGCAAGCACGGAGGCGCGGGAGGCCGGGAGAGCGTGGGCTGGGGCTGGAAGGTGTTTCCGAGTCAGGGCTGTAGGGAGAGGGGAGACACCGAGCCGGGGCTGGAGTCCAGGCGGGGAAGGCAAGCAGAAGCTGGCGCATGTCAAGGTCAAGAATCAGACCAGGTGAAGGAATGCAGCTGTGTCTGGGGAAGCTGGAGATGGGGATCCACACTGATGACAGCAGCAGAGTCACATGAGCTCTGGACAAAGTCTCCAGGTCCCCTCATTTTCCTTCTGGACAAACAAAACCGAGAGAGACCACCCTGTGAATGGGCATCACAGACCACTGTCTGGATTCCAACCCTTGGCCGTTGGATCAGCAAGTTGCTGGGAGCTGGTCTAAAGCAGGCAGGGTAGGTGCCCCGAGGGGGACCCAGCGCTCTAGTTTCTGCTTGGGAGCAGGGGGATGCCTTAAGTGGCATAGCCAGTGAGCCTTTGATAGCTGGAGTCCAAGCCTTTCTTCCCATGCTCTTTCTGTAGCCGGCTTTCAGGGAGAAACTTCAGCCAGTAAGCCAGCAGACAGACTGAAGGACTAGGGGGCTAGAAGGCCGGTGAGTGAAGAATAAAGCCGGGAATGCTGCTTAGCCATGAGTTGCGTGTGCGTTCTTGGAAATGAGTTCACGGCAAACCTGGGGGGAACTTTATTACCTTAAGGCAATGCTGGTACCCCAGGGAGGCCTAAAGAGTTCTCCTGCAGGGGCTACTCCTGTTGAGCTGGACTTCCCGAGGGCCCAGGCCCGCGTGGGGACTGCCTGGGTCACACGGCTTTGCCTTAGCCGGAGTAGCGAGTCATGCATTTTCCTTGGCAGTCCCCGAGTCTGGTACTTTCCTGTTCCTTCCTTCCTCAGAATCCAGACTTTCCTTCCCAGGCTGAGGCTCAACACTGAGGTGGCCTGTGCCACGGGCGGCATCACAGACTTCAAAGAGGCTTTTCTGACAGTTGTGGGCCGATCCAGTGTCTGCGCAGGCAAGACGCGGGAAAGAATTCTCCCCAAGTTCATGTCCCTCTCTCTCAGAAAATAAGCTGAAGGCTTCCTCCTCTGAGGCTTGTATATTATTATTTTTTTAAGATCGGCAGCAAAATGATTCATAAAACCTTGGAAACAGATTTCTTGTAAAGCCTCAAAGAACAATGGCTCATTGTGTACCGAGACTCCCACCTGATATTCTGCCAAAGGCGTGAGGCAGGCTCCTTCGAGATGGAGCTGCACCCAGCAGTCATTTCCCAGCCTGCTCTTCTCCTGGGGTTCCATGGCAACACCGCTGAGATCCCAGTACCTTCTAGCATTCCCCAGGCAGCTTTCACCTTTGTGCCCAGGCCCCAGGACTGCCTCACGGCTGGGGCGCTATTCATATGTCAGAAGTACTGCCAGCACCGTGCATTCAGGCTCCCAAAGCCAACCTCACCCCCCCCCCACATGTCCACGCATTCACACGTGCATGCACACTCCTGCCCTCTTCCCACCCTCGAAGCTGGCAGTCTGAGCCCCTGGGCGCTCCTCCTCTCCTCTCCGCCCCATCCAGGTCAGCTGGCACAGGTCCCTCACGCTTACCCTCTTCTCCTTCTCCTCCCCCTCCACTGGGTCTCCCTTCCCCGGTGATGGAGAAGTCACATACCGTGTAGTTCGGCCTCCTCACTTTATAGACTTTATAGGAGAGGGAGGCACCTATCAGCGAGGGAGGTGACCGCCATCACGGACGTCATCTTGGGGAACAGGGCAAGCGCTGGACGGTGTGTACTCCCGGGCAGGCTTTGTTCCACTATGCAGAAAAGTGGCCATTGTCGCCCTTTCAGCTGCCCCTTTGGGACTTCTCAAGGAAGCCCGCACGATTCCTCCCTCCCTGGTCTCTGCCTCCAGTCCAGCCCCCTCTGGCACATCCCTGGGCTCCCGCTGTGAGCCTGCCACACCCCTGCCTCTGAAGCTGGCAGAGCCTCCAGCTGCCTTTATAGATCGTGCCTGTTCCAGAAACTTTGGATCTGGAAGGGACTTTCAAGGTTGGCTGGTCCAGCCCACTCCTTTTGATGGATGAGTACATTGAGGCTCTGGGAGGTTGAGTGAGGGGGAACAGGGGGACCAGTGTGGTCCGGCGCTTGGGAGGACGAGGCAGTGCCGGGCCCGCATACAGGCTTCACTGTGCTTTTATTACAAAAGCTGCTGCAGGCTTTGAGCAACAGAGGCAGGCCAGGTGGCTGCTACCGGAGCTGAAGCCAAGCCTTGCGCCTTGGTGGGACGGAAGCCTTGCCGACTTTCTTCCTTGCGGTGCCTGCCGAGGGGCATCCCCTCCCTCCTCCCTCACAGGGCCCCGGCTGCCAAGCAATTCGGGCCAGCTCCTAGTACAGGCAGGCGGCTGGCCACGCCGGTGCGGACTCTGGAGTCTGGCGGCCCTGGGTTTGAATCCCAACTTCACCCCTTCACTCAGCACTGGTATAGCCACTGTTACCGGCGGTGTGCTGGAGCTGGCTTGTGAGTGCTGCTTGTTAGACTTGAGGAATTTTGTAAACCACTGGTTAAATACAGCCATTATTAAAAATTAAATGATATAAACTCATAATTAAATAAATTATGCTTAAAACAAAGGCAATAAACACTCAAACAAAATCATTTTCTAATTATTTTATTATCATCTGTACTCTAGAGCTAATACTCCAGAGGCTGTTTATGTCTGTTGTATCTGTATGGAGGGAGCACCGTGGAAAGCCCCCCGCGATACAGTGGTGCGCGCCCCACCTCTCTTCCCCACGCCAGGATCCGTGATGTCACATTAGTGGCTTCCTACTGGCCATGGTGCAAGCATTTATACCACGGAAGTCAGCGGACACCGCAAATCTGGGCGGATCCTCCCCCTCCTCCTTCCCCCTCCTTAGTCCTCCTCCTGTCCCTCCTCCTCCCCCTCCCCCTCTCCCTTCACCTCCCCCACTCCTTCCCCCTCCTCTCCTCCTCCCCCCTTCTCCTTCCCTTGTGCCTCTTCCTCCCCCTCTCCCTCCCCTGTCCCTCCTCCTTCTCTCCCTTCTCCTCCTCCTTCTCCTCCTCCTCCTTCTTATTTATTTATTTTTTTTTGGAGAGCCAGCCTCTAAACACTTACCAGCATGCCCCTAATTGTGTCTGACCCTTCCAACGACCCTATGATGGAGGGATTCTAGCTTCACAGAGCCGGAAGCTCACACTCACAGCATGACGCCGCATCTCCCAGGTGGAGCTGTGGGGCTAACAGCCAGGAATGGATGGAACTCACCCGTGACTTATGGCTCCGCGTCAAGTGCTATCTGAAAAAATGTTTTGACTTGTATGTTTAACAGTGTGTGGTCACGGGGCTGTTCCCTGCCAGGCCACAGCGGGCAGGAGGCCTTGTCCAGGTGAGCGGGACACAGGCCGCGGTATAGCTGCCACGTGGTGCAGATCCTCGTGGGTCTGAGCGGTGGTGGAGGCAGAATCTCCTGGAAGCAGAATGTGCGGGGGGAGGGGTGCCCGCTGCGGAGGGAAGATGGACCTGGACTGCAAGCTCCCCACTCGTCATCCTCTCTCTGCAGACGTGTGAGTAACCACCCAGAGCCTCGGGTTTCTCACCCCTGCAGCAGGGATAACACCACCTCACTTGGTCGGTTTGAGAATTAAATAAGTGAATATTCCCAAAGCCCCCGGCATGGCTCTGCACACACCAAGTATGAATGAGATAAATGTTGCTTTCCTTCCTCTCTCCCCGTTCTCCTCCTCCTTCCCTCCCTCTCTCCTTCCCTCCTCTCCTCCTAGCGATCAAAATTCTCTATTGCCATCCAGGCTGACAGCAACCTGGGTACACCGGTGTGGCACAGGCCACTTCCCTCTGGAGATGGCTTCTTGGTCTCTGCACCAACGCGGGTCCACCTGCTTCCCGGTGGCTGAGGCCCTCAGAGCTTCCTGCCTGCTGCTGGGCTTCAGGAGGCTTCCGAGGCAGAGGGGAGAGAAGGTCAGAGAAGCGATTAGAAGCTGCAGTCTAGGAAGCGGAAAGCCCTCAGCACGCCCCGCCCACCCTGGATCCCTGGCCCTGCCCTCTGTCCCTCACTTCGCAGAGGCCACTGGACCCCGTCTGCCTCCACCCTGAGGCACCACCATAGCTGCCAGCGCAAGCCCGGCACATTAGATGAGGCATTCTAAGGCTTCTGCCATGTCCAGAGTTAGGCCACTGGGACCCTCACTCTCCACTTCATGGCTGAAGACCTCCTTCCATGTCTCCCCTCCCTCTAGCTTCTCAACCAGAAACTATCCAGGGCTACCCCCGTGCCTGCCCCCCTTCCTCCCATCTAGGAGGCAGAGCTGTCCTTCCTGCTCTGCTGTCCTGGCCAGTCCTGACACCCCGCCCTCCTCTGGCCCCCCAGCCTCCCCGTCCATCTTACTCTTCCAGCCACCTCCTCCCTGTCTCACACTTCCTCTCCCCCTCTCCTGGATGTTTCTTCTCAGATTATGAACAAACTGAACATTTTACATCTAAAAATAAATCCTCCCTCCCTCAACCCAGTGATTATTTGTCCTCCCTCATCGCCTTTTTTGTCTTTTGTTCAGAGCCAGATTCTTGGAAGGGTGGGCCCTGTCTCCACTTCCTCACCTCCACGGATGCTCTCCCACCACACTTGTCTTCACTCCCATGGAAACCAATCCCATTAAGACCGCCATGTTGCTTTATCTGAATCTAATGGCTATTTTCAGCCTCTCCAGGAAATCTCTGAGCCATCTGACACCTGACCACCTTCTCTTTTATTGAAACCCTTTTCTCATGTCCAATGTTCCTGGATCTCCTTTTGTCTTTCAGACTGGTCCTTCCCAGGCTCCTCTGCCTCAGCCCTTCCTACTTCTTCAATGTTGGTGGTCCTTCAGTTTTGGTGATCCTGTCCTCAGCTCTCTCTCTGCATGATAACCACGCTCATTGCCCCCACCCCATCCTGTGACCTCAGCCCCCACGAGTACTCGGAAGACTCAACATGTCAGGTTAATCTCCCAAGCCTCAGACCTGTAGACACAACCATCCTAGCATGGTGACACTCGGTGACACTCAGCAGCTCAGATCCAATATAACTGAAAAGTGATCATTTTCCCCATGAATCTCCACTTCTTTCTGCATTCTGCTTAGTGCCTGCACTGCCCTCCCCACCCAGGTACCTGCATGAGAACCCTTTCTTTTTTCCTCCAACAGATCATCCAATTCAATTGACTCAACCTCTTACAGATCCCTCAATTTTATCTGCTTCTTTCTATCCCCATTGTAGCTCCTCTTGTTTCGCATTTACAATATTTCAGCAGTCTCTTAACTACAGTCTCTCAGTGTTGAGTCTTACTCTACCTTCAACCTAACTATAGCCTAATAAAAATTCAGGCCGTAGCTGTGTGAAGTTGTTCAGTGGCCTTTCTCCAGCGTTCAAGGTAAGCTCCAAACTTCCTGTCCTAGAATAGATGGCCTTTAGGACTTCAGCCCTGCACATCTCCTTACCCTTTTTTAACGCTTTCAGACCTTTGGTTCTAACTGTGGAAAAATGCACAGTCCCCTGCACACAGCATGGTTACCCTTCCTCCAGAATGTATGCTGGATACACTGGGGACTTGGGGTGCTTTGTTCTCATTTGCAGCACCAGCCCATAGAACAGTGCCTCACAGAGACAGCCAGGGAATGAATGAATGAATACCTTCTTATCTTTTCTGGACATGCCTCTCCCACTTAATTCTACTCATTCTGTAAGACTCAGCTCAGACATCTTCCTCCTTAGAAAGCCTTCCCTGACCTCAGTGGGCTGGGTCTTCCTGCACCCTTCCCTTCCATTCCCACAACCCTCATATCACATTGCTTCCTTCTTTTCTTTGGAGCTATGTCTTTTCTGTCTAGGTTACCCCTGCCAAACACAGAACTTGACACCCAGTAGTACTTGTTCAATACATGCTTGTTGAGTGAATGAAGTGCTGGATGGGGGTAACCAACCCCAAGCCTGCTTCTCTTTGTGCCCACCATCCTCCCCTTTCCTCAGTGACCACAACTCCTACCTTCGACTTCTTTTCTGATGCCTCCAACATGGTCCTTTGTGGCTTTATCATCCCTATGGAAGCTTTGCAGAGCCAAAAGGGCTGTGAACTCTGGCTGGATGCAGCTGAAGTCATCACTAGCCACGTGTTCCTCTCTAGAGGGCTAGGACAGTTCTTAAGACTTGATCGATGGTGTTGGGTCTCTCTGGCATCTGCCTCAGAGGATCCAGTATAGGACCCCATCTCCCAGGGAAGGGGCCTACAAGATCCAAACAAAGAAAGGGTCCAGGTGAGTCTATACTTACAGGCTGAGATTTGGGGATGCTTCTGTTCTTACAAGAACTCAGGGCACTGGCCATGGAAACTGGTGGGAACTCTGACATACCTTGGAGGAAGCCTGGGGAGGAAGCACAAGGGAGCCAAGAATTCGCCCCAGGAATACCAGATACTAAGGCTAGTGAGGCAGTACAGAGGAACCCAGCGCAGGAGCAGGACCCCATTGATAGTCACCAAGCCAGCCTGAGGTCAGTCTTGAAATCGACTGACCCCCAAGTTCCCTTGCCTTCCCATCTCCTGTTCCATTCCTCTGAATCTTCTCTTCATCCTCAGCAGGGTCTTCACTCCCCTGCTTCTCTTGATCTCTTCATCTGTCCTCCTCCTCTATGCTCCCAACCCCAACCCTATGATCAGCTTTTCCATCAAATGTCTCTCCCTACCTCTGAGCAACCTTTATGCCCTTGACTGCCCACAGCTCCCTGCTAATCCTGAACTCTGGGGAAACCATTCTGCTGTTCTATTTCTTCCTGGGCAGAGCCTGGCAGCTTGCTGATTGAGTCTCCTGAAGATGGTCATTGGGATGCCTGAGAGGGACCCTCTCTAATCCTATTATGCTGAGTGACCCGGGGTTGAGAGCTCTAGTGTGGCTGCTCCAAATCTTCTCCACTTTCCTCCAGGCACTGGTCCAAGATGAGTGAGGTCTCCTGGTCTTCTCAGAGAACAGGACAAGGAGAAACTGAATCTCCTCCATTCCTCTCTTTTCCACTTCAAAAACGCTGGGCATCTCCATTGCTCCCTCCTGCCTATTAGAGGTAAGGTCTGGCTCCTGTTCTGAGGATCCCCTCCTCCTCTTCCTGTTATTCTGTTATCACCCCTCTCCTGAGACATCACTCCATCAGTCACCTTCCCTTTCTTGCATTTCCAATCTTTCCCATTTCAGTTGACATCTTCCTAGAAACTTATAAACGTGCTCAAGTCCTCCTGACCCCCCTGAGTGACTGCTCTATCTCTCTCCATCATTCAACTTGTCACTGCTGCCACTTCCTCACCACCCACTCCTTCCTTCATCCTTGTGCAATCTGGCTTCCACCCCCACTTCTCTATGGAAACTGCTCTTCTGATTTCTCGAGCAGCATTCTCATCACCAAACTGAATGTGTTCCTGGCCCACAGGAAGCACTGAGAAGGTGGGGCCTCCCTCCCAGGACTGGCTTGGGCTCTGGTGAGAGACCATACCCAGCAATGGAGTAGCTTACAGGTAGGTTGGTCTTCAAATAGCTGCCCTCTTGTGCCTTATATCCAGTGATCTTTGTGCGACCCTATTAGGTCAACAAACAAATGGCTTCTCTCAGTGGCATCATACTGGTTCACTTTTCTCCAGGCATAATATCTCCAGTTTCTTAACATCTCCATAATTCACTCCTGTTCAGGAACAATGCACAGGCTCCTCCCCATTCTTCCTAGCCTCCTCTGATGGAAGATTTGATCAACCAAACTGACCCCTGCCCTTTCTGTGAAGAACTGGTCAACGGCAGCTTTGTCCACTAAAAAGAACGAGGTGTTCTTAAGCTATTTGTCATACTGACTCTGATCAGAAGTACGTAACAGTACATCCAACAAGTATGGCGTCTTGGTATAGAAAGATTATCTTTGCCATGAGTCTGTATGCAATTGGAAGGAATATACTTCTACTTCTTTTAAAACATCCTGTAAATTTAGGTTCTCTTTTCTTTCATTCACCTACTTGGAGAGATATTATTACAGCTTTACTTTTTGGTGCATTTTATCTTCAATGGGTACTTGATAAATGCTGAATAAATGGATAAATTCATGAATGAGTGAATAAGTATTGCAAATATCAGGTCTTTCTTTCTAAGTTTATCCTTAGCCAATTCTCCCTTGATGATGCTAAGAATATGCTCAATATTCACCTTAGCCAGGGCCAGTCTTTCGAAGTAACACATATGAAGATTTGTCCTTGATGAATAGAAAAATTTGACTACATCCAACGGTGCCTGGAAGGGTCACCACTTTGTGGACTGTGCTCCCCTGAGAGGACAATGACCTCTAGCCCTGTTCTACAAGCTAAGGAAGGGAGCTGGGAGGCAGATCTGTAGAGACATGTCCTGCCTGGACATTCTTCAACCCTTCCTACCTCTAAAGGGTATCGTGGGGGAAGTTCCGGTGCTGCCTGGAGCACTGGGCTGGTGCCCATCGGAGTGACCAGCCTCCTGTGGAATCCTGCTGCCTTCCTCCCATTGATTTGGCCGGGATCTTTATTGTCTGCTCAAATGTAATTAAAGAGTCCTCTGATGGTGCCAATTAAAGACTCGGAGGGACGGGAGCGGGTGCTCACGGCATCACATGGTGCGGCGCAGTGAAGCTGTAAACATCCATTAGCCATTACAGTTCTCATTAGTCCTTGAAAAACAACTCATTAGTGTCCATAGAACTGACAGGTAAATACAGCTAATGGGCTAAATCTATCAATAAATTCATTGTGTGCAAAATCAGGGTTTCTGTCATTGTGCTGCTTGCGGTGACTAATCAGAAGGTTAAATACTCCTCCTGCAAAAATATATATAAGTTGCAAAGCACTTAGCCTGATAGACTGTGAAAAAATGGCATGTGAGAAACTAATGAAGACATCAAAGGCTTTATTTATACGTAGGGTGGGTTCATTTCAAGTTCAGGTTGCTATGAACTGTCACAGCTGTTTAGCTGAGACTAAATTTTAGAAAGCATATTGATTTGTTTTAATTTAAACGGGGCAGTTTACAAAAGCTGCTTGAATCTGAAGTTATTCCAGAAATGATTGCTCAGTGCATGGCGGTGGGGGGGGGGGTTCTCAGCATGCTTCTGCTGCCCCCCCATAGGGCATCTCCGGAAAGGCTGCTTATCCTGCAGATATTGGGGTGCAGGATCTGAGCAGTGTAGGATGGAAGAGTTGGACATGCTTTTAGGGCTCATCTAGCCCCAGCTCCTCATGGGGCAGAGGGGAAACTGAGGCCAGGGAAGGCTGGCAATAGGCGAAGGGTCATTTGATGCATTAGTGGCAGAGCCCAGGTCTCTGAGGCTTCCTCCTGTCTAATGCTGCCTCTTTCTCTCCAGAGGAACCATAATGCTCCTGGGACAGACAGGGCCACCCAAAGATGAGGGCTGTTTCCCTGTGCATTTGCTGTTCTTCCATGCCCTTGACCTTCTCCAGCTATGCTACTTTAATCCACAGGTGCCACATCTTCCTGTTCTCAGAATTCAGTTCAGCCTCTGCCCTTGGACTTCCATACTTTGGGAAGCAGTAGAAGCTCAGCTGCCTCCTTCCAGCCAAGAAGCTTCTCTCTCCAGCTGTTTGTCTCCTGGGCCTCTGCTAAAATGTCCCCCTCTCACCTTGTTAGATGGAGGGGAGCACTTCCTGATCTCAAAAGGATAAAACAGGAGAACTTATAAGCTGGCCACTGGCAAGTTGTGTCTGACCTCTCTGCCCCAACCTGCAGGGTTTTTGAAATTTTCATTTGTAATCAGCATAAAAACCAGGAGATTTACATAAAATTTTGGCTTTCTAGCTTCTTCTGGGAAATTGGAAGATCTGGCCACACTGGGCTTGATTTCTAGCCTGGTTCAGGTCGCTGGGGCTGATCAGTGGTTGCCCCTTCAGATGGGGCCGTGCTTTTCCAAACCCCCTGGTGTCCTCTGGCCCGCAGCCTGCATGAGGACAGAACAGCATCTCCTCTGATGGTCACAGTGACAGTCGTGATGCTGTATGCCACTGCCCCTGCAGTGGAATGACTTCTGGGATGGCCCTGGTCGCTCTGCGTCACCAGCTCCAGACTCAAACCCCAGGCAGGAGCAGCTAGGTGACTGTCCTGGCTCATCCCCTCTCTAGCTGTAGAGGTCAAGGAAAATAAGTCCCTGCCTTTTTAGCTTCAGGGATGAGGAACTGTCCCTGCCTCCCCGCCAGACTGAGTGATGGGTCCCCAAATCTGACTAGGGCCTTCAGAGGTTCATAGAAATCACGTGTCTACTCCTGCCTCCTCACCCATCTCCTTCAACCTGCCTTGTCCCCTCCAGTCCATGCTTTATGTGGCTTCTTTTAAAGAAGCAAATCTGGGCACAGGGCTCCCCTGCGTAAAGCCTTCATCATCCTTCTGTTGTTTTAGGATAAAATCCCGAACTGTCACAACGTGGCACAGAGCTCTGCAGCCCCGGCCCTGCATCCTCCCCCACTCTGCGCAGGCCCCTCTCCTCTGCCTCACTCCAGCCTCAGTGGCCCCTTTCAGTCCCTCCGAACAGCCTTAGTACCTTCCCCCTCCTGATGACCTGGGCACCTGCAGTTCCTTCCAACTGGAATGTTCTTCCCCAGATATTTGCCTGTCTAGCTCCTTCACCCTAACCTCCCAGCCTCTCTCCTTTCCCTCAAAATTGCGATACTTATCTTGAGGCCTCTACGGTTTCTGTTCCTTCTGCTTGGAATGCATTTCCCTAGATCTTTCCATCGCCAGCTTCATCTCATCTGTCAGGTGCCAGCTTAAGTATCATTTCAGAAAGGCTTTTTGCACCAGCCCCTCCCACCCATCACTCTGCTTCAGGGCATGGAGCATGGTCTGAATTTACATCATTTACTTGTTGTGTCCTTGTCCATTTTCTGCCTCGTCTTCATAAAATACAAGCTTCGTGAGAGCAAGACTCTGTCTCCATTGTTTTCAGACATCGCTTCTGTGCCTAGACAGGTGCCTGGCCTATAGAGCCCTCCGTGAACAGCTGTCACCTGAAACCTGAGCTGCGTCAGAGAACATCTCCCAGCTTGTAGAGGACCCGATCTCAGTTGTCAGAAGGGCACTGGGGCCCAGAGAGGCAAACCCAATGTGACAATGAGCAAAGATGAAGCCAAGTCAAAGGAAACGTGAAAAGAAACTCGACCTTATTAATAATCAGGGACATACAAACAAGAACAGCAGGATACCACTTTCGCCCCTCAAGCTGGCAAAACTTGTGTTGGAGAGGATCTGGGAAAATGGGAAGGTCGATGCCAGCCACCTTGGACAGCAACTCAGCTGTCCCTAGGAAAACTGAAAATGCACACACTCTGTCAGTGAGCAGTTTTGTTCGTATGTCTGACCTGGAGAAACCAGGTGTGCACACAGATGTTATACAGATGTTCATTCATTCCATGAACAGTTACTACGCACCTACTATGCATTCTACATACCAGGGATAGAACAATAAACGAAATGCAAGTAGCCCCTTCCTTCATACAGCTTACATTCTACTTGGGGAGAGACAGGCAATAATCAATAAATGAGTCAATAAGTTAAAGAGTATGTCAGGTGGTGGTAAGTGCTATGGAGGAGAGTGAAGCCAGGTAAGGTGCAAAGGGAGCCTGGGGGACAGGGCTGCTGTTCTTTGGAGGGCCTTTCTGATGGGGAGACATCTGGGCAGAGTGAAGCATGTGGATATGTCTGTGTGTGGGGAGGGAAAATATGTTGGGCAGAGAGACTAGCCAGTGCAAAGGCCCTGAGGCAGGAGTGGGCATGGTGAGTTTGAGGAACTGAAAGTAGGTCAGTGTGACTGAAGCAGGGAAGGTGGGGGAGAGAAGGAAGAGTAGTTAGAGATGAAGTCCAAGGCAGAGCCAGAGCCCAGCTCATGTAGCACTTGTCCGTTACTGTAAGGAGGTTGGCTTTTACTCTGAGTGAGATGGGAAGCCATCGGAGGGCTTTGAGCAGAGCAACGGCCTGATATCACATTGTTTTATAAAGATCATTCCGGCTGCTATGGCTGTGTTGAAAGGAGACTGGGGAGAGGGACAGGGTGAGGCATGATGAGATTTGGATGAAGTAGAGATGGTGGAGAAGTATCCAGAATTAAAACTGAAGATGACAGGACTGGCTGAAAATTGGATGTAGCATTGGAGAAAAAGACAAGTCCAGACTGACGCCATGGTTTTGGCATGAGCACGTGGAAGAATGGAACTGCCCTTTATGAGGTGGGTGTGGGGGGTTGGGGGGAGGAATAGAAACATCAGGATTTGGGATGCCTGGGAGGGTGTGTGCATGTCACATTTAATAAGCCTGCTAGACATTCAGGTGAAGGCGAGAGAAGGCAGCTGAACGTCTGGGGCCGGTGTTGAGGGCAGAGGTCAGGTGGGTGGTGGATATCTGGGAGTCTGCAGCATGCAGACAGTAGTCAGGGCTGCAGGGACACACAAATCACCCAGGGAATGAATGAGTGTGAGCAGTGAAGAGAAGTCTAAGGACTGAGTCCCAGGACCTGCTGTCATTTGGAGCACAGGGACATCAAGGGAAATCAGAAAAGCAGACTGAGAAAAAGGGCCCTTCTTAGAACAAAGACCAAGAAAGAAGGAAATGAAAACAGTTTCCAAGAAGGAGGTCGTGATCCGATGTGCTAAACGACACCGACGATGAAGGAGGACGAGCCCGCGGAGCTCCGCCAGCTGGATCCGGCCTCGCGAGGTCGCTGGCCACCTGGCCAGGTGTTTTGGTGGAGTGGTGGGTGAGAGCCCCTTGTCAGTGGGCTCAAGAGAAAGTCAGAAAGAGAAAACATGGAAGCACTGAGTAAAAGCAGGTCCTTGAGGACTTTTGCTGTGAAGAGAGGCAGAGAAGTGGGGTGGTCATGGAAGACGATGTAGAAGGATGGAATTTTTATTACTATTTTGTTAATGGGAGAAATTACAATGTGTTTGTTGGCCGGTAGGAACAACCCAGTGGAGAGGAAAAGATCCGATGGTGAAGCAGTGAAGGGATAACTGTTGAATTATTTGCCCGGCAAAAAATTAGAAACAGCCTAAATGTCCATCAAGAGAAAAATAGATAAATAAAATATGTTACATTCAAAATGATGAGATTCTCTACAGCAGACTCATTGCCTGGAGGAACAAATTTCAACAGCAAGAAGGGGCCTCCGTGGTATACTAGCTTCAGGGTGCTTGTGCCAAGATCCCTTGTACTGTAGACAGACCTTAACTCAGATCACGCAAGTCCCTTTGCCTGCTGTCCCCAAACACCTTCATATATCCCAGTGGGAACATGGTGGTGTCAGGCTATCTTGGAGGGTCTGTCTCCTTCTGTTTGCCTTGATCAGAAGAATCCTTTGTGACAGTGTTGATGATGATGGTGATGTTGATAAAAATAAAATGAAAATAGCAGGTACTGAGTATGGAGTGTTTCATCCCCTCCTCGCCCTCACGGAACTTACATTGTAGATGGACATTCACCGATCCTAACAATTTTTAATTTCAGTTACGGTGAATGCTACAGAGTATCAAAGAGGGGCCTGGCCCAATCTAGAAGGGCCAAGAAATGTTGTTTATGTGGAAACCAGAAGAACGAGCATGTGTGTGCCAGGCAGAGGTGGGGAGAGAAGAGAGGGAAAGGAGTGGAAGAGCATGGTAAACAGAAGGGACGGCATCCCTCCGTCCATTGATTCAACAGTTGCTGAGCACCAGCTGTATCCTCAGTGGACAAGGCTCAGATCCCTGCTTTCTTTGGGGCTGCTGTTCTAATGGAGGAAGACAGAGAGCGACCACATAAATGATGCCTGATTTCAGTGGGTGATGAGTGCCGTGAAAATAATAAATCAGGGTAACGGGGGTGGGGGTGGGGAGGGATTGGTAGAGGACTTTGAAAAGATCTCGAGAGAAAGAGGTGACCTCTCACCTGAGACCAGCCAGGCACATGTCCCAGCAGAGTGTCCCAAGCAGAGGAAACAGCAGATGCAAACGCCTAGAAGTGGGAATGAAGGTGTTGTGGTGCGGGAACAGCAAGGCCAGTGTGCCTGGACCTATGAACAAGGTGGGGCTTGGTGAGACTGGGGATATGGAGCCCAGCTCACGTAGGTCTTTGAAATGGTGTTTTAAGCTTCAGCAACCTGAGGTCTTAGCCGTGGATGCAAATGGAATATTGCTTGGAAAAAGTCCAGGAGCCCCAGGTCCTCAGTGAATAGGTGGGCTGGGGCTGGCTTGGCTCTCCTCAGCTGCAGAGGCAGAGTTTCCCCGTGCACCCCCACCCCCCGCTTCCAGCCATATATCTTACCTTATCACTCCCGTCCGTTTAGCATGAGCCATATACTCCACTCCAGAGGAGAACTCTCACTTAATTAATTTTAGATTTAAAGCAACAAGAAGTCCTTATATTAAAAACGGAGTGGGGGGAGAACAGCTTGTTAATTAAAATGTCAGTTAGGGTGTTCCTGGCGAAAACTATGATTAGTGGGTGTTTCCTTTGGTTACGAGCCCTTGTGCTTTGATATTTCATGTGTGAACATAAAGAACTTCACACATGTGCCCAACACCCAGAGATGGGCTACATTTCAAGGTGGTTTCAATGGGTCATTCTGTTCTGCAAACTTCAGTGTGTTCCAGGCCTTCTGGATTGTTCCCCATGCCAGTCTTTCCACCCCAGACCCCACACCTCTAGCCTCAGAAGGCTCTCCCCATTCCCACCCCCACCCTCACTGCATGCCATTCCCACCCCTAGGCTCCAGCTCTGTCTCTGGAAAACCTATGCATCCTTCAGGGATCAGTGCTACCTTTCACAAATCCTTACTAGATCTCCCAGGCAGAGACATATCTTCCCCTCCTTTGCACCTTTACAGCACATTGCTTACATCTTTGTCAGGAAAAAAAAAATCTGAGAAAGGAGTTATTTATCATTTGTCTTATCCAACTACCTTCCAAGAAGGGTACGTCCTTTGTTGTGGTAGGTCATGGGCATGGGGGGGGGCTAGACCGGCAAAACTGGGGGAAGCCGGTGCCAAATTTCTCTGCTTGAGCAAAGGAATCACTGCAGAAAGAGTTGGGGGTGGACATGTCGATCTGGGAGGCTGACTGGGGGGAGCTGGGGAGGAACCTGTAAGGAGGAGAGGCCGCTGATGGCTGACAAAGTTTGGTGAGCTGTGTGGAGGAATTAAGTGTTTCCTGGGGGATTTTTGTTAAGTTTCATGCATGGTGTGCTATGTAAACCTCTCTTTCGTCTCCCCATGACATCTTTGGTGAAACATGTTATTCACTAAGCCTCTGTGGAACTGGATTAAATTGTTTCTGGAAGGGCAAGTATCAAGAACTGCGAAGGCTCTGAGATTCAGCCTATTTGCCAGCTAACAAGTTAGCTTGCCACAGTGTCACGGATGCTGGCAGGACACAGGGGACCCTTGAATCAGACACAAGCGACCGTGACTCATGACAGTAGCACTAGCCAGAATGTCAGCATTCGTGCTAGTTCTTGAAGCTCCCAATTCACTCAGGTTGACATGGGGACAGCTAATGGCAGCACATGCAGTGTTTTCAGGACACGTGAGGAACCCCTCGCTGAGGGAACCTGCATCTTTTATAACGAGCAGTAAGCCTGGAAAGAGACATATCTTTATTATATTGGACAACAAACAGACCTTTGCTGTGCTTGGAGAGAGACTATCTCCAGCTTCCAGGGCTCTTCACTCTACAAACATACTTTAAAGGACAGTCCCAAACAAAGACAGTCAGAACCTCTGCTTGCAAAGTGTGCAGAGATGCAAGAGACCCATGGAGGATTGTCTCCCCGGGATAAGACCAAGTGCTGATCCCCACTTCTAGGTGGGAGGGGGATGAGACCAGAAGCTGTGTATGACCCCTAGTGACATCTGGGTCATGAGCTTTTCTAGTATGCTTTTGAAAAGAATTAGTTTATTATATGCTGAATCAGTTAGCCATTGCTGCATAATAAACCTCCCAGAACTTGTGGCTTAATATGAACATTCCTTATTATTGCTCATGAATCGGAGTCATTTGGGAGGTGCTGCTGTTTGGCCTGGGCTGGGCCGATCTTGCTGTGCTTTCTTCTATCTCCTCAGGGCCAGCTGGGACACTGAGCAGACTTGGCTGTGCTCCACGTGGTCTTTCATGGCTTGACAAGGTTCCAAGAGACTGAGGGCCTGGGTCCCAGTCTTCTTGAGGCTTAGGCATGGAACAGTCACATTCTCTTTGCCAATGCAAATCCTAGGACAGCCCAGATTTATGGCATGAGAAATAGATTCCACCTCATAGAAGAGGAACTCCGAAGTCACTTTGCAAAGGCATACACACACACACACACACACACACACACAGAGAGAGAGAGAGAGAGAGAGAGAGAGAGAGAGAGAGAAAGGAATAACTGGGACCACTTTTACAATCAATCTATCATTTACCTTCCTTTCTGGACTCTGAGTGCCTAGATGACAGGGATTGTGTCCTATTTGTGTGTCTTAGTGACTGGCCTGGGCTGAGCGTGAAAAGTAAGTATGTGTAATAGGATGGATGTATAATACATAATAAGGAGTAGATGGTCTGCCAGAGAGATCCATGAGGGGGGCGCCCTGGTGTCTGCCCCAGACCACAGCTGCCCTTGCCACTAGGCTGTGCCTGGTTCTCTTGGTGTCTTCTCATCCGCATTGCTGTTCCCTCAACTGGGACTTCATCAGGTCATGCCTGGTCTGCTCCACAGCCTGGTGACTGTTCTGTCTGCCCTCCCATCTATCTGCCACATCATCTCTAGAGATCATTTAAAAATGCATACCTGACTGTCACACTTCCCTTTAAATCTGTTGCTGACTCCCCAAAGCCTAGAACACTAGTTTCAGCTCTTTTGCATGACATTCAAGGCCCTTCACTTGGGACTTGGAGTCTGCTCTTCCTTGCCACACATCTTTCCTTCTGGCTCCGCCGCAGATCACCTATAGATCTTGAACACGGAGCCGACAGCCCCCTCAACTTTGGTTCCATCCATGCTCTCTGCTGTCCTTACCTACATTCGCCCTCTTTGCTGGAGTGTCACCGTGACCTTCCAGGGAGAGATACTGACCTACACTTTGTTCGCAGACCATCCCATGAAACTTTCCTTGTCACACAGATCTGGCTTCCTGGGGGTGGGGCCTCTGTCTCTTCTGGATCAGGAGATCCTTAAAGATAAATGTGCCTCTCCCAGTTTCCTTGGGAACCCCCACTCCACCACTGCAAGTCACCCCGAGAGCGCAGTGGGTCTCATGTACAATTGATTCCCATAACATTTGCTGAGCTGAGATTTCAGAGAGGGAAAAAGGAGGGGAGGGGTTAGGAGGGGAGCACAGAAGAGGGAAGAGGAAGGGAGAGAGGGATTACAGCTCCTGCACAGACATAACCCTCCCAAGCATCTGGTTCTGCCCAGCCTGGAAATCTGCCTTGGGGCTCCTCAGGCCTTTCTGGAACAGGTCATAGCCTGTGGACTAAAGGCTTTCCACCCTGAGGCTTCTTCTGGGCGTGGAACGGACACTGCAGGGGGCGGGGGGAGGAGCTCTTCCATTGTTTTGGATTTTTACCATTTTTGTCTCTGTTACTAGCTTTATTTAATTTGTCACTTAATTACTGTTTACTAAGCGTGCTTGTAGCTAACATGTATTTATTTACTGTGCACTTTGTCTGATTTTAGCAGATTTTCCCCCTTTTCTTCAGATCTGTATTGTTTATTCTAATAATGCATGACCAGGTTAAAAAAAATTTTTTTTTAAATAAATACAGAAGAAATAAAAATCCCTTGGTATTTCATCCTTCAGAGATAACCACTGTTGACAGTTTGGTGTATATCCTTTCAGACTTTTTAAAAATGCTTATATAAATATATATGGATGTGACCCAAATATACCTAAGAAAGCTTTAAGGCTGGTCTCCGCGCAGCAGTGCATCCAAAATAACCCAAATCGGACTCCAGGAGCCTGAAGAGGAATGTGACTCTTACAGCACAGGGGCTTTGCACAGCTTTGCAAGAGCCAGCATGAGACATTTCTCCACCCCACGTGTCTCGCTCGCGGCTGCTGCTAAGATGTTTCTTGCTTCCTCCTACTCATCTCTTCTTTCTTTGGGCTGTGCCCTCCTGAACTCGGGGGCCTCCCCTCACGTAGAACTCCCAGAAAGTGCTCTTCTATGACTGCTGTTCTTGTAAGAGTCTGTCCTCCCGGAATTAAAAAAAAAAATCACTCCATTGCTTTATCCCCATAAATAGGATCATGTTAAATACATTGTTGCGTTAGTGAAAGGGACGCCTGGGGGGCTCAGTCCTTTAAGCATCTGACTCTTGATTTCAGCTCAGGTCAAGATCTCAGGGTCTTGGGATCGAGCCCCAAGTCAGGCTCCCTGCTCAGCGGGGACTCTGCTTGAGATTCTCTCCCTCTGCCCCTCTCCCGGCTCGTGCTGGGGCTCTCTCTCTCTAAAATAAAGAAATAAACCTTAAAAGAAAAAACAAAACCCAAAACATATTGTTGAGTTAACCCTGCTGTCTCATGGATAGTTTTCCAGGCCTACCGTTTCCTTTTAAAGTCTAGGGTACATCTCCATTGAATGGATGGCCCATAATTTATTTAACCAGTTTCTTCTCCTGGACACGTTAGTGCCTTCAGGTTTTACTACTAAAACCAATGCTGCCATGAACATTTCTATGACTTTGAACTTTTATGTCTTTTCTTTCTCTTCCGCATGCCCAAGCCTACCCCAAATTTTACTGTTCTAGAGAAATGTCCGACGAAGTACAGTTTGTGTTTGGTTTTTGCCCAGCACATATTTCCATTGTCTTCCTTCCGGTTCCTTTGGGAAACTCCCCTTCACTCCGTGTGATCCAGGGGACTGCCATGATGTCCCACCCCTGGTACTGGGGGGTGGGGGAAGGGAGGAGAGGTGGTCACATGACCAGCTGACCACTCAGAGCACCCCTTCCTTCTGGCTTTGTTAAACCCCACCGGTTTCCACTGTCCATGTCCACTGTGCCTGTGTTAGCCCCAGGCTCATCATCTCTGCCCCCAGCCACTGCCACAGCCTTTTCTCTAGTGTCTCTGACTTCGGGGCAGTGCATGTGTCCTCCAAACTCAACGGCCACTCATCGTCCCTGACTCAGTCCTTCTCTTGCGTAAAAGCCTTCAGTGGTGCGAATGAAGCTCTATCTCTTCAATCTGCCACGTAGAGCCTTCAGGACCTGGCTTCTCCTTACCTCTCCAGCTCTGGGGCTCCCCACTCTCTTTGACATACGCCCAAATTCCTGCCAGATTGTACCACTTCCCAGGTTTTGAACATGCCGTACATTTTCCCGATTCTATCCTTTGATGATGAACTTTATTCCACAGAAATCTCACCCCCAAACAATGTAGCTTTAAGCTCCTGGTCCCCAACCTCCCCCAGGACCAATAGAAAATAATTTCACCTTCCTGAGGGGATCCCCCAAGATGTAGACGACCTTCCAACATTTCTGCATTCCTCAGGGATCACTGGTTAAAAAGGAGAAGAACTCCACTCAACTAGTTGAGATAAGGGTGGATGGTGACTATCATACGGACATGAGGTCTCAGAGAAACCAAACTCAGCCAGACCTCATGGGGATCAGAAGTGGGACCTGGGAAGCCCTTGGGGTTGAGAGTGCCTCCCTCCATCTCTCAGTGGGTACCTGACTTCCTGCATCTGCCCCCTCATTGACTTAAATGAGCATGATGGCAGCTGACGTTCAGTACTTGTCCCCTCCCTGCCACTGCTCTGGAAATGCTCTCATATTTGTAACCAACCCCCCCCCCCCCGGGATATAACCCAGGGCTTGGCACATCGTGAGCAGGAAAAAACACGCTGACATTTTAGGACTTACTTGTGGGACATACAGGATTTGTGTTATTATTTCATTCTTGTTCAACCTCCCAAACCCTACCCTCA
Source organism: Ursus arctos (assembly GCF_023065955.2). Taxonomy (NCBI): domain Eukaryota; kingdom Metazoa; phylum Chordata; class Mammalia; order Carnivora; family Ursidae; genus Ursus; species Ursus arctos. The sequence continues at coordinate 28,658,336 of NW_026623008.1, forward strand.
CAGGTACTTTTATTTCTCCCATTTAACAGGTGAGGAAACTGAGGCAGTACTTTGCCCAACTGCCGACCTAGCAGGTGAGAGAACTTGGACTTGATTCTAGGCCCCTTTGAATGAATACATTAGCTTCTTAGTCAACAGAAGGGATCTTGAAGTCATCTTCTCCGGTTCCAGCCATCTTCTCAGTACAGAACCCCCTCCAGAGAGGCAGCCAGCTCTCTTCAACTTAAACATCTCCAGGGTGACCCCACCTTCCATCACTCCAGCAATTTCATCCCCTCCCTCAAATCTCAGGCACTTCTTTCTTGCATCCATTCATAACCTCTCGTGTTGATTTAAAACCCCTTTCTGCTTGTCAGGTGTCCTCAGACTTGAAACCAACTCTTAAGAGTTACTTGTTCTCTTTCAACAGCTCTGTGAAGTAAACATTTAAAATTTCTACTTGATAAATAAAAATCTCAAGGCCCAAGAGGGTAAAGCAAGCCACCTAAGGTCACACGGGCCAGACACAGCAGGTCTAGAACTCGAACCCGGGATCTTAGAGTCTAAATGTCCCCTCTAGCGAGTCTCTTCACACCTCCCGTGGGGTTTAAGGCTGTCTGGTTTGCCTGGAACCATTGAAGAAACAGGCCAGGCTGCTTCCAAAGTGGGTAAGGAAAGGGGGAATAAATAGCAAGGTTGGGAGAGTGATGCGTGAGAGGGAAAGAGCTGTCTCTTAGGTGCTGGGAGGAGTGGGGGAGGGGAGGAGTGGGGGAGGAGAGGAATCAGCCCAGAGACTGGGAAGAATGAAGGAAAAACGTGGTGGTGTATGCCCGAGCTCTTTACTCTGGCTTGCAGGCTGGGTGGGCCATACTACTAAGCCAGAACAACAAGCTGAAACCAGGACCATCACAGGCAAATGGGGATTTAGGGTTAGCCTGCCTGGAAGGTTCTTCATGACCCGCCTCTCTCCTACCCCTCTGAACCTTTCCCCTCTTGCTCTCTCTCTCTCTCATTTACTATGCCCCAGCCCTACTGGCCTTCCCAGTCATATCTGAAATTACTGGGGTGTGGCTACCCCAGGACGTGCACCTTTCTCTGTTTGCAATGCTTGTCCCCAGATCCTCTGTGGCTACCTCTCTTGTCATTCAGGTCCCAGCTCATACGTCATCTCCCAGGAGAGGCTTTCCTAACTTCCTAATATAAAGGAGTCCCTTACCTTCAGAGACTCTCTATTCCAATTATTGATTGCTGTGCAATAAATAAACCCAACATGAAGTGGCTTACAATAACACAATAACAATAATCCTTTTTTTTTTTTTTAATCTCTTACGGTTTCTGTGGGTCAGGAACTTGGGAGGGGCTTGGTAGGGCAAGCTGGCTCAGAATCTCTCACGCAGTTGCGGTAATGGTGCTTGCAGCCGGAGGAGTGGAGGGCTGGGGCAGCTGGAGGCTGGCCGGGCATCTCCCCCTCTCTCTGTTTGTGTAATCTGAAGGCATTTTCATGTGGTCTCTTGGAGAAGGCTAATGTGGGCTTCTTTAAACATGGTACGTCAGGACAGTTGGTCTACTCTCTGGGCACTAGGGGCTTCAGGAGAATGTTTTATCACACAAGGAAGACACCACATCATCTTTTATGACTAGCCTTGAAAGTCACATGGTTTCCCTTCTGCGGCGTTGTATTGGTTCCTAGTGAGTCACAAGTCTTCCCAGATTCAAGGGGAGGGGAATTAGACTCTATTTCCTTATGAGCTGTGGCAAGGTTCTAGAAAGACACATGCGGTCAGAGCTATTGTTGTGGCCAGCTTTGGAAAATACAGCCTGCCATACTGTTGTAGCACCCTGTGAGACTTAGTGCCTGAAATGCCTTAATCATGTATTTTTGACTTGTTTATTATCTTATTTATTACCTCCCCACTCCCACTCCACTAGAAAATAAGATCCATGGAGAAAGAGACTTTTCTGTCTGGTTCCCCTCTTGTCTTTCTAGTGCCTGCCTTGTAAAAGGCACATACACATGTCATTGGAGCAAATGAGTGAAATGCTCCCGGGTATACCAGAAACCAGAGATGGCCTGCCGGGGTGCCTGAAGCTGTAGTTTGAGAGCAGTTCTCAAAAAGCATCATTAGAAACTCTGAAACATATTTTCAGAATTGTTTTGCGAACATGGGTCCTGGGCTTCAGTAGTCTGGGTGTCCCAGACCCCAGGCTCCACTGCCCCTCAGAGGCCTAGTGGTCCAGTGGTCCAGGGCACACACACAGCAAGGAATACTCTTCGATTTTGAGGACTCCCCCCCACCCCCCTGAGGGACCAGCATCCCAGATACCTGCCTCCAGCCTCACCCTAGTTTGCAAACACTTTCTGTCAGTGAAAGACACCATTTTCTCAGGAATCCTGACTCAGGGGAAAGTGCCCATCTACTCTGGGCCCCTAGACCCTCTGTGATATCATTCCTGCTGGACTTGTTTGCCTATTTCTTTTAGACCAGAAAGAAAAAAGCTTACTTTACTGAGGCTTTTCTGCAAAGGCCGTCTATGAACCCGACCCTGAACATGGGTGTATTAGTCAAGCTTCCCTAGAGAAACAGAACCAACAGAGTGTGAATGTGTGTGTGTCTATCTTTCTGTATCTCTCTATATAAATCATCCATGTATTTATATATATTAAATATACAAATATAGAGATAGATATAGAAATAGATATATATAAATATATTAAATATATAAATATATAGATAGATCTCTATATATAAATATATAGATAGATATAAATATATAGATAGACCTCTATATATAAATATATAGATAGATAGATATAAATATATAGATAGATCTCTATATATAAATATATAGATAGATAGATATAAATATATAGATAGATCTCTATATATAAATATATAGATCTCTCTATAGAAATACACAGATCTCTCTATATAGAAATAGATAGATAGATACAAACAGATAGATAGATAGATATAGATACAGAGATATAGAGCCACGCAGAAAGAACTTTATTTTAAGGTATTGGCTCACATGATTTTGGAGGCTTGGCAAGTCCAAACTCTGCAGGTGGACCATCAAACTGGAGATCCAGGGGAGTCCCGGTCTGGATCCAAAGGCCATCTGCTGGCAGAATTCCCTCTTGCTCAGGGAAGTCAGTTCTATTAAGGCCTTCAACTGATTGGATGAAGTCCACCTACATTATGGAAGGTGATCCGCTTTACTCCAGATTCACCAACTTAAACGTTAATCTTATCCAAAAACCACTTTCACAGAAACCAGAATAATGTTTAACCAAATATCTGGGCTCTGTGGCCCAGCTAAGCTGACACATAAAATTAACTATCACAATGGGCCAAAGCAGACAATAGAACTGAAAAAGACCCAGTCCTTGTGAAACTAACATCTAACAGGGAAGCAAAATAGCCACCTTGATGATTCTTATATGTACACTCTATTGCATGAAAATGCAGATTTCAGTCATGTCTGGGGAACTCAGATTTGGAGGCAGGTGGTCCACAGGTCCTCCCACTTGTCCTGACACTAACCCAACCCTGGCCATAATGAAGCAGAGGTAGGAGAGAAGCATGTGGCTCATTGTGAGGTTTGGGGAAGAAGCTCTTCTGGATGGCTGGTTGTAGTCTGGCCCCAAGATGCCAATAGTGTAAAGGAGAGGTAGGAGTGTCAATGGTAAGAGTATAGAGGGTAGAGGAGGCAGTAGCAGGAGATGTGGCTGATTATGAGGTCAGAGCCCACCGAGGGAGGCAGTGTGTTAGGTGTTTAAGGCCATGGGTTTTAGAACTGGACAAACTTAGAGCTCAGTACAGAGATGGATACGTAGAGACATCACAGCTCTGGGCAGAGGCAGATAACCTCACTGAGACCTGGGCTCTGCATCTGGGGAACGAGGGGTGGAGGGATCGTTGTATTGTATTAGTCTCCTATTGCGGCTGTAACAAATTTTCACAAGCATAGTGGCTTAAAACAGCCTACATTTATTATGATGCAGTTTAGAAGTCCAAGATGGGTCTCATGAGGCTAAAATCAAGGTTTTGGCAGAGCTGTGTTCCTTCTAGAGGCTCTAGAGAATTCTTTCCTTGCCTTTTTCAGCTGCCCATGCTTTCTGGCTTATAGAAGCATGGCTCCAACCTCTGCTTCTCTCATCCTGTCTCCTTCCCTGACTTTGGCCCTCCTGCCTCCTCTTTATAAGGGAGCTTACACTGGGCCCCCCCAGATCCTTGACTTAACCACATCGGCAAAGTCCTTATCGTCATGGGAGGTAATGCACACACAAATTTGGGGGATTAGGATGAAGACATCTTTGTGGGGCTATTATTCTGCCTACCACACCCACTTCACATTATAAAGATTAAAAGACGTGATGAATGTGAATGCCTGGCACGTGGTACCTGCTGCATATGACAGATGTTACTATTCTTATAAAGAGTTCTGAATCTGCAACAAGAAGCTTGGGCCTCAGCCTGAGAAGTGTGGGGGTAAATGAAGACCCACTTCTCTTAAAACCCTGCTGGGTTTTAAGCCTGGCAACACACAGTAGATAGGAGTTTGGCTAGGATGGAATACGGGGAAGGGAAAGATACTAAATTTTAGTCTTTTTTTTTTCTTTTACAATGAGGCTCAGTCCCTTTGAGAATGACTTACCACGTCTTCCTAACATGTGCCAGATCATGCTGAATAGGGAGGCCTGCGGAGAAGGTCGTTGCAGAGTTTGTCCTGACATTGTCTTTCTGTAAGTGACACAGAAACTGCACATCCTCTGAACTACCCACCTTCTTCCTTCTCTGGGTTCCCAA